>NC_042298.1:11592130-11922130 GCF_901000725.2 Takifugu rubripes | reverse complement strand
GTGGGGGAAACGCTCCAATTAGGACAATAAACATGCATCCTGGCTACTAATCCAGGAGGCTCAATAGAGTCTCAGCGCTGGCGGTCACACAGGATCGTCAGTTTTCAACAGCTATTTTTTTATACCTTGAGGGGGATAAACTCTTATCTGTTTTTTAGACCTCTGGAGAACCCTCTGCAGAGTTCAGAATTAAAATGTTTAACACGTTAGATCCATAAAATCCCTGATGATGGACGATGCTGTCCCACCAAGCCTGTCTTCATCCGTTGCTCCTCTCTGCTTTCTTGCATCACTCATTGGTGAGGAGGAGCAATATGTTGCATTTAACTGTCTTTATCCCACAATAAACATCTTTTTCTGCTGCATATGTGCAAATAAGACCTTATTTTGGGCTATCCTGTGTAAAAGAACATCAGTAACCACATTTCTCTGTGTGGAAATAAATCCCATATTCCAAATATAAACTGTCCATATGTTCTGAAAAGAACATCAAATGGATCAATCGTTTCGAAAAAATAAATCTTTATATGTAACGGCAGCAAAAGAAAATCCTTTATATGGGAAAATTTAAGTCACGATTTATGGGATGCAGCCTGTGCAGCTTAATAACCTTTTAAATGTATAATAAACGTTATGTGTTGTCTCAGAAATGAAAGCTACCGAACAAGCTCAGAACCACACAGGTGAAAAACAGGGAAGCAACCACATTAGGAAGTTCAGGTTGAGTGGTGACTAATCTCAACATAATCTGAACCCAGAATCTGTCCTGGTCCTCACCTGACCTTTGACTCAACCACATTCTGCTCATAACGGACTGAATTCTGCCCGTCCTCTGCCACAGTCTGGACACACGCCTGACTAACACTCCCAGTCACCACTGGTTTCTTTTTCTTTCCACGTCCAAACTGAACTTTTATGGCCTCGTCACCATAGCATTGGTAAATAATAACAATAAACTCTCACATTGAGTCATTCTGGACGTGACTGGCTGTTTTGTTGTTTATGTCACACTCTGATTCCGATCAAAACAAATAAAGGACACATTTCGAGCATCTTCAAAGATTCGGACGTTTTACAGAGTTGTATAAACCTGAGTAAAGCTGCACGGGCCTCGATAAAGTATATGCACTAAAGCTCCGCTGACAAGCGCAGTCAACTTCAGTCAGCTTCAGGCTTCAGACAGCGTCTGATATTTATTAGGCCCCATCATGCTTTCCATGTGCAGCCTTTAGCTCTGATTCCACTTCAATCGAGCCCCTTTTTTTCTAGCGTGAGATGTGATTATAGTAACAATTTAGTCATCTTGATTTACATCTGAGGAACAGTCATGGTAGATCTAACAAAGCAGAACTGACAAAACATTCCAATTGTTCCCTAAAAGGACAGAATCTCTGCGTAATACGTTTATGATGTTGGGCAGCAAAAGGCAGTGGAAAGGCCGTCCTCCTTTTGGATGTAAAGAGGGAATTTAACTTTTCCCCACTCTATACTGTGGTTATTTATCACCCCTGACGGGCGGGCCCTGGCCCACAGGAAGTGAAGTGTAAGTGCAACAGGAAGAGGAGGAGGTGGACAGTCTGATCCCCGGCATGTAAATCAAGCTTTTTTATGAGGCTCGGCCACCCTGGAAGATGAAGTGGTCTTGTTGTGAAAGAAAACAGCAGAGCGGTACACATGTCATAACATTGACACCTAGGAGGGGGTCGGCTGGGGTCCGTCCTCGGTGCCGCTGCTCCCAGGTGCCCTCTTGGCCTGAACTCCCCCATCAAATGCCCCAAAAGACTCTCTGCTCGCGTTCCTGCTCTCCCTCTCTCAATCCAGATATTCATCAATCGGTTGCTTGCACCATCTTTAAGAGCAGCGCCCGGCTTCTGTCCACCAAAACACTTCACTGAACAATAAACAGAGGGCCTAGGTGGTCCACTGAGGGCTCCAGGCTTCAGGAACTCTGTGCATTGTACGAGCACTGGCAGCGTTAATTGCCACGCCCTTCTTGAAAATGCCTGGCTACCAAATTCACAGTCCAAATGGGTCCTAATGGGATTCAGGCCCAACTTAAGGTGGATACATTTGCCACTGTAGGGCAGGCTGGTCAGCATTACATAACAAACATGACAATACAGGTCACTGGATTCACTGGTTAAGGTGTGGAGCTGGGTTTTCAGCAGCCCCAACAACACCCTTTTCAGTAATAAAAGGCAACTGATGGAATTGCTGGATTGCATGGCTTTACTTTATATAAAAATACTTTTTTTTTGGTTTCCTGTTTTGCATAGCCCGCCACTAGATAGCAAGGAGGTTTCTGGTTCAGTTCCAATGTGGATTGCCAGTGGATTGCAATGTGGATTTCCCCAGGCACTCCAATTTCCTCCAACATTCCAAAAACATGAACATTAGGTTGATTGGGGACTCAAAACTGCCTCTAGGTGTGAGCGTGTGAGTGAACGGTGCACGTGTTGTGTCCAGGGTGTATTCCTGCCTCTCACCCAGTAACCCCCCCTTCATAAATCAGCACTGGATAGCAGAAGATACATAGATTTGTTTACATTAATTAAGGTGAATTTAAAGACCCACCATTTTGTCTAAACATAATCTGGATTAGATAACATCTTGAGAAAGGCGTGTAGCTGCTAGTGTAGCTAATGTGATGTAAACACAGGTGGTGTGAGAGCAGGTTGGAGGCTTGAGAGTACACCCAGCTCTGCAAAGGGGTGCTGAATGATGTAACAGTGCATTAATGAAATGTGTGAGTGGGTGTGTGTGTGTGAGAGAGAGAGAGCATGTGCTGGTAGGAACACCCTCCTGCTTGTCTGTCACATGTCGTTAGTTCACGCCGGCCACTTTGCGAGGTCCTTACCCAGGTTACGTCTGCTCTGTGTGACTCTGTTAGCATGCGGACAAACATTACACACACGCTTTATTAACCAACCTTTTCACCGCGGACTCAAAGTCCTGCGATGCCTTTTTTGCTCGTCACCACTAGAAATGGAACTGCTGAGATTTAGTGCTGTTGTGACAGATCTAATTGCAAGAGCCCCAGATGTATTTTGCAGGAAGCTCTGTGTTTACCCCGCATGTGTGACAGGAGCCGAGGAGATGGCGGGCATAATGGGGTTTATTTACGTTCACACTCATTTGCAGTGCCCGGTGTCTGGCACGCTTGCTCGGGGGACACATTCCAGCCGAGAAACGTCACCGGTGCCGCTGCACATAGGAACCGTGTTCAGCAGCCGTGGGGTCACTCAGAGGGATTATTCAAATTGAAGCAGCAGGTCTTGTACTTGTAAGACTCCTCGGTTCAAACAGGTCATCTAAACATTTAAAGTTGTACTTTAAAAGTGTTTACCTTCAGCGTATCTTGGTGAAACTAGCTCAGATTTGTGCACCAAAAAGTACTAGAACTATAAATATTAGCAACTTTCTGTATCAGCAGCATGCAAAAGATGTGCGTTTCAAAAATGTAGATTTATTAGGCTCAATGATTGATAACTTGATTTCAAGACTTTGGGCTTCGATGTTGATGATTTGATCAACAATAATGGGTGAATTAAACTCTAGCTACTATGTTCTAAACACAGAAAAGTGCCCTATAACCATTAACAAGGTGGGCACGCCCATTTTATCTTTCATCTATTGCATTGTGGAAGATTTGGTAAAATCTGGTGTTTTAACATCTGTCCTCACGACCCGTCTTCAAGAGAGCAGAGAAAACTACGGTGGCCCTCAGGGGGACTAAATACTTTTAGATGGAAAAAGTCAATACAGCTGATAAAAAATATTATATTAAATATTAAAATTGATTTTCAAAGGGGACTACTGTGGAAACATTGTTGCACACAAAAGTGGGGCCCAGCGTTTATATTAATATCCAATATGTAATTAGAAATTATTCGAAAATATTTTGCAATATAAAAATAAAATCTTGATTATTTGAGTCATTCTGTGAAGAAACATGGTGACAGTAGTTGGAAATGGACCCACACAGAGGAGCTGTATTTGAGTTTGACCAGTATACTGCGTATATTTATTCTGGAGTGTTTACGTTGGCATCTCTCTGCTGATAATTTATGACACATCTGGTGTCAATCTGCCATCACTTTCCTCATAAATGGTCCCAAAATCATGAATATATTCTTCAGATGGCAGGGAAGGCTCATTATTGGTTGGAGGGCTTGATTTGTGGGGTCTATCTTGTTCACAGCTGACTGGATATTTGGTTACGAATCAATGTGTCTCAGAGCAGGTCAATTTATACACGTGTGAGTGTGGGACACACACATAGCACCCCAACGGAAACCAGGGAAACGGCATAATTTAGGGGTGGAAGGAGAAAAAAAGAGGACTCACATATGATTTTATTTTCTCCCACAGTAGCTTCTCATTATTCTATACGTTACATCCGGATAAGAGAGGTCAAACAGAGACTTATCACAGTATCCTGTGCTTAAAAGCTTAAAATTTACTTTATAATAGGATGAAAACAATCTTAATGGTGTGTTTTGGAGTCTTGAAAGGCGGGGAGAAAAAACACCACATTTCCGGGAGACAGTGCAGGGTCCACTTCGTGAAAAACAAAAACCCAAGAAAAGGCGTGATTGAGTGGAGTGTTTTCCTTCTCATATCTCGCCGCGCCGTTCTGGCATGGTGCAAACCTGCAGAAAGGCTTCAGTCAGGATCTGCTCGATGCGAGAGGACGTGAGAGAGAGGTGGCTGGAAAGACGGCCGGTCAGTGAATGTTTCATTATGCCTGATGTTGCTTTCCCCCTAAAGCACTCTCCAAAGTAAGCGAGCGGCGTGAGCCCAGACCCGAACTGTTCAAGCCCCTTGTGACCACTTGGAGCAAAGCAGCTCTCCACTTTCTCATTTTCGCCCTCGAATGAGAGCCTCTGCACAGATCATGTGTGTGTGTGAGCACAGTGGTGCTTTTTATTTTGACTTGATTTCCCCGTGCATGTTTAAAAGTGTTTTGCTGCCTAAGAAGGGGATGTGATACGGTCAGAAAAGGAGCAATATTTTTAGGATGATAAACTGGCAAAGTAAGGCAAATATTATTGTAAGGGACACTGCCACCGTAAACATACTTAAAGTGAATAAATTAAAGATGATCTGATGAGATTACTGTTCTCAGAGTGGCTTCTGTTCGTGTAAAAACCCATCCAGATGCAAGATGGAACCTGGCAACGTGTTAATATATGTGTTCACAGGGAGCTTTAAGTTAAAAGTGACTGAATTCCCCGCTTAAAAAAAAACAAAAACCTGTGGAGACATTTGTGTTTCATAAAAAATCAGAGTGCCGGTGCTGATCCTGCCTCCTGATCTTAACTCCTTGCCTCAATTTGCAGAATGGTTAATGACAGTGATTTAATACACACAGGCCTGTGTGTCTGTGTGTGTGTGTGTGTGTGTGTGTGTGTGTGCCTTCACTTTGATTTCCCCGCTCTGGCATGTGCTGGGACTTAGCGGGCCGAGCTCCTGCACATCTGTTGAATATTAGGGCCAATAACAGCTGGGCAGACCTCAAACACAATCACCCACTTCACCTCGCTGTCTCTCTGAGGAGATCCGCAGCTGCCTCACGCTCCAGATGACAAGTGGCCGCTTCACCGGCCCGCTGAGCCGCCGATGGGCCTGCTGATAAAACATCAGGGTTCCCCCTTCTTGGGTCCGTCCGACCTCCTCTTGCCATGTTGGGGAGCAGTGTGGGTGGTATTAGGGATTTCATCCCAACAGTGTCTGTTTATTGTCATTATTGTTGTTATTTACAACATGTTTGCTTTCTGTTGAAATAAACAGTCTGACGGAGACGATCCTCTCCTGACCTTGAAGGTGGATGAAAATAAAGGAGTAGAGAGAGATTCCATTTCTGAATTCACCATATTGGTGGAGATTTAATCGAGATACAAATAGTTCTTGCGTAACAATGACTTTGTTGTTTGATGTAATTTCTTGGTTTGTAATAAGATCTTATTTGGTGACAGCGTGAAAGCACTATTGAATAATCTCCTTCTCATACAGCCATGAATGTGACGTGGTCATCAGTGCACGGGTGGCTGGTTCATGGATCAGACACCTCCACAACCTCCCAGCAGATCATTTGAAGGACATTTTGACTGTTTGCTTTGAACTCTGATTCAATTTGCCGAAATTTAGAGGCAAAGAATTGTTTTTCAGCTTGTTTTCATTGCTCAGTGCATGTCTGTTTTCATCTCTTCCACTAAAGACTTGATATTAAATAATTGTTATTCGTTTAGTTCTAATATAATCATGCTGTGGAAATAAAGGCCTAAAGCTTTTGATCAATGTCTTGGGAAGTTATTTTCTTTGATTCGAGATTTAGGGGGTAATTAGAATGCTTGTGTCACGGCAATACTCTCATATAAATCATCCTTTTTGAGCTAATAATTGTTGCATTATGAAGAATACAATGATAAATAAAAATGCTGATTTTAGGAGTAAAACTGGCTTAAACAGGCTGACTGCAGCAGCACTAAATCTTGGGTCCAAATTTACTCGAACATAATTAAATAAACATAAATCTAATAACAGCCTGGGCTTGAACAAGGTGTACAGACCTCCCCACTGCTATTTATCAACCATGCAAGATCGAATTTGGGATCAAAACATTCAACCGAGGCAAGAAGCCTGGAAACTTCAGCCAGTTGCTGGTGAATTCGGACAACTTTCACTCTGACTGAGCCGAATTCAGGATGACGCGGAGGAGTCACATTTTATGACCTTGCGATTAGTGTTTTTATGGCAGAAGGACGTCTGCAGATGGTCTGTGTAAACTTGTCAGGCAGCGGAGCAGAGGAGCATGAGCAGAGGCATTACGCCCTCTACAGGTAATATTTGCTACTACACGGGGGATGCAACTCCAAATCTGGCTTGAAAGGATTTTTAAAATTAATTTAATTTAATAAGCAGCTGTCACATTTTTCTAAATATACCTATAATGGTGTAAAAAGGTGCTCCGAGACAAGAATCACAATTAGTCTCCTCCCCAGGATGGACAGAGGTTCTGGAGTCTGAAAAGTGCGGATGAACCAGTGCATCATGCACAGGAAGTGCTGAGCATTTTACACATTCTTTAACTTCTAAACTCGAGTTTTACTTTTGTTAAAACGCGTAAATGAGAGTGTCAATTGAACTAAATGTTTAAGCAGAAAAAGATTCATTAGAAAAGCTCCAGCTGCTAACACCGGGATTATTTATTTCATTTTTTTTTTGTAAAGGGAAAAATGTACAATAATGTACATTTCCTGCATTGTACCAGAGACAGCTTAGAGCTCACTTACATCTACAGACCCCATTCTTCAAAATTACTATACACCTAGTTTTGCTCTTAAATAGCAAATACCCCCCCCCCCCCCCCCCCAAAAAAAAACCCCCGATAATTTTAATAATTTTCGGAAAAATACAACAAACCAATGACCAAAGTTTGATTCCACAAACTAGGACTTGTATTTTTAGAGCTCACATTGTCAGTTTAGATTCTTAAATGCATCCGTAAATGCTAGAGTTTATTGTATTCTTTGTAAATCAGATGTGTCCTGTTAATGACTGCGAAGCTGCCGATCACAGCGGTCATCGAGGATCCTGCAGCTGCTGCATCTGCGAACCCCTGAATCACATTTCATTTCACAAATCATTAGTTCCAGCTCCCGCTGTTTTATGCGAAGCCCGAGAAAAAACATGTCAATGGGGTTTGAGAAATGGATGAGAGGGGTGTAAAATGGAAAATATGCTGCAAGTGCCGTGAAACGGCTCCTCTGTGAGATATCCTGGAAGAGGAATCCATTTGTGGATGGGGATTTCTCTAAATGATGCACACGTCCATGGAGGATTAATGCAACTTCAAATGTGTTTTCCTTTGACATGAATCATCGGGAAGTCTGTCGAAGGAGAATCGCAGCACTTCGGGCCCTGACCGGGTCCTGCAGCTACTCCAGGATCACCCCGTTTCTACTGACGATGACAAGTGTGTGTGTGTGTGTGTGTGTGTGCGTGTGTGTGTGTGTGTGTGTGTGTGTGTGTGCTTAAATTGCTGACTCTTCGTGACCCCCAACAACAATCTTCCTCCTCCTCCTCCTCTACTAAAGTGGTGTTTTACATTAATGTTGATAAAAAATAAATATACTGAAGAACAAAGAAGTGCTGAACATGACATAAGAGAATAAACCTCAATAAATTTCTGCACTCGTCACCTGGTGGAAATCTCTTAAATATGGACCGTTTATACAACAAGAGAGCACAAATTAAACTCGGTGGTTGAAACCAAATGAAATGCACGAGGAGGTCAAAACTATTTCCACAAAGATTAAACAAAGTTGGGAGGCTCAACCATCACAACCTCACACACACACACACACACACACACACACACACACACACGCACACACACACACACACACACACACACACATATTGAATGGACATAGTAAAAAGTGGGGGTGGGATTTAAGCTTTGGCTTCTTCCCACTCCTTGTGTGGGATGTGTTATGTTATGTTGTTTAATTTGGCATATTGTATGTTTGTTGTTGTTTGTTTTTCATTGTTTATCCTGTGTTCAACTAAACAGTCCTTCAATCATGGAGCCATTCATTCTTTGGCTACCTGTGCTAGCCTGTTGTGTAACCCTGGTGTGGTGTCCAGTAGTGTTCAGACTGTCAATCAGTCCAGAATACTCACTTACAGGATTCATTCAAGATGGAAACACCATTAGCAGCGTTGCTGTCATGCTACTTTCTGTGGATTTCTGCAGAGCTGGTTTTTACCACGACTCTGTGCGGTAACCCGTCCTGTGAGACAGACATCTTTAATTTGTTTGGATTCAGCACATAACATCTATATATAACTGAAGCTGGGCTTGGACAAGCTGACTGAAGCTAGCTTATTTTCTCAGGTGCTTGTACTTTGGAGAAGGTCGAGCCGCAGCCAGGGAGATTTCCACTGCACAGCAGCACGGAGCTGGGGCTTCTGGGAAGGCAGCATCTGAGATTCAGGGATAATGATGTCACAATGAATCATGACATGCGTCATTAAAGCTGCAGGGAAGGAGAAAGCTCATGAAAGATGCTAATATTCCTGGGTGTCGGTGACACCAGTGTGAGGATCATTTGTCTGCTCACCCGACTGACTTTTGTGCTTCATATTTCATGATTCAATATTCACATTTGTTTACTGTCGCTTTGATTGAAAGTCATTTGTCAGAAATTATTTCATATTTTACCACATGTGGCTTCATGGACCCTCGAATGAAGGAATCTTATTGGTTTTATAACTGAAGATCATGAAAGCAAACAAAAGATGTTTTTTTTCAAAATTGTTGTATTTATGGACGAATTGAGAGGACTAAAATGCAAAAACAACTAAAAATTGTGTTTGTAGTTGGGCCTGCTTCCATTTTGTTTCCTGCTGCTGTGAAATAAACCTGGACAGAATAGAGGCCACAGATATGCAAACAGGGGTCGGCTACATAGCGGCAGAGAGACATTCGGCTCTGGATGGTGGAAATTCAGAGCTGCCCTGCAAACTCCATGAAAAACAAACAGAAAAACAACAACACGTGTTTACAAGTATATTGTTACCGAACCAAGAGGAGTGTCAGGAATTATCTGACATATTTAAGAAAATTACATTTAGGAACAAAAAAGTTACTGAGCAGATTCCGTTTATGGCCAAACGTGCTGTTCCAGACCAAATACTGATAAATGATCTTTGTTTTGAAAGTTTTGACATCATTCTGCCCGACTGACAGAAGTGAATAGAAGAGCACACGACAGGAAATGAAGAAGGACAGAAAGATGGTCACCAACACAAACTGGGACAATGAATCCATCTCCCAGAGACGTGAAGGTGAGACAGTGATTCGGACTGACAGAGTCGCAGTGTGGCAGCGTGTTTTCACAGCTGAGCACAAGCTGAAGAAGCCCAGGCCCCCCTCTCACACTCCATTAGCCCCTAAACTCTACGGACTTCTGCACTCCACACATAAACAGCCCGCTGGAAGCGTCGGAGAGCTGCAGGCGGACCGCCAGGCCGGCTGGAAACAGCAACTGGCCTTTTTACATCAGTACAGTGACTCCAAGACAAGAGATAAAGCTTCACATTTCACATTTACACAAGACAGAAGAGAGATTAAGTTCATTTAAAAGATGCTTTAATTGTCTTTTTCTCTTGCATAAGACATCAGGAGGCTTAAACAAGTCCTCGCTTGTATCGCTGCTACATTACTGGCAAACGCGGAGGAAATTTATGCTAAAGCAAAATAGAAACGTCCACTTTTGACCACGAAGCGTGAAGTGTTTAAACTAGAATGTAGTTGCTACATATACATGCTCACGCACATTAATGCACGCTCACAAACACGCACACATGCTAGGCTCCAGAGCGTCGCGGCGCTCCTGTGGGCAGGTGAGACGCCGGCTGTTGGGAACAGACTTCAGGGTTTCAGCTGTGAGACCGTCTGAAATTGTATCTCAGGGTGATTTTTATTTGTTGTATATGGAGGTGAGCTGTGATACTAACAGCAAAGTCTACATTTGATGAAGATGTGCAGCCAAAATATGAGGATTTAGTGGAAATTTAACGAGCCAGCGTGTGTCATGTGCTCTCCAACGTGGTTGTTGCCGCCCAGATAAGCTGCTGTTCCGGGGTCAGGTGACGCGAGCCAACAGATATGTTGCAGTCCCTTGTAAACGAGTGTGTTTGTTTTTGACCAAAGTAAAACTGACCTGGACACACAATATGAGTAAAAACAAGAGTCTCCTTTGAATGCTCATCAGACAGAACCACGGGTCCAAATCAAAGACACGAACTTGCTCAGTTTTGTTGGTAGAACTCAACACATCAATCCAGAATCTGGATTTGGGATTGATTAAATGATCCTTGTGTCCTTTGCATCTCACAGCCAAATTCCTTCCAAATTGCTGAGTTATGTTGACAACAAAACAGTTTTCTGCTAATCAAATGTTTTTATGGTGAAATCACAAGTACAAAGAGACAAAAGCCTTTATTTCTTCTCTGTCAGCATCTTATGCCAGTTCCTCCTGTGAAACAAAACAGGCGCCTACTACAGGATGGAGTCGTTGGGGATACGGGACCCGTATTCAGGGAGACAAAAAATGGGTTTTTTTTTTGCATTTGCAGTCAGACAAGAGGCCTTTCAGATTTTTCTCATATTGTAGCTGCTTTGATAAATGTGCCCCCTTGGCACAGCAAACACTCAGCTGTTACAAATGTGCATTTAGCATGCAAGGTATGCGCCTCCACGTCCTGTATGAAAGCTCCTGAAACACACCTGCAGCAGCTTCAGCCAATAAATCTCCAAATCTACCAGGCAAAAGAAGATGTTTACACTCCGAGTCCTAGAATTTCATCCCTTCTTCCAATGGAAAGGTTTTCTGATTGAAGGTGTGCAATGAAGACATCCACTGACCCGAGACCCCTCCCAGAAACCCCCAGGATGCCTCCACAACTGGAGTGGCCTGCACCTCCAGCACCAAAGCCGGGTATACGTGACGCACCGCGGAGCTCGTCCCTCGGCCGTGACGGCGAGATGAGCGCGTTCAGGAGATTTTGTGGACGCCGCAGGGAGGACCACACACGAGAAATGGCCGCTCTCCACCAGATGACTGACGAAACGTGGTGTATTTTCCTACGGCGCCATAAAAACGCACGCTGGGGGAGCCGTAAAACCCGAGACGGAGAGAGACAATCAGCTGGAACACCACGGCACCATTGAGCCGACCAGCACCGGCCTCTACAGTGCATGTTGATTGGTTAAAACCACAAAAAGATGCTCATTATTGTAGTTTCACATATTATAGATGAAAAGAAATCATCCTTTATTGGTTTAAAAGGCTGTTTTTCAGTTAAGTTTTGAGATTTCATTACATTTGTGCCAGAAAATGTCAAACAAGCCAACACGGTGGAAAATGCCTCCCTGTTGGCAGAAAAAATGGAAGAATTAGGAGGTTTTAAGACCTTTTTCCATTTTTTTTAGCACATCCTTGCATTGATAAAGAGTTGGGGTGTATAATGCGCCCCTATGCTCCAACTCCTTCCAGTTCTTCTTCAGATTAATGGCCCGTGTTGGGAAGAGTGTGCAGCGAGGCGTGGAGCATAAATAAGGTCTTTAAGTGGGCAGGTATGGCGGCTGTGGGCTCAGTGGACGCCTCTGTCTGCAAACGGACAAAGACGGAGCTGTGATTTACTGCTTCCTGCTCCTGCCCGGCCCGGATAAAAGGCGGAGCGGGCAAAGAGTGCGGCCCACCAGTGCATGTGATCAAAGCCACACAAGCCGGTCTCACCTCACGGTCGCTCAGGTACTTAGAGAAGCTGTGATGATCGCGTTGAGTTACGGTCACAAATCCTCAAAAGTGGCTCCGTTGTCGGCCGGTGATTCAGACGGTTGGGGTCAGAGGTCGGCCTCAGGTGTAACTGAATATTAACCCGCATGTTCCCCTTTACGTTTCAGCGCAGCTGTGCAGTTTGGCCGGCTGAGACCTGAACAGCAGAATATGCACGCGCACACGTTCTTCAACCCAATGAGAACGTTCTGGCCCCTTGGAAACGCGTACGTGAGGTCAGCTGACCTCAGACCTGGCCCTGCTCCCCACGCTCTGCACAGTGGTTGCACCCCCATAAAGTGTCTATTCTCCTGCAGGACTGGGCGCCAGGTTGCTTTTGGAGGCTTTTCTCCAGTAATTCCAGTCCAAGTGACAACAAACAAAATGCAAATGACGCAGGTGAACGTGTACCTGCATATTTTTGATGGTTCCTCCTGCGCGGGTGTCATTTTTTTTCGCGTGCATCTGCAGGTTTCAGGGTTTTGAATTGACATACTGTGAACTATCCTGTGGATTTGTATCCCATCTTCTGGTTCTTCACCCATAAATAAATATTAAGAGCTGCTCTGTGTTTACAGGTCACATGTTCTGGGAAAAAAGTGTAAAAAAAAGTGACCCAACGACCCCCCCCCCCATCCCAACACACACACACACACACACATCCCTGTACTCCTATCTTTGTGAGGACTTTCAGAGACATTCTCCAGCTTCTTATCCTAAGCCCAACCATCCCACCTAGGAGCCTCCGAGAGTCTTTGGTGCAACACTGGAGACTGGAGCAGGTCTGGTTTAAGTCACCCTGAAACAGTGAGGGCAGACACAGCTGTGGACGTGAGGAGGTGGATGCTGACTAAACTGCAGCATGTGGCTGCGTATGGGAGTCAGGGCACTTGATCCGTGACTTTAACGGCCGAGCTGAGGATACCACCCAGCGAATACCACACACAGCTGGAGCACCGACGTGGCTTCATCAGCAGAGCGATAACAGATGGAGGCCTGGGAGCCGGTGCTTCTGTGACTGTCGGTGCCGAGTTTGTGTAACCCTCCACACCGAAGATAAAGAGAGACGCGATGGGATCGGATGCTCTCTGCATGTGGAAATACATCACAACCACAGCTGGGTTCTCAACACATCATAAATCATGTAAAACTGACCCACAATCATAAATTTACTAGTAATAATAGGAGAGAGACTAAATGTGCTGGCTTTGGTTAATGCCTGAGAGGGGTTAAACAGGTTGGTCATTTTGGAAAAGAGATTAAGGCTTAATGGAAAGATTACACTGGAAAATGTACATATGCAAATTTATAAATGTATTTACCAGCCACTGTGGTGGGCTGTTGATCGATCCAGATATTATACCTATCACGTGACTTTAATGAGATATGATTTGTGCTGTTTTTATTAACAGACAGAACCATTCTGTCCATACGTGTGTCTGAATGTGAGGAACAGACGTGTGAGGAAGAATGTTTCTGATTGATCAGCTTACTTAATTATGGGCTCATACCTATGACAATGTACATTTTTCAGTGAAATGTAATGAATTTAAAATATGGATCACTTCAGAAATCTGTGAGAATTTGTGGTTAAACATGCTTGTGCTTGTGAGGATTGCTGAAATGTAATTTCTCTGAGGATAAAGAGGGAAATTTGAACATTGGGAAGTGTAATTTTTAGAGATGGACGGGAAAAAATATACTGCAATTCTTGAAGAAATGTCTGGCAATGCGTAGAATAGCCACAAGAGGGAGCCACAATACTCCGTTTATTTTCTGTTCTGACTAAACTTAGTCTCGCACGAAACATACACGCGCATATAATAATGATTTAAGCTTATTCATATTCTGCTGTAAAAAACAAACAAACAAACAAACTGCTGCACATTATTTTCCAAGAACTTTCGAAACATTTATGAGGAACATGTATCGGTTATATGACCTAATTTGATAAATGATGAGGGCGGAACGTGTAACCGGATGGTGGGAGCATTGGACGCAAAAGGGCGACATCATTCTAAACGTTTCTGCCTCGTGATAATTAAAATAAGGTTGTTTTTTTTAAATTTTTAACATTTTTGTATTATCATTTCCTTTAAAGTTACAGCAATGTCCTAATGTAATAATGCTAATGGACTCAGTCATCTATAATCTAAAATAGAGAGAGGAGAAACACTTTTGAGCTGTGTAACTGGTGCAGAAACAACTCTGAAGTCCAATCATCTGGGAGATTAAATCAAAATGCACAGAAACACAAAGTCCAGTGGCTCTAATTTGGTCCCATCTGGCCAAAATAAGGAAGAATATGAGTGGTCTCTTTTTTATATACTGCTGTATCTGAACAAATGGAGTGAAAATGACAATGATGAAAATAGAATCATTATATTTTATGATAATATATATATATATATTAAATGTTTTATTAGCAATAAATTATTTAAAAAGGCTGAAACCAGACTGAAGCTGAGCCTGGCTCCGTCCAGAGGTAACACAGCAGCCCTGAGGCACCTCATTAGCTCACTAATGAACTCATTAAATGTCATTTATTTAGAAGAACAAACAGAATCTTTCTGTTGTAATTTAATTATCTGAGATTATTTAACAGCAGCCTGCAGACTGTAACTCGTCCTCACGTTCCAAACTCTTAGATCTTTCAAATAATAAATCGAACGTCAGTATTTTGAGAGTCTGAGATTGGAGACGATGCTGTACTTTTGTAACTGATCAGGATTTTAAGGCATATATAATCATAAACATAATAGCCTAGGATTCATTGATTTTTAAATCATCTACAGGTGGATTTGAATGTGTGTGAACAACAAAACGTCAGAATTTAAACAGCATCCTGGAAATCCCATTTCTAACATTTCAAGCAACAAAGTTAAGGTAAAAAGCTGATTTGGCCGTTAAATCTATCAAAGTGCTGGATGGATTTCAAGGGAGACTGGAGGGAAGATGGGGAATGAGCCAAGAAAGAACCCATTAACTGTTGGTGCAGACCCAGATGAAGGCGTGGATCAGGGAATTTTAATCTAAGCAGGCGTCGGGGCCTTGGCGGAGGCAGCGCACGCCCTCCTCCTACGAGCACAATGGCTGTCCTGACTGTCCGACACCTGTCCAGCAACTCACCTGTTCAGATGTCCTGCAGACAGCTGCAGAGAGTTGGAACAGCAGGATTCAGAACAAAAGCACTCTGAAAGCTAAAAGCACATTTTCCCCTCCAGCTGAGGCTGAGAAGTGATTTATCATTGCATTTAATTGCAAATAAATGTAAGACTTCGAGAGCTACGTTGAAATGGATTACGTTTAATACTAAAAAGGTTCTTTAAGGCTCAACAAAATTGACAATAATTGCTCCTGACTTTTATTCTGAAAATGAATAATTGCTCTTTGCAGCTATTTCGTGTGCTCCCTGACAGAGGGGGGGTGGAGGTGCACTTTGGAAGGTGCTATTTACTGGCTATATCAGCTGCTGGTTGAGATGCTGGGGATTACCGGTAAGTGATTTCTAAAGCACCACCATAGCTCACGCACGTGCACGGCAACGTGCAACATTTTTGTGGCCACATACAGATGATGTTTCTGGTGTATTTTCCTCAGAACGTGTGGCCCCCATGTGGGTCAGGGTGAGACCTAAAGGTGACAGTTTTGGACCTTTACAGCCTGGTTAGCAGTGAGACTAGTTGACAAAGGCTAACAAAAGAAAAAAAAAAAATCTGACTACGTTGCTATGGCTACCATGGTTAGTGCATGTGATGCTGATGCAGTTTTAAACCCAGATATTTCAATTCCCGACAACATTTGAACTCTGAGTAATTTTGGAGAATAATATTGGTGAGGAGTGTTTGTAGCCTTTTATTCGCCGGCATCCAAGAGGTTTATTTGTAGTTTATCGGCCCCCCTGTCTCCCCCTGTCATCTTGCTAAATGCCCCTTTTCATATCGGAAAAACACTTTGTGGACTTTCCTCCTGGCGACATGCAGTTCAGTCCACCCCAGCGACAGTATTTTCCTCACATCTTGACTACCACAAAGGAAAGATAAGTGAAACTTATTTGCATCAACTCACTTGATATTTTGATAAAGAAGGTTTTTTTTCTTTGTTTTCTTTTTGTCTTCTTGCTCCGGGAGGATTAAGTTTCAAGGAATTTTCCTGAAACACCGTTTTAGCCTGACTGATAAGGCCTCCTTTGGACAGAGATAAGAGCTTATCCACACACCTTATTGATCCCCCTCTGACCTGTTTGTGGAAGAAAAGCAGGAAAGAGTGAAGAACTTACCAAACAGAGAGACGGGGGGAGGGGATGGAGACACTGAGCAATGGAAACAAAGAAAAGGAGAGAGAAAATGTAGACCGTAAAAGTTGAACGGTGCTATTTGCATTTGATTAGTGATGTGTTGAATGTGGAATTTGTAACGTGTACTAAAAATATAAAAGGAGAGCGCTATAAAAGGTATCAATCACTACACAGAGAGACAATTTTATTAAAATCCATAACATAACATTGTAATACAGCAGTGGAGCAGATTACAGCGAAGTCCTTAATTGTGGAGCTTTTAAAGGGAAACATCGCCACCTGGTGGCCAACACGAATGTTGAAACTTGCTTAAGACAATCTCGCGCTCTGGCCGTCAAGTGTGATTAAAATGCAGAAGTGCCATCCCAAAACATCAACAGTAGCATAAATAATTCATAATAGCTCACAGTTATTCTTTAATTAAGCGGAGCGTACTTTAACAGACAGGCACTGACGAGATGAGAAGTCTACAGTCCAAATTTACCGAGAACAGAATAGACCAGAACCTGCATCTAGCACACATCCCGTGTTGCTGCTTAGCGTGGTTTTTCTGCCTCCTCTGTACTTTAAATGAGTTCACAGTGTGTGATCCGTTGCTCCGTCCACATAAACCTCTTTGGATTGATCCTTGCACCAATAGCAAAGTTGTCTCCACCAGAACCTTCTCCTCCTTAAACCCAACATGCTGCCCTGCTTTCACACTAAGCCTAAAAAACACTTTAATGCAGCCGCTGCAGGACAAGTTAAGCTAAATTGCCTCCATCCTAAGCCCATGCTCGGTGTGCCTCCAGCTCAGCGCATAGAAAAATGAAACCGGCTCGTGGTGTTCATCACGCCGCAGAAGGGAGCGCCGTCGTGTCACTCCTTGCCGACGGTGCACCCTCGCTGGGTGCTAGATGGCGGATGCACACTGGGGGCCGATGCACACGACCTTCTGCTATCAGAGCAGACACGCTCGTTTATCACCCACAACCTTGAATCATTGTTTTACTCAGCGTGAGCCCTGATGCTTCTGCTCGGCCTAAAAATAAGATGGGAAAAATTGGAAGGAGTGTACTTTGGTTTCAGGCGACGGCAAACAGAACACCTCTGGCTTTCCTCGCTTTGCCGCCACGGTTACCGAAGCCATATCACGCTCACAAATGCGCTTCGATTTTCTTTTGTCTTTTCCATTTTTTATATAATGAGACTTTATTTGGCTGCACCCTCAGACAAGAAGCCATTACACCTAAGGCTCATTTCAGTTGTTTAGAGCAGAGTGGATTATTTATGATGTGGGAAGTTTACAGCTCATAAACCTAATGAGGAATTCTTAGGTTGTGCGGGTGTGTAGGTGTTTTACTGCGCCTGTGTGTGTGTGTGTGTGTGTGTGTGTGTGTGTGTGTGTGTGTGTGTGTGTGTGCTCCCGCCTTTGAGCAGCGTCCCAGACAAAAGACTTGGAAAGGCCTTCGGGATGCGAGCTGGCGGATCTCCCAGCTCGCAGCTCGCAAAATGTGAGTCTTCTCCTCACATTTTCTATTCTTTCTGTCAGCTCACTCCGATGAGAGGTCGGAGTCTTGACGCCCGCTACCGTTGATGGTGCTGATGAATTAATCAGCTATTTTTTGTAAAGAATCAGTTTTAATTAAACTCTGCTCTACTTACTTTAAAACATGTAAAGTTACAAAGTAATTCTGTTACATGAAGGATTTATTAATCATTAAAACTGCATCAAAGGGAGAACAATCCACAGTTAAAAAGCATATAGCATACAGCATATAGTGAGCTTGTTGTCACTCTCGTGTGCAGAAATTAAGCTAACCGAGGTGCTGACACATCGTTTAAGCCTCCAGCATCGCCTTCGATATCGCAATCTCAAACTCCTAAAGTTGTCTGCTTCACAGTGAGCCTGCTTTTGCAGCGAATGGTGGCTGGATTTCAAAATAAAGCAGCAGTCTTTTTCTTGCAGTCATTTTAACATTCTCACTCCATCCTATAAGCTAGCATTAGCAACCTATTGGGAATGGCCTTGAGTAACTGAAGACCTCGTAAATTAAAAACTGATGTTACAGAGGTCTCTCTAGTCTCATCTCTATGTAGATTAATGCCAGACATCATGTATAGTTTAGATTGATGTTATCACTTATACATATGCAAATTAGCTTAAATGTCGTGCCAATACACAAAGGTTTAAATACCATTAAACAACACAGGTATATGAACCATGTTTGTGTCTCTGTTAAATTCACAGTCTGACAAGAATGAAGAAAACATTAACAGCTCAGTGATTAATACTGTAGCCAGTGTTTCACTGTCAGCCCAAGAGACGTGAAATAATTGCGTCCTCCCATCCAGTTGTCTTCTCCTGGGTGAGTGACGAACAGCCACTTCCTATAAAACGCTCCAATTTGGGCAAATTATTCACTCAACCTATCGCTGCTGGAATACGCGTAAACGATTTGCAGCCGGGCATGTTAAATGAGAGGGTTTGCTGCTTGATGGGACAGGAGCCGCCGTGGGGGTGAGGGTGTGGAGAGAAGGGAGAAAGCGAGGTGATGGATCGTCCAACTTGCTGCAGAAGAAAGGTTTGATTAATGGCGGTCCACTCGGCAAAACACACCAGCTGTGAGGGGAGATAAGTACCAATACAAAGAGAAAATGACTGTCTCTACTGTAATAATTAACCTTAGAGACACAGGAAGTGCCCTTTGCTTTGTCACAGCCTCACTTCCTGCTCATCACAACAACAAAACAACGCCCCCGCTTTCATGCGGAATCCATGTTTTACCGCCTGGATCTTGTCTAAGTCACGGTGAGCCGTTTCCAAATAGCAAATTACTGTGTGGAGTTGTTAAAAAAGAGAGACTCGACGGCGGAAGTGCTGCCGACACGCTTCTGCCAGGCTCGTCCTCTCAGAGGGATGCAGAGCGGAATAATTGCCTGTCGCTCAGTGGGCAGCGAGCGGTACAATTAAAGTAAGTTTTCAGGGTTTGGAGCCGATGACGGCGTTAGGCGTCGGTAAGGGTTTTGAGGGAGACGTGTCGGCGAGGGGCCATGCTCAAATCAAACTCTTCATCAGCTTGCAGAGAACACAGGCAGGAAAGCAGAAGGCATTCCATTTGCCGGAGCCACTCACTAGAATGTGCATAATTACTCTTCTAGTCTGGAGCTCCCAGCGGTTTTAAACCCATAAGCCCCCCGAGGCCCGCCACTATAAATAAGGGTGCACTTTGATAACAGCTAATGACTCGGAATTCTTCAACCGTAATATTGTTTCTATCCGGGATGATGAGGAACATGTGCCTGAGTGTTAGAACATCAGAACACTTCAGTGGTCTCTGAATGACCCCGGCCTGCACGTGCGCCTGCGCCTCCTGACAGCGCGCTGGTGGACTCCCTGCTGAGAGCCGTCCTGCTTCCTACAATGAGCCACGATACATTAAATAACTTCATTCTTACTCCACAAAGACTGCGTAATCACGGATTAGCAAATAATGCTAAAGCCGCTGCTCTCCACCAGCAATAT
This sequence comes from Takifugu rubripes, assembly GCF_901000725.2. Taxonomy (NCBI): domain Eukaryota; kingdom Metazoa; phylum Chordata; class Actinopteri; order Tetraodontiformes; family Tetraodontidae; genus Takifugu; species Takifugu rubripes. The sequence goes on along the minus strand of NC_042298.1, from coordinate 11,901,978 downwards.
TTTAGTAAACTACACAAATTCAGCCCTGCGAAACACGTCGGAGGGAATTCACGCTCACTGTGTCGACTGGGAACGCAACAGCTGCAGAACAATGATAAAACGCCGCGGAGCCAAACACACTCTGTTCCTTCCACTGCTGGACCTTTATGTAAAACAACAACCTGAATTTGCATGTTTCGCTTCTGTTTGAGATCAACTGTCAGTAAAAACTTGCTTTTTATCTTAAGTTCAACTTCTGGATCGACCCAGAACCCCTTCCCAGGTCCTAGAAGATCGCGTTCCCTCTTGACACATCAGCCATTTGTAATATTTCAATCACATTCAGGGATAACCGGATGGGAAGGGCTGATAACCCAAATTTGGTTTAATACGATAAAGAAGTCTTCAAGTGGGAACAGCGATGGTTGAATCTATTTTTCAGGCAAAATAAATGACTGAAGCGGCACCGACGTGACAGTAGCACATGCATGCTCGCCGCACAAGCTGAAATAATAATTGCTGCCTTTGTATCCGAGGCTATCTGGCACTAACAGATGCCAGATGGGCATAAAAGAGGCCCCCGCGTGTGGCAGATGTTTGAAGTGTTGAAGACCTCGAACACTTATGCTTAAAGGCTGACCTTTCAATCGGCACGCCGACCACCCCGCGCACGCTCAGCGTTCCGGAGATAATCACAGCACACGCGCGTCTGGCTGGATCACACATTTGACAAATAATCAGCCTCATTTCACTTTATTAGACCACCGAAGCCTGGAGGATATGGTGAATATTTTCCCATATTCTCTTGTTTACTGTTGCTTCCTTCACCTCGGACCAGGGTGGGAGGGAGGGAGGGAGGAGGGATCCGTGCTCCCCATGTTGCTTCTCCCACAGTCTGCCATTATTAATGAGAGCCTCCGAACTTTTGCCTTAGCAGGAGGCGAATCGAGTTCAGCAATGCCCCAGCAACTCTCCACAGCGCTCTATTAAAGAGGAGACACGGGGCAAATGGAGACAGACGAAAGGCATTAATGCTAAAAATAGGCCTTCGCTCCCGCACGGAGCGAGGTGACGATGCAAAAATAATGACAAATACAGGAAAAGATCAGAGCCGAGCAATTAAGCTGCAGGCCCGCGCTGACGTGAGGAGTTATTTTGGAGAGGCTGGCAGAAGTCAGAGTCTGTAACGGCAGCGTGCAGAGATGTCCCTTTGTTTGTTTAAAGGGCAGCAGAATCGATAGCCCCGTTTTTTGAGGCATGGCTCTGACCTCTCGCGGTGGCACCCGTATCAATCACAGGCCGGCTTCCTTCTCCGCTCCAGCGCTCGCCACATTTGTCTCTTCTGCTCGCCGAGCATGGATGGAGGCTGTCTATCCATACTCTCCAATGTCAGTCTGCAGCTCATGCCAGCTGTCAGCCCGCTCTGACTAATACATAAACAGCTGTAAAATGGGATGAAAAGAACTCTCTGGGAGAAATTTATCGAAGGGCAGAATTGATTTTAGGGAAAGATTTAAGTGTTTTGCTTTTTTCAGGGGGCTCGCAGGTCATTTGTGGAAAAATGACAAGAAAACTGAGGTTGTTTAACAAACAGCTGACAGGCGAACGGCTCTTTCTGCTGCACTTTAAAGCACCTTTGAAGGTAAAACGACCTCCAACCAACACACAGCCGTTTCAGTGGTTTCTCTTGGACAACCAGTTTTGCCTTAATTGCAGGATTGATTTTGTCCACCTCCTTCTTTCCTGAAAACAAGGTCCAAATGCTGCATTATAATCCTGAGTCCCCACAAAATGAAACCTACATCGTGTTCCTAATGGGCTTCTGTACCTGAAGATATGACTAATAACTTGAAGAAAGTTCCAGAGCTCAAAACAATTAATAATCACACGTTGCTAATGTGGTGTAATCAAACTAATGAATGTATCCCATATTTAGATTTATACTTCATTATGAGAGAACTTTGGCAGCTGATGCTGGGGAAAAAGGTGCTAAAGGAAAAGACTTTTAAATGTATAACAAGAAAAAGTCAAGGTTACACGTGGACGTAGAACAAGGCGTTCTTTGATGATTTGGGCCACAGTTAATCTGTATGTATGGTCAGTCCTTACGGGGCCACGTTGTAATCACCCAGGCAGTTCTCAGTGATCCAGGACTGCTGTCCTGAGCTGAGAGAGAGGAATGATTCCCATTATGGAGTAATTAGTCTTGTTGTCACCACCAGACCTTGACAGCAAATCCACTTTCTGCAGCTCTGCAGGGATTTGGGTGTTAGCTACTGCTGAATCATAATCAGCGCCGCCGCGGACCCTCTCAGATTTTACTTAACACGAACACATGTCGAGACTGTAATGTATGCGCATTCATTTGTGCCGTTGGAATTTGGATTTTTTTTACTTTTTTAAACTTTTGCTTCTTTTCTCGATAGCAATGTCAGCGGAGAATCTAAATGAAATAATATTAGCCATATTATTTAATACAGAATATTCAACAGCCTACATCAATTGGGACCTCCTCCTTAAGGCAAGGTAAAACTGTACCAGACATGAACCTCTCACATAGCTGCAGTGGGCCTTTGTGCTGGAGCTGCTTGTTCTGTGGAAGGAACATGGCTTTGAGGTGACAAAAGGGGCCAAAGGACTTTTCCAGGTTTTGATCATTTGCTTGATGCCCAGCAGAAAGAGAGCTGCACTGGAAAAGCACAGATGCTTCATGACTCTATATATCTACTGTAAACATCCATGCTTGAAAGGAAACCATACAAAAGATGTGCTGGATCCCATCAATCTATACGGTTTGTTAGAGAGTTGAAAACAGTGAGTGTTCATTGATTTCCCCCGTAGATGCAGCAGTTTCAGTACCGACCAGCCCACGATTTGCTGTAATTATATTTACAGATGCGACTTAAAAAAAAATAACCATCCGTCCTCAGACTGGTTCAAAAATGTCCACATAAAAACACAAAGGTGCCCTTCCCAGGGCCAGCCCCATTAAAACATCAAGCGGCCTGTTAGTCCGCCAGCAGAGTGTGACATCTCCTTCCACGCTGACCAGATTAGCATGACGGGGCTGACAGAGACCGACGGCGGGGCCACTCGTCAAATGTATCCATGCTGCCTGTCAGCTCCGGCAGACTGAGCCAGGTCTGCTGAGGAGGCGTCACAGAGAGCTGCTGAGTCTTTTCTCCAACTTTTAGACGGAGATCAAAGGGACGTTTGCCACGGGTGGAGTCGGATGCCCCCTGTGGGAACAAGACTTTTGATCGGGAATGGGTATCGTTGCTGCCTCTTCTGGACCTTTAAAAGCACTCTACCGTGGGTTTGTAAAATGATTCTGTAAATAAACTGTACATGGATCCCATCTGGGAATATTTAGGGCGATCCCATCATCACATAAATCCAATTATAGAAATCCAGGAAATACCGTCATGTGTTTAGGAAAAGGAAACCAGTGACGCTGACTGGCCTGCTGAGATACACGTTAATGCACATTTATTTTTAACCATCTATTCCAACACAAATGTAAAACCGGTTTGCCGCTATATGTGATGCATTTCTGTTGCTCTGCAGGAGGAGGACTCTTCTGCTTAGTTGAACTTAGTCTTATCAGGTTTCTGATTCTTGTGTGTGTTTTTCCTCAGTGTTCTCAGTTCATGCACCTCAAAGCCAAACCGACTGGTTGAGATGATCTATTAAACAGTGATTACAGCAGAACACAAATGATTAAATACATCACAGCATGTCTCTTATGGGTTGTGAAGCAGGGGTGGAGACAGAATATCGACTGGTTTGGTAAACAGGCTTGACAGTGGGGGCAGCGGCGGGACTCTGAGCCGAGAGGAGAGAGATCGCAGCTCTCTGACGGGGCGTTAAATGAAAATGGATGGGCTGTGTGAAGGGCCTCGCTAAAGCCGAAAAACGATCGGTTAAAAATGTCTCCATCGGCTGCGATTCAAATCCCCTCAAAGGTTCCCTCCCAGTAAGAGTTAAATGTAATGTTAGGAAAAAAAACATCTGCGCAGAAAGAGCAGAACCCAGATCCAAACGTGGCTCCAGACTTGACCTTTTACGTTGTTCATGCAGGCTTGTGATTAGCAGTCTGCAGCCTCACAGCCGACATTTTGCTTAGTCATTAGTAGACAAGAACACAAAAACACACCAATAGAGAAAGACTTGTTGCTGAACACGTTCTCTATATGAATGAATTGATTACATTAAATATGAATTGATCAGTTGTCTTCTCAGCTGCTGTTTTTGGCATTAATAGCATCTAAATAAGCACAAACAATGCTTATTTGAATTACTGATGGCTCCTCTGCATTGGAATCTGTGTCCATTAGACCTCAGTTTAGGGCAGTTGAATACACACAAGTATTATTTATTCGATATGAAAATGAAAGCAGGGAGCAGACGGCGGCGGCGCCGCGCGGGGACACAAAAGCAGGATCTCTATATCCTATATAAAAATAAATGTGTATTCAGTTCTTTTAGCTGCTCTAGATGACATTCAGCACTTCCAACAGGTAAACTAAGAAGACGGGGATGATATTAAACTATTTTAAAGCCAATCTGAAGGATTTTGACTGTTCTCTTTGTTGCCTGTGAAATCAAAGATGATTCAACCTTCAGCCGTGGAAACTTTTGCTCCACATCTGGAAACGACGGGTTTGTTTGTTTTTCTGAAAGTAAAGTTGTTGGATGAACACGTCTTTGGCAGAACACTACAGGAAAGGGAATAATGGAGGGAAATGCAAAAAAATAAGTGGAAAAATCCAGTACCCACTGGCCAGAGCAGAAGTGAACGTTCGTCTCAGCACCACTAACCAGACTGGTTCATCATGCAAAGGTGAGCAGTTTAATGGCCTTCAGGTGGGGATAAACAAAACAAAACAAGTGGAATTGGATTGTTGTGCACTGAATTTGACAATAGCAGACTTATTTTGACTCATGTTAGACTTCATTTGCAATTTTGAAGATATTCCAGACAAAATTGATTAAAAACAACCAAGGACCAATGTTTTTATTTTTTTATTTTTTATCATCACACAGTTCCCACCTGTGTCGGGGACTGTTTACGCCCCCGAAGATCTCATTAATTAGGAAACTGGCCGTCAGCTACAACAATCAGAATGAGAGAAAATGTTATTCAAGAATTATAACTTTGTCCCTGTGAGGACCTGTACAGGGCCCTTTGCGGGGGGGGGGGGGGGGTCCACTGGTGCTCCACTGGGTCTTCTGAGGTGGATGTTGCAACCAGTGTTCTGTCGATTGTTCCGTCACATTCCCTGAATGGTTGATTGTACTGGGATCTGGGGAGTTTGGAGGCCAGGTCAATGCCTCAGGGGCCCTTGTCAACTTCCTCCAACCATTTCTGAATTCTATCATTGGGCCACATTATCCTGCAGGTGGGGGGTGTCCGTTGGGAGTGGTTTCCACTAAAAGTGTAGGTGAGTGGTGCAAATGAAATGAGAGACCCAAACATGACCCGTTTAAAAAATTAAGGTTATTCATCCCTATTATTGGATGCATGAATTATAATATGACCCTTTTCAAGAGTACAATAGGAATATTGTGCTCAACGTACCACTCTGTTGCACCACTGCAGCATAAATAACATCGTACTGAAATGATATCAGCCATCACACCCACCCTCATTATTAACTGCCTAAAGTGCACAAAAGACAAGGCCGCCGCACTTTCAGATGGATGTGTGAGGTTAGACGCAACGCTGAGGTCAAGGTGGATGCTTTGTGCACCATGCGCTCCTCCATTTGGCTTCCTCCCTGGAGATCTGCAGAAAACACATTTACCCAACATCTCAGACGGAAAGCTCTTGTGTAGGCTTTTATTCAGGTATTTACTCTTTGATGCAATTTCTGAAAGGTCTGAAGAAAGCCTTCCAGGGGTGGGTTTTCCCTCCTCGCGGTGATCGAGCCACACAGGCGGCAACAGCAGAGGTCAGAACAGAGGTGAACGTTTCAGCTAAAGTGTCCTGGCGCGCATTTTTGTGCTTAACTTTGTGTTTGCCTCAGTTCAAGTTACCGTACACGCAGTTATATCAGATAAAGTGGTCCATCTGATAGTGTCTCACTGGCCATAGCAGAGGTCACCAGGAAAGACTTTAAATATTTAATAAACCTGGCGTTCATTCTCTTCGGGGGATTTGCACTGTTTTGAAAAGCTCGGACTTTAAATCCTCCCAGAGTTTCCCTTTTCATCTCATCTCTTTGGCCCGTGAAAATTGTGAATGGATTGTGTCTCTGATGTTCTGGTTCCAGCGCGCGGCTCTGCAGAGTGATATGAATGGCTCGGATCGTGCATGATTTATTGCCACTGTCTGTTCAGCGACCACAAACTGGAACATGAGGCTACGGAGTACAACAAGGTTCCCAGTGTGTGGCCAAAGAGAGAACTGATCAATGGGAATACTGGGAATTTTCCTTCAGCTATCAACCCTGACAGGCTGATAAACCAGTTTTAGCTCATACATTTATATGAACATGAATATGATTGGATGTTTTGGCTTAATTTGCTGGTTAGCTGTGTGTTCTACTGCTGGCTTATCTGTTATCTATCTCAAGGTTGCCTTTACTGTCAGTGCAGATAACTTTTCAGATCCTTCTTAGTTGAACCAGCCGCCAAGCAAACAGCCTCCTCCGACAGCATCAGTGAACACTGAAATTACAGACAGACGGACCATCTGTACAGGCGCAGCTCACGTTCAACTTTCCACACGAGAGGTGGAAGATTTTCAGAAAAATACAGGTTTAGGCCCTCAAAGAAATGTTTTCTTTCCAAGCCTAATCAGGTCACCTTTTCCAGACCTGTTCTGTTAGAAGAAAACATATTTTACTGGACAGTACAAACATTTCACCTATTTTTTTTATCTTCCATATTGTTACCATGGTGACACTGTGGTCAAGTGGGGCACGAGAAGTCACTCAGTTGTTCAAGAGAAAGTGTCATTTACAGATTGAGAAGAGAAAGAGCAGAGAGTTACTGAGGTTAAAGCATAATATCGATCTATATCTATCTATCTATCTATCTATCTATCTATCTGAATGAGGTATTACATTATATGATATACAATGGGAGCTGTTATATAACAGAATCAGAGTCATCCATGCTGGAATCATTTTATCCAGACATCTTTTATGCTTTCTCTTTTCTACACAATACCTGGCTCCTGCAGGTGGGGGGGCGGTATTAGTTAAGCCACTGCCAACACAGTGCGTGGAAGCAACAATAAAGCTGAAACTCACCATCTTTTCTCCTGCTCACCTCCTCCACTCTCCAAATTGACGGACATTCATTGTCCACGTCTGGCTCTAATAACAAAACGAGGCATTTCATTATCTCACGTTAAACGATCGCAGTATCTAAAGAGCGTTTTCTAATTGTACCGCTGACTTTTTAATTTTCGTAAATGTCATTTACCAAAGATCCAAATGCTATTTTCCTGTAGGTTATTTTAGCTCTTCATTGTGCTGCAGCATATTGAATGTCTCCCTAAAAAGGGGAGATTCATCCATTTTGGGGGTGTAGACGCGACGCTCCGAGGCTATGGTGTGTATTTATCTGCACGACACAAAAGTTCACCTTCACACACAAGAGAATGAAAAAAAGAAAACGTCTTCTAAAGTGCCGTTGACACCCCCCCCCCCCCCCCCCCCATCCCCGCGTGCTTCTTTTAAAGGTTAGATTTGGGTTGACATGACAAGATGAGATGGAAATCAAGCTAAGATTTTAAGCAAATTGAGGATTTTGAATTGTTTTTGTGTTAACAATTAATAAATTAGCCAAAAACTATGACACCTATGTTTAAAGTATCAACCTTTAAGGGTCCAGCAGGTAAAATATTTAGTCATAATTTACAGACTTGACATTAATAGGGTGTGATAAGGTTTTTTTTTTATGAATTAGGAGTATATATTTATGTATAAGTAACAACAACTGATCCCTTTTTAGTCTCAGTTTTGCAAACAAGTTCTGGTAATAATTTCAGAACAGTGCCAAGAATGAAGCACTAAATGCATTTGTGAAAAAACACCTCTTACCTCCTCTCACTGTTGAAAAGGTTGAGGTCAGGGATTTAAATGGACGTCTCTTGGATGATTTACCTGAGCCAGACACGTAGCAGCTTCAAAATAACCCGACATAAGTGCTCTTTCTTTTTAAAGGCCATTGTGTTTGGGGGGGGTGGAGGGGTGGTGGTGGTGGTGGTGGTGGTGGGGGGTGAGCTGCAGAGCTGAGAGTGGAAAAGAAGGTTGTTGTGGCTGCACAATGTTGTAACCAATCTCTGTATACTTCTAATAGTATAAAGTTAATTGGATAACTTAAGGAGGAAGATCAGTAAAGTTAGCCATAACTATTATCAATGAAGGTGAGCGATGAGTCTGAAGGCATAAACAGCAGAATCCCAACACTCCAGAACCACAGTTGATCTGATAGAGGCACTTTGTTCCCATAAAACTGGAGAAAAAGAGGGAGACGACCATCCTGTCAGCCAAATATCAAAACAGAAAGAGGAAAGGGACTGTTACAGGGAACTGCTTACACAACATTAAATAACATTCCTCTCATCACATCTTTGTGCTGTAAAGGTACAAATGGTTAAGTCTGACCTTGTCTCATACTGTGTGACACGTCTGAAAAGCTTGAATAAAAAGGTTGGTGTGTGAATAGAGCAAAAGAGATGGAAAGATGACCATTGGACCCCTGATAAACAGGAAAAAAACATTTTTATGTTGTGTCTTCTGGTGCACACACGCGCACCAACAATAAAAAGGAAACATTAATTGAGAATGCTAAAGTAAAACTAAAGTGCCATCATTAAGATTGTGCTGCGTTGTTGGTCCATTTAACTCCAACAGTAAATGCAAAAACCATTTAAGAAACACACTCAACACACTAAATTTCCAACTAAAGTTCATTTTGAAACTTTTTACAGCTTTTAAAGACAGACTGGTACTTTGAGCACTACAAGCTAAGTGCCATTTAATTCCATTAGTCTGGAGCTACTCATAGGCAAACAACTGAAATGAGCGAGCTGCCATATAGGAAACAGAGTAATTGATCTTTGGATGAACTAAGCTATAAAATGTCATGTATATCAGTGTTAGAGTATATGGAGAGAGGGAGCGAGAAGGACAAGAAGGCCTTTTGTAAACTAATTAGTACCTTTATGTATTTATAGCCAAACACTCCAATTAGAAATGAAGACATGGTAATAGTGATAATATCAAAAGATGATGTGTGTCACAAAGAACGTGCTAGGCCAGACACATTTAATGAGATTTATCATTTATTTATAATGAGGAATGACAGCTGCAAAGTGACGGCGTCCACTGCTGTTAAATGACTTCAGCCTCAACAACTCATGCACGCCTCCTCCATTCCTCCGCTCTCACCTCAGATGGGAGGAGCTTAAACTTACAAGGACAAAGACTTAATTTACAGCTGTTGTTCAACTTATCCTTGTCAGCTTCATAGGACTTAAACAGATGATTAAACAAGACGTCCCTTCCAAAGTGCCAAAAGGAGTGGGGCTTTATTGGAGGGTCACCAGGAGACTGGAGGTCACATTTACTTTGTGTCATCAGACATGTTTCAGGACCCAGAGCAACTACCAATAAAGACAGAAGAGACAACATTTGTGAGTCTCCATTCACAACCAGGGGTCCATCAAAGTGAACCAGCTACAAAGGTTCTGTTATGTCCTCTAGGTGATGCTTGTAGAACATTTGAAGGGAAGAGCTTAAGGAGGAAAGGTCCATATAACCCGTGACTCTATTAACCACAGTGACCTTGACCTTTAGGTCATCCTTGAGTCAGAGTGGACAGAAGGATGATCTTGAAGTAAAATGTGTTCATTTTGACACATTTTTGTGACTCATAATTTTGATGTCGAACATGTTTGCATCAAACCGCATTAATTTATCCACTTTATTCCCAATTAATATGGGTGTCTCACGTTGCCACTTTTGATTATTCAAGTTGTGAATGTAGCCTAACAATATAAACCCCATATGTATCAATGAACTGTGTATACTCTCTTTACCTTCAGGGAAGAAGTAAATAAATGAAGAACAACGAAAAGAAAATGAATATGCAAACAGGGAGCAGATGTCGGGAGTCATCAATTTCAACAGCAGCTCAACAACAGTGCCGTTTGAGAATGCAGGACATGTCTGGAGGTTGAAAGCAGTAAATGGCACAATTTTTGGCTTCTGCACTTGATTCCCTTAAGAACCATCCACAAACAGTCCCTAACAGTGGAAGCACTGCTGCAGTATCAATCTTGATTTGCACAAAATGCGTCCTCTGCTTTGGAAATTGTGGTGCAAAAGCACCAATTTGATAAGCTGCATATTGTGTTAGCAGGAGTGAGGCAGCTTCTCCTCTTTAGACGCTGTGAAGCGGAAATGTTTCAGCAATTCAGCGTGTCGCAACAGCAATAAAGGGGTTTTTTCTGATTAAAAAATATTGATCAGATTATTTACATTGAAAAATGTATCAATTTATGTTGAATACAGAAGAATACAGTGTAGCAGCTTCGTTTTAAGAAGCCATGCGTCCACTGATCCAGGATCTGAGGAGACATTATAACATACAGATCAGGAGAGTCTGAGAATGAAAGGCAGCCTCTGAAAATTGCTTTGTGATGATTAACAGTCCTCCTGATTCAAGGCGATGCCTTCACTGCTGTGCTAAACTCCAGGTTGCCACGTCCTATTATCCCTGCCTCGCTAATGGAAGGAGGAGACAAATAATTCATCTGCCCTGATGGAGACATGGGACATGAGAGGTCTCTGCAGGGGAGGCTGGACCGCTTGTCAGTCAGGGCTAAAGAAATAAAGACTCAAAGTGACAGCTTAAGGTCAAACTTGTTCCTGATTAAAATTGGCATATTTCAGTTTCCAAGCACCAAAAACTCGCTATTATCTCAGTCCCCTGTGATTTAAAAATACAGCGTTGCAGATATGTTTGACCCTTAAATCTGATCTCCATCCAGATATTAAGAATTACATTGACATGAAGTCACAGGGACCTGTGCTTTCAACCTCCAGAATCTAATCAGTTCAGGTTCAAGGCCATGTTGATTTAAGATTATAATAATTCCTCAAGAAAAATAAAATGTAAAGGCGACTCAAATCACTTTGGCCTTCAAACAGGTGTTTCATTAAAATGATTCTAAATGCATTCCTTAAATCTGGCAATAAGCTGCAGCAACCGTGACCTTTTACTCTTGTAAGTCTTTCTGTTTCATCCTTTCCTCAAGGTAGGTGATGACAAAAAATCAACTCAAGATGTTCCTGATTTCCAACAATCCAGAATTATATTAACACTAAGCCGCAGGATCAGGACCGTTGGTCTCCACACTCTAATTAGCTCATCCTTCAGAAACACATTCTCAGACATGTTTCAGATGGAGCTTTCAGGAGAGTGGGAAGGAACAAAAAGGCCACAGAGTCCTTGATCCGTGTACCTAATTTGCTTATGATTCAAGACATTTCTGAGATGCAGTTCTCAGCATTGTTTCAGCAAGAGTCTTACACTGACTTTGACCTTTGTTTTGATACATCGTATCAGTTCATCCTTGAGTCAGAGTGGATGATTTAAATATGCATTTAGGTCCACCAAAGCTAAAGATCAAGCAGAGGCTTTTCTCTCCTGCTGGTATCTTTTTAAAGAAAAGGTACGTGTTTCTAAATGAGCAGTACCTCTAACTAGGACACAGCAGGAGGCCTTTTAAATCTTACAAGTGAATGATCAGGGGAGTCTGGCAGACATAGCTGCTCTACATTAAAAAATGAAATTGTGAAGCATTAACCTACTTATTTGGATTTGGGACAGATGTTTGGAGGGAAAAAAACGAGGTGTTTAAAACCTAAGAGACAAAGAGACAAGGTTTCTTTCCTGCCCTTCCCGTGGTGAACCAGCATGCTAATTAAATTATGTGTTATTCTCATGCTAATAGCAGGTAAATTTACACCTGGTTTATCTCCCCCTGGGTGCAAAAAAGATCCTGAGCTGATATTATTGACTGATGAAGTCTCTCCTCATGATGACGCAGGAGGAGATAAGAATAGATGTAAAGTGTGACAGAGTTTTGGTTCATTTTACTCACATTTATGCAAACCGGTTAAAAAAGGAGTAGTAAATGAGATGGAGTGATAACAAAGACATCTGTGACCTGCTCTGCACTGCAAAACTCATTTCAAATAGGTAATTTATGGATTCACTTGGAATTAATTAATTGAATTGCAACTCAAAGCAGCAATAGCGACAATAAACCTCAGATATGTTGAAAGGTTGTCGCGATGACTGTTTTCTGTCCCTAAAAAAGTTCTTTCTAGCCGTGACTTTCAAAAACAAATCAGTGCAAATTAAGCCCCACATGCTGCCTCTGTGCGCTGAATGCGTGTGTTTTGAACTGTACAATTATCACTCTGCACATCTGTGAGTTAAACTCCGGAAAAAAGAAAACACACACTGGGGAATGTGATTTGTTACACATGGCAGGGCTGGTTTAGCCTGTATGATCTGTATCAGAGATTTGTGCTCACACTCTTGGGGGGGTTAGTGTGGAAACGGTGACCACAGCTTTGTGTTTGTAGTGGTTCTGGTGGGGGCTGAAACATTTCCTGGAAGTGTGGGTTTTTATGAATAATGAACCCCATTTGGGTCAAAGTTCCTGTGTGATTTCGACTTCATGATTGTTTAGCACTTGTAAATATAAACCAACAGAGGGATATTTTAGTGTTTCACACTGAAATTGTGGGACTTTAATGGAAGATGCACGAGGAAATGCTTCAAAGGACATCAGCGCATTGTATGAAAGATGCAGCAATGATTGTGGTGTGCTAGTTATTCATTTTTAGGTTAGTTATTTAAATAGTGTATAAAGTGGGCATCAAGGGGGCTTTAAGGGGAATATGATTCATATAGAGTAGATTTATATTTCCATTCGTGCTCTAAATAACATGTTGACATCATGATGAGGTCCATTTACTTAAGATAAAGAAACTATTTTAGATTCACATTTGTAAGATTTGGTAAAATGCATATGTAAGAACTATCTGTCACATCTAGGTGTCAAAGGTGTTAGAGAGCCTACGGTGGCTTTAAAATAGAAAACAAGAATTTACCTTTTTGCTTCCTGCTGAAGTGAAGGAATACTGCTGATGAATGGTAATACAGAAAATGAGTCAACACAGAAAGGAGATCGATTGGAAGGGGGGCTGAAAATAAAGCTAAAAAAAAATATTGATTTATATTGAAATCTAACATTAAAATTGACTCATATTTCACTTTTACCAGCAGCTTGGCTCCCACCTCCTTCTTAATCCTAATGTATGAAGAGCCAGGACTGTAAAATTGCTGGAAATACCAGTCAGTTACTGATTGTCCGAGGAATACTGCATGCCTGAGGTGGGTAATTGGATGATGGGCTTCCATGTCTGCAGGGACAGGCGGAATCCAGAGGAGAAATGGTTCCATTGTAGCCGTAATGAGTAACAGCAGGATACTTCACAAGTCCGATAACACGGAGCTCTGCACTGGGCAGACCTGTCGGCACTGATGGGGGATTTAAAGAGTCTGGGTGGAGGAAATAAAGTAAGACATGGCTTTATTTCTCTATATGCAGTCAGACTTCAAATATGGGTCAGTCCCTCCTGGCAGAGAGATCAGATCTGATTTGTGATCAGTTGAGTATTTTTGTAGCTCGAGGCTGGCAGCCGACTCCAGACCTAACTACATTTGACATCTTCTCAAAGGCTGTCAAACAGCTGTCACATAAATACGCAGCGAGTGTTTCAGAGTTAACTCACGGCAGCTTTGTTAGTTTATTGATGTCCAGCTCAAAATTAGAGATGGCAGAGTGTCTGCAGCGGAGACGTTCCTGCACACCTAATAGAGAGGGCAGGTATTTTAACAGCACACCAGTACGGCTCCAGTTGACTTACTTGGTTTCACGATTGTCTGGAACTAAAGTCCAAACTTCAGTGTGACAGAATCAGAAGTCACGTGTCTCCAGACTGAGGACGAATACAGTGACTCATGGACATGCGTCTGATTTGCTGTTGACATTATCGCAGTTGAACAAACTGCAACACATCAAATTCAGAAACATGATTTTCACTTAATATATATGCACAACCTGGCAACACAGCAGCCAGTGTAAGATGGTGTAATGGGCTGTTCGCAAGAAGACAGGGCGACTGGATGACGTATCTTTGCAGTGTTAGTGGACAACCTGTCTCTCGGGAGTGGCCGCAGTAGGCAAAATTTGTGCATCGATCAACATTCCCACCATAACTTTCTTTTCTTTCAAGCATTCTACTTTGAAGGATAAAAGGCACCAGAGCAAAGTGCCACCTCGGCATCGTCTCTGTAGATACGAGATGTCCTGTGGCCCCAGTCGCGTGAAAGTGCTGAGGCGGGTTAATGAGGTATCCTCCTGGAGGCCGAGAGTGGCTTGTCCATTTCCAAGGACTTGCCTCATTGCTTCAAAGGTTGGTGTTTATTAGGACCTTGAGCTTTTACTTTGGCAACATCATCATTACTCATTGAGATAACTCAATTTGAATCAGATTAAAGCTATTTGCAATTTAAACTCACATCTAATCACACATCACACATTAAAGCTGCATCCCATCCTCCATACCCTTTTTCATCCTTTAGCCTCCCTGGAGAAGCTTGTTTTGATGCTTTTCCAACATTTATTGACCCAGATACCCTCCTGTGACTTACAAAATTCAGACTTTATTATCCAAGTCCTGCAGCACGACCAGGCTCTGGCATGAGCACAATTGGGACACCAATTTTTCGTACTTTTTCACCTCAGTGATGGCCCAATGTTACGGATTTCCAATGATAGATTTTCCCGCTAAAACCCCAAATCTCGAGTTACAAAAGCCATCTCAAACTGTTGTTTGTGCTCCAGAGTATCGGTGTTCCATTGACCTCAGCGGTACACGTGCTGCGATGTCTCCGAGTGAGACAGATGGACTCTGTGATTCGGGGGTTGCTGGAGTAAACCAACCTGTGATCTGGGATTTGATGGTTGAAAGGATTGCTGGCTTGAATCAGTCAGGAGAGAAGTTAACAGAGGCATGAAGTGCAGGAGTAATAGAGTGGAAAGACGCGAGCAGCTGAGTACGCCGTGCCCAACAGAAAGGGCCAGAATGACACCCCGACAGTTTTTAGCTTCCAAAGCTGAAAAGTGAAAATGCTGCTGGCTCTTTACAACAAAATAAGTAAAAAAAAAAAAAAAAGTGCTTTTGTTTGTTACTTTAATCTGTATACAGTTTGTGACAGATTATGTATTCCCCGGCTTTAAAAGGAATTTCATACTAATCTGATTTAAAAGCATTTCTCCATAAATTTGGCGTTTTTTTTTCTGCGCACGTCTCAGAGGAATTATAAGACAGCAGGACTTTATCGGTGTGCATTACCTATCAATCCAGACATTCAACCTCTTTTCATTTCCTGCAAATGTAATGTAAAAAAGAAATGGAGCCAAGGATGGGGCCTTCGCTTTACCTCTCAGGTTTAAGACTTTATAACAAGAGTTCTTTTATTTATTTTAACCATTATTATCTTCCTTGTCTTTCCTTCTTTGGCCTTGTGGGATTAAAGGATTTTTCAGTACTATATTAGCTGATTTTTTTTTTTCTTTTTTTTTTTTTACATCAGATACCGACACTATTATTGAAACGAAATAATGTAAAATATGTGCCAACAGGTTATCGGGACAAAAGTGTGCCGTGTTCTGCGGTAATCTGATGTAACAACAGATAATCTGTTGCAGAATGCAGACAAGAACAAACAGGGCAGGAGGAAATGTAGCAACGAGATGGCAGCAAGAGATGGAGGGTGACTGGCGAGGTCTCTCCACACTGGAGAGCACTGAAAGAGCTGCACATTAGGATGGTGCACACTCACTTTGATTTCTTTCTGTGGAATGACATGTGGCCAAATGGCATCATCTAAAGTCTGGGTGTAATGGCATGACACTCATGGTAACATCCAGGGACTGCTCCTATATAGCAAACATGTAACCATTAACCTGAGGTGAAATTCAAACAAATGGAAGAAGTAAATGTGTCCTGCGCAATATGCAATATCTGAAAATGTTAGTGTGTTGATATCCCAGGTAAAAGCAAATGAAATAGAGTAACAGCCACATCAAGATGGGCTTGATGGCAGTTCCAGACAGGAATGCGGGCAACATAATGTAATGCAAATAGGTATAGAGTTACAAATTAGGCCCTGGGATCATACACAATGCTTATGAAACATACATACTCGGAGATGAACAGCATGGGCTTTTACCTTCCGGCGGATTCTCACAGGGCCCAAGCTGTTTTCACCTGGAGTGATTTGAGGTATTAAATGATGACCGGAGTCAGCAGAGGAAAGTCTCTGATGAAGGAGCGCCAAATAAACACCCTCATCAGGCAGGTATCTGCTCTCCCGATGTCCTTCATCCCCAACAGCTGATTGATGGATATTTTCTGATGAGTCCAAAGAATTGTAATGCCATTCACCAAACAGTATCTTCATTTTTTACAAGGACACCTTTTTATGTTATATCATTTTATGGGATAAAGGCACCGTTGTTTAAGATTCCAAAATCTTCAGTTCCAACTAAAGGAGAAGGTAAAATTCATTTTTATGCTCTATTTTGAAAACAGAATAGACGCTGTGTAGCTTAGGCTGCTTACTTTATAGCCCCAAAACAGCCCAAAGTTACATTTGTTACCGACAGCTGCGGCTTTAGGAAGTGATCCATTGACAATCTTCGTGGGAAGGAAATGAGAAAGAAAACTCAGGAAGATGCAGATCGACGTGCATACAGTCGCAGTAACCATCCAATTTCACTAATATTATCAATAAAGACACAAGATCTCCTAAAGGACCCAAACACAGCTCTGACATCTGTGCTAACAGTCTTATCACCTCCTGCAGATTGAACCGTCTGTCCTGACAGCGGTTAGAAACCCTGGGGGCAGAAATGCTCTTGTGACTGACTTAAAGCACCTCCTTCACTAGACATTATTCCTCCGGTTTATGCTCTGCCAGAACATCCTCAGTCCTTCCACCCATTCATTCTCGCCATCGTGACCAAACCCTGCTCTGTGTGAAGGAGATGAGGGATGAACACCTCCCCACAGGACGCTCTTTGCATGAGTTCATGCTTCCTCATTTTTCTGAACTGCCATCTGCTCAATTGTTCCACCACAGCTTTGGCCAGAGCACAGATCACGACCTTCATTGCAGAATCCCACCTGAATCCGGAGTGCACCTGTAAACTATCCATACAGCACAGCTGAGCACTGCGGCCGGCTGTGGATGGAGGGAATGAAAAGTGGTGAACGTTTCACCTCATTACTGACCCGCTGTATAAATAGTGTATTTTTGTATGAGTTTCTGTGCTCCGTGCCCGTCCTCTCCCTCTCCCTCTTCCTCTCCCTCTCCCTCTCCTCTCTATCCTCTACCTGTCCTCCCCCCTCTCCTCTCTCTCTACCCAGCCGGCCATCAGCAGGAGGGTCCCCCTACATGAGCCTGGTCCTGCTCAAGGTTTCTTCCTGTTAAAGGGGAGTTTTTCCTTGCCACTGTTGCTTGTCTGGGGTTAGGCCCTGGGATTCTGGAAAGCGCCTTGAAACAATTTTGATTGTAAAAGATGCTATATAAATAAAGATTGATTTGATTTGATTACATGCATCTCTTTAACAATCCAACTGGCTGAGCGTTTAATTTGACATGTCAATGAAAATTTGTAACAGATCTAAAAGGATTTACTGTGCATGTGTCAGCAGCAAACATGTCTTCTTTTTTTTTAAATTTAATTTGGACCTGGGGGTTTTAAATACTTGTTTGTGAAAAAAATTGCACCTTTAAAATGACCCAGGTTCAGCTATGTGAGGTAAACAGCGTCTCATTGGCGATAATCAGAATGGGCCAGATTCACCAATATGTTCTTAAGAATCTTCTTAGATTCTTTCTCAAGTTGTGTTTAAGAAGTTTTTTAAGAAAACCCTACGTCGGATTCACCAACGCGTTCGTAAACCCCAGAATTGTTCGCAGCTGTGTTCTTAGATTGATGAATGCCATCTGTTCGTAAATTGAAAGCGCGTGCCAGGTGAGTCTAATTAACATACGATTAGCATAAGTCACCGCCCACTAATGCCCATAAAAGGAACTGCAGCAGGACCCTGTCGACAGAGCAAAAAGCAGCCAAATGCCCAAAGCGAAATGCCCAAAGCTTGCCTCTCCACGCCTGATTTCTGACGCCGTGTTGAACAATCAAGAAAGGATGGCTAACACGCTTGATAAAATTGCCTCAACCCTGATGACTATAGCCAACACGCTTAAAGAAATCAACGAGAATGTAAAAAAAATAAGAATGTAAAAAAAAATAAACGTGTAAAAGCTGTGCTCGGATTGTGACAATAATGCATTTTATTCACAAACGGGCAATTAATCGCGCTCAAACGTGAGCCGCGTGCCTGCAGTCTGGCCCCATCATTGCGTCAGGACGCACATCCTCACGGGGTTGTGGCTCTGTGTCCAAACACATCCAGCGCCCCTTTAACATGCCGATGGTGCGTTCAATGGTGGAGCGACTGCGCGCATGCATCTGATTGAATACAATTTCCTGTCCTCTAATAAAATAAATCAAGATAAAATCAAATAAAAAGACAGTTTTGGCATGGTTTCCAATTTGGTTGATTAATGTTAAGTCATTGGCACATTTACGTAATTTTAAAATTCTCCGTAAATCACCAAAAATAGGAAATAAACAAATAAATAAATAAATATGACAGAATTATCATTGTAATATTGAATTTTATTTAACTGCACAAGAGAAGAAAACCCAACCATACAAACATGTCGGCACTGAAATGTGCGCAAGAGTACTCCTGAGTGTTCGTAGGATTTGTTCTTACCTACGAATAAATCCAGGATAAGAAGAAATTGGTGAATGCCACAATCTTCGTAAACTGTTCGTAATTGGGATTTAAGAACAAATTTGTTCGTAAGAACGCTTCGTGAATCTGGCCCAATGTTTTTTCATTAGCAGCATTTGCATGTTTCAGACTTTTAGACATTCAAATTAAAATGAACAACAACCCACTGGTTTTTTCCCCCAAAGAAGCTTATAATGAAGCAGCACACATCTTAAGTGGCTAAAAAGCTCTCCTTCATCTAATCAATGCTGAGTATTATACCTGCATACCATATGACAGCAGCAGCTTTGAGGAGATTATAGCCATTTTGAAAACTGACAATAGTGAATAGATGACTTTCAAGTGGGAAGGGAATGATATGAAGTAACAATTAATTAGACGTTTTCACTGCAGGCTTTGTACCTGGATGCTCATTACAGCGCACATCTTGAACATTAATTAGACTTCATGTTTGGGCTTTTGTTTGAGCCTTGTTTACGCTCAACTTCATCCTGTTAAACAGTTTTCCTCAAGTTTGTTTTGATGGTGTGGTCCAACTTTCATGTCACAATGCCACACAAGTAATTTCATATCTTGCACACTCGGGCCTTTATGATTGATGGGCACAGTTTAATGGAAAATGTGTTTTGTCCAATAACGTTGATGCTTTGACATTTTGTTTTTGCTGGTTATGTAGAGATATAAACAGTAATTGTGCAGCCTTCTGGTGTAATTCAGTTATTGTGGGAATTTCCTGTATAGGCTGTTCGATAGTTAGAGGGATATTCCATATTATTGATCTTCGTTCCTACCCTCACCTGTGGTCATGAGCTTTGGGTAATGACTGAAAGAACAAGATCATGGGTACAAGCGGCCGAAATGAGCTTCCTCCGTAGGGTGGCTGGGCTCTCCCTTAGAGATAGGGTGAGAAGCTCTGCCATCCGGGAGGAGCTAGTAGTAGAGCCGCTGCTCCTCCGCGTTGAGAGGAACCAGATGAGGTGGCTTGGGCATCTAGTCAGGATGCCCCCTGGGTGCCTCCCTGGTGAGGTGTTCAGGGCATGTCCCCCGGGAAGACCCAGGACACGTTGGAGAGATTATGTCTCTCAACTGGCCTGGGAACGCCTGGGGATCCCTCCGGATGAGGTGGAAGAAGTAGCTGGGGAGAGGGAAGTCTGGGCTTCTCTTCTTAGGCTGCTGCCCCCGCGACCCGACCCCCGATGAGCGGTAGAGGATGGATGGATGGATATTCCATATTATTTCTATAAAACTTATCTAATTGATTGCACTGGTTGATCGGGACAATGCTGACTACTTTTTTCTGCTAATTCGTTAATTCTATCCCTGATGGCAGGGACAGAGGAAAGTGTTGCTGCTCTCAGTGCACTGAAGAGAATGAGTTGGATTTGAGTGGTCTTGGCGACAAGTGATTTAAGGAAAATGTGAGAGATGTGAATAAGTTAAAATTGCTTGATAAATGTCTGCTGAGTGCTAAAAATTATGAACTTGATCTGTCACTTGCACAATTCTTAGTTCCGACAGGGCGCTTAACATTTGAGCAGCAAAAATAATTGCTTTTTTTACAGCTCTCTTATGAAAGAGAGACGAATGGAAAGTCAAAGGACTGAAATGGAGAAACATAATAGAATAGGAGAAACACAAATTGGAAATGGATAGGCTGGTAGAAATTGAATGATTGAGATGTGAGGCAGAGGACTGGGTTTGGTAAGGGACAGCAATTTGCCTGGTTATGATAAGACTGAAAATGCCAGGATATTAAATAGACCTGATGATATCAGTCATTTGTATCTCCTGCCTAAATCCAATGAAAAAAGCCCAGATGTGTTTATCAATGCTAACCAGAATTGCATAAACTAGAAATTGATCTGATGGTTAACAAAGCTCAATGTGTAATGTGTATTTTCAGGTAGAGAACAGGAGGCCTTTGTATCTTTAGGTGATGGATATAGGACATAAGATATTAGGTAAAATCCACTATTTTAAAGGAATATGAATTAGTTCCTAAAGCATCTTCTCATCTCGCTGGTGTAAAGCTTCTGCTGTTGAGGATTTTGATTTATGTATCTTGCGGTCTCAATACAGTTTAAAAATTCTTTGCCCAAGTGCGTAGCAACTTATCTTGCTAATCGTAGACATAAAACGGTCTCTGAAGCCACAGAAGTTGCCCATGGATTTGAACTAAAACCCCTTTGGTGACTGTGCAAGAGCCCAGTCTAAGAATGGGGGTAGCTTCAGAGTTTGACTAGTAATCTAGTGATCAAAGTAATTCTTGGCACAGAGCTTTAAAGCACCGTTTGACTAGTTCGCCCAGACTCACAGCGAATCTAGCAAAGTGTGAGTTTGCACATGCAACTGTGACTTACTTTGGTCATGTGGTTAGACCCCAGTGTGTGGTTCCTGTGTATGGCAGAGTGGTGGCAGTTAGGCAGCCTCCACAGGCTACTGCCAAGAAAGAACTTATGAGGTTTCTTAGAATGCTGGGGTATTGTCGTTGTTTCTGCCAAAACTTTTCCACTCTTGTAGCACCAATTTAAGTTAAGTTTGTGTGATCTAGTAAGCATCAAGAAACTGCTGAAAATGGCAGGTCTTTGTTGTGTTCTGCACCTGTTTTGACTGTAGCCCATTTTAATTGTCCTGCCATTTGAAAGGTAGATGCGAGCCACGTTGGAGTGTGTGCAGTTCTGATGCAGACAGATGGGAATTGATTTGAGAAGGCTGTGAGGTCCTTTGCTTTTTTGTTTGCCTGTGGGTGGTGGGAGGAGCCTGGAGTGGGCTGTGGAGTTAGTCATGAACACCTAGGCCGATTGCTGGTCTGGTGCACCTGAGCCCTGTGTGCCAGGGTAGTTTTCAAAACCCTCACGGTACCTCACTAATTCACTTGTCTCGAGCGATCTGCCTCCTGCCTGAAGCCGTTTCTCAGTTTGGTTTGATTTGAGCTTTTGTTAATGCACTTAATACGACACACATATGCACTCATGCAGCCAACCACACCACTGAAGACTGATTACACATGCTATTATTAATTTAATGAGCTTCTTCTTTAATAAAACATGTTCAATTCCATTCCCATTGTTGTGTTTCCTTGGTTGTTGCATCCTTGTGGCCCAGTTGTGATACCGTACATATTTTGTTTGAAGTAAAACCCAATATTTTTCCAACATTTTTATGATGGAGTATGGAGTAATTTGTCTTTTGTGTTATTACAGATATATGTACAAAATCAGTATTAAAAATTGCATCATTTGTCCAGCCATAGAAAACTAAAGTAATATCCTTTCAACCATTTTATTCCATCTTGATTTATAAGAAGAAATGTAAAATTTCTGCACTTTTATATAAATTGTGTTTTCAAGATGACAGGTATTTATTCTCTTTATCCAGAGCAGAATAGTGTGGGTGTAAAATTCAGGTGTCTGAAGCTGTCCACATCATATCTGCGGCTGTGCACTCAGAGATTAGTATGCTGCAACACAAACCAACAAACCTGCCGGATTAAAGTCATCGTCTGGCTTTATGACTAATCTGTGCTGCATTTTGTTTTAATTTCTAACCATTATTTCGCTTCCTTAGCCAATGCTAAAGTACCATATTCTCCTGGAATCCTCTCACGCAGGTTCTTTCAATTCAGTTGCCATGCATCTTGATGCAATACAGGAGCAAAATGTAGCTGAAAAACACAAACAATGGGGATTTTAGAAAGTAATATAATGTATAAATGGGGTTTGACATCCCCTACTTTAATCAACACCTAACTGTAACACCTGAGTGTCTAGAAATAATGCAGCTATTTTTGACCTTTGTTTCTGATGGGGCATAATGTCTCCACACATGACAGAATTTATGGTGTTAGATGTGGGGGCAATCTTGCTAACCTGGGGTGAGAAATGCCCCCAAGAGTCCCGTTGAGTTGCATTCGGGTGAGACCGACAGGCCGCAACGTGAGGTGGGGATCGTCTTTTATGTGCATGAGCTCCCCAATAGTGGTCTGATCCTCTGTGTCGAAGCTTTGTTGTTGGCTTGTATCGCTCACACTGTTCCTAAATGATTAAAAACTCTTAGTGTGCTAAAGTCATCAGGGAGTGCACAGATTTGACCTGGCTGGGAAGACAATTGAGACTGGGAATTATCCCAATATCTTTGTTAGACACGACGACCACGTCGCCGCCTGCAAATTAAAAACAAAAGCTCGGTTTGTTTTTTCTTTGCTACTTTGGTGAGAGGAATCCATTCGTATCTATGACAATGCCCTCCAATTCAGACCCAGCCTTAAGATCTGTTAGTAATACTTTGCTTTTTCTGGCCAAGATGATTATTCCTCTTAATCTACCCAAAGAGGCCAAAGAGTCAGCCAGAGCATAGAAACTGTGGAAATACGTCAGGGGATGCTTACATTCTTGGAGGCGAAATTACACTGGCACTGCTGCCGCACTTTTATTGTTTGATGATGGGATGCATCTTTTATGGAGTTATGTCTCCTGTTACTGGCAGAAATGGAAATTAAAAGCTTTCCAAGTGAAAAGAGAGGTTAAAACTAAATTAATCAGCACATATGGCTGTATTTTCTTGTCTCACACTGTGCAGTTCATTGTTTTGAGTGACATTTTTTTTGAATGCATCTTTTATATATGGGTGCATAAGTAAAGAACAAAATGTGCTTGATACACAATGAAGTATACAGTGGAACATTTTCAAAGTAAAGTGCATGTGTGTGGATGCACGGAAGCCATGTGGAAAAACTTGCACAGAGTGGAGGTGGAATACGTTCATAAGTTTAAGCTCTTGGGTCAACGATAGAGAACTGGAGGAAATATGATACAGAAATGGAAAAGGAGATCAACAGAAGGGTGAAGTGTAGAAATGTGTAAAGAGGGATGTGAGGCCAAAGAATATCAGCCAAAGTCAAAAAGAACATTCATGGATGTGGTACAAAAGAACGTTTGATGCGGAACAATTACTGTGTGGCAGTTGGAGAAATCAACAGGGGCAACAACATCAATCAGCAATCAAAAAAATTGCGTCTTGACCGTCTTTCCTTCCAGTCCTGCGTATACACTCACTGGAGAAGTGCCCACAACAGATCAATACTTTCAGTGATAATTGACAGTCAGCACTACAACTCAACAGAAGGCTGGTTTTGAGCACCAACTAAACAGAAAGGATAGAATCAGTTGGCCAACCAACAAAGTGGAGCTTCACATCCGACACCTCAACTGCTACAACTGGGGTTACTGGAAAGCCCCCAACATGCGCAAATTGAGCAACCATAGGTAAAATTGGCAATATGGGTGTCTGTAGTAGTAGTTCTGCGTTCCCTCACAAAGCGTGTCCTATTACTCAGCTGCTCTGTCTTCATGATGAGAGGTCATCTGCTGGCCTCTCTCGCCTAGTTAAATGCTCACTCAGCAGATTACAGTGCGCAATCCGACCCACCCCACCTGCTCTCATGCTGCTGCTGCTGTATTGATCTATGGGGCTTTTTGTGGAGAGATTCTCTGCAGTTGACACATCAAACAAGATAAGAGCTTCTCTCCAAATATTGCTAGGGATCGAGCCGAGGATGGGCACCATACTTTTGGAGTGGTTCCTGCCTGTTGATGACTTGCTGCAGGAAATGCTAATCAGCACACTTTTCTGTGGCGTGCTTTGATCACAGTTTGAATCCTCCGGTAAACACTTCATAAATATAGGATCTGAGGAAACGAGGGAAATTGTAAAATGTCTGCCATGATGCACAACATGATCCTGTGTGTGGGTTTGATGTGTTGGGAAGAATTCAGACTTATTAATAAATTAAGTCAAACAGCTGTGAAAGGAATCAGCACCCGAGGATTAGCGACATGCTGTTGGGGCCGAAAGATCAAACGTATAATGTTGTGACAACGCTTACAGCTGCAGGTGTAAAGATATGAAACATACAGCACCATCATCCTCAGGAAGGGATTTATTTAGTCATTAGCATGCATGCTGTTTTTCCTTTACATGTTTCTACAAAAACATCTTTCTAAACATTTTCAACTTAAATAACTGTCGAAAGTCTAATGTTTGTCAGGCTCTGGCAATCTGTAACCCATCCAGAGACAATCCAGACAGTAGTAAACACTATATAAACTAGGAAAGCACTCAGAAAGTGCAGACCTCCAACAAGCAGGTCATTTCCCCACATATTCTGACTTATACCAGTAAATATATACAGTGTATAAGCAGTAGTTACACAAGGTTACATAACATAGTAGGTTGCATGTTAAAATTCCCCCTAGAATCCAGAAGCTCACCATATTTTGTTTCTTGGCTAATTATCAACATATTTCCTGAAAATTTCATTATAATCCAATCATAACTTTGAGTTCTTTTGCAAATGTCGGCTGTCAGCCAAAGATACTTTCAAATGAACGTCTCATGCAGCTCCAGATAAACAGTAACCATAAAATCTTGTTGGAGAAAACTGGGGCAGATCTTTCAGGTCAGCCAAGAATTGAAGACTGTAAAAGGTCATTTTTATTTATTGGGATTGTTCAGTATTAACCAGGAGCTCTGTACTTCAGGTGGATTAGAACTCTATTAGATCTAGTCTTTGGGTTTCATTAAAGCCTTTATAACTTTGCCTTTTCAGTCTAAAAGGCCACAGCAGAGGTGGTTTCATTTCAGGATTTGTTTTGGTCTGATTTACGTCCCCATACAGTTATGAACAGACAAACCCAACTAAGAAGATATATTGCACACTCCTGAGGCCCAGCATCTGAGATGAACTGATCATAACAGACTCCACACACGCAAAGATGCCATTGACCCACAGAAACAAAGTTCAACTCATCAGCGCTACAAATAATGCATCTTTATACCGAATATATCACCCTTATGTAAAGAACCTTATATGAACGATGAAACCATTTTGAGTGTAAATTGTTTACTTAACATTCCTTATTAAGCTACAGTTGTGTTTTTTTCTTAATAGAAATAATCAGTCAGAGTTAGTCGGACATAAAACATCTTGACCAGCAGAAAACAAAAACCAGGATGTGGAATGTTGGTGTGACAGAGTGAATTAAGGGACATTTAGAATCTGCAGGAAGTTGCTTTTGTTAAGCAAGTGAGCTCAGATTAGACGATGTGTTAAAAACACTGATCAGTACATCGTGTGTATGTGGTGGTTGAACCCGACACCTGCAGAGGAGATCTGGAACATAAAAATGTTGGGCTGTCAATTGTTCTGGGACCAACGCAACTAGCTCACCGTGTTCTGGAAGAAATGTTTTAAAAACTATAAGATTAGGACACTACCACCAAAGTGTCAACAATAGCAACTCTATATTATCAAATTCACTCAACATGTTCCAACAAAGCTCAGGGTAGAGAGATTGTTGAAGGGTGTTGACTCCGTCAAAAAACAAATTAAAAATACCCAACAGATTGTACAATATTCAGTAACACTTATCTAAACATGAAAAACGGATTACATGTTTCCAGGATGCCATAATCAAAGCATCTAATAGAGATGAAGGCCTGGATCAGCCTTGAGGGCGTGCTGTGTGCTCAGGTTCCCTATAGATAATCAGCTCAGCGGTGTGTTTAAGAACAGCTAAAGAAAAAATGTTCAGACAGATTAAATTCTGGGAGAAGCTCAAAGTGAGATATGGACCTTATCGCCAATCGGCCATGTGTGCACACGTGTCCTCTGGGGTCTTATTTCTAATTCTTTACATTTATGCATTTGATTCACCAACATATAAAAAACTTTGATAAGATCTGAACTGTGATCTACAGAGATTTTACTTTCCTCTGAAAGAACACCAGATTTCCAAGTTCGAAAACTAGTTAATTAAATTCATCCATCTGCTGTGAAATCTTGAGATGTACAGTGAACTTTTAAACAACCGTCTTCCGTTCAACATAAAGATACATTTCATAGGATGAGGACAGATTCTCTCCTGTCTCCACAGACACGTTTGAACCCTCAAATACCAGTTCAATGAGGTCGTGCATTCACTAGCACAGTAGACCACGTGCCAAGCTAGCAAACAATATCCAGAACCCCTCAGCGTGTGAGGGTGAAGTTTTGATCACCCGCGCCGTTCGTTCACTAGACTCAGAGTAACCACACAAACAACAACAGTGCCTTGCAAGGGAGAGCTGACAGCAGTTCAAGCTTCCTCCGACAACTCTGCTCGTCTGCTGCTCGCTCACCTCTTTTATTGGTGCAAACAGAATGGGTGTCTAAACAGGATCTCATAACTCATTGCCTTCTGACATCTTCTCCCATCTTAACAAACTTCTCTTATCTTGACAAACAGGATACATCTGGATACCAAGCTTGGTTGTAAGCAGCTTCAGCACTTTTGCAACACATTCACACATTCTTCTTTCCTGTCAGTATTCCTCAAACACTCAAAATCTGCATATCATAGCATTTAAAGATAATGCTAATAACAACAATTACAATAATTCTTCTCACAAGCGTCACATTAAATTTACATTAAATGCAAACTGTGCACACTTCGCTTCTTCTGAGTTCATGGTGGAACTGAACAGTCTTCAAGAGACTTGGTTGTAAGTTGAATTCAGAACATTACAAAAGAGTTAAGCAGCACCAACAGCAGATGGATGTGTGAGTAGATATAATTATACGCGCATTATATGCCATTAACATATTCTTTGTGCTGAATTTTCATCCCAAACTTCTCTGGGTACTTCATGCCTGTCAGAAAGATCAGATAATTGCATTCTGCACCAGTTTTAATTTAGGAACGTGTTATGTTCTGCCGACATGGACACACCACAACTGTTTCACTGTTAATTGGCTACAGCTGCGCTTTAATGGCTCACTGCTGGGACTCACACCACAACCGACTGACATGTCTCCTTTTAGCTCCCTTTAAAAAAGTCATTTCACACGTAGTAAATGTGACATGTTAATCAGATGGAACCAACAAGTTTACTTCAGCAACCTGAGTAACAATCACCGAGATAAAACTGCAGATGCTAAAACAAGACAACAAACAGAAATAAATCCTTTTTCTTCTTCAGACATGGGGGATGGATACAATGTGTAACATGCCCTCTGCAGCCTGTGATGACCTTTTTTGGAGACTTGCTAGGACGGCCAAACCTGGGTATATTGGCTGGTGTTCCGAGTGTGGAATGGTTCAATTCCCATTCTTTTGGAGGTCTTTTTCGATCTCATTCCAGATTTAGAAGCTGCTACAAATGTTTCTGATGGCCTCAGAAGGCTCTTTGGATGTCACCGTGGTGACCACTCTCATGTCAACAGTCAGAAAGAAAAAGTGATGCGATACACCAGTGTTTGATTTAAGTGGGAATAAATAAGTACCGGTATTCCTCACCAGAAATGACTTTAAAATGACTTTTAAACAGCTTTGTTGTCATTTGACATGAATCTCTTAGGTTTGTTGAAACTAATCCTATTTATGCAAACACAATGTTAAAATGGATTAGAAAACACTATTTCAGCATCTGCCTCATCAATAAATTGTGATGCAGGTTAGAGTAGACAAGAAGTGCTGAAAAAACATTATAGGAAGCCGATTTTCCAGGAGGAAAAACACCAGCGCTCCAGATCGAAACTTAAGTCATTACTCCCGTTTCTGTCTGTGGCATTAATTTGCCCCATCAAGTCTGTGAGGAATGGCGGGCATAAGTGAAGCATGCTGTACTGCTAAAGGGAACACAAAAAACAACTTTAAGGCTTTTATATGCCAAGTGACCTCTTATTTGACCTCCACAAAAAAAAAAATCAATTTGCTTTCTCATCTCCCCACAGCAGGTTTTATCTGTGGGCAGATTCATTCATTTCACAGTTAAAAAATAAATAATTAAAGCTGCCACCTCCGCTAATTGAAGCATTCTCATCGAGCGCACAAAAGCTGAGGCCATTTATGGGACCTTGAAAAGCTCCACATCTTCTTTTGTTCCTCTGTCCAGGGTATAATAATTTAATGGTTTAGAGTCTGACGCCACGGTGACACAAGATACAGCAGAGGTGGTTCCATTAGCGAAGATGCGTCCGCGCTGAAAACATTGATACAGCGAGAGCACTTTAGCTGCAAAAAAAGTGGCTTCTTTTGCTTTGACTGTGTGAAAGGATGCTGTGAGAAATCTCATGACTTCATTCAAACACGTCTGAAACAAAGGAGACGGCCACTGCTTCTGTGGTCTGTAGGACTCAAAAGCTGCATCAGAGTCTAATAATTCACCTTCCTTTGCAGAGGAACAGTCAGAGCAGAATGCGGATGATACACGAGAAACGATCAGCGGAACATTTCAAAGTAACAGATGTAATGATGCATTTAAAAGGGAAGCAGAACTGAAGTTCCTGATAATGAGGTTGGACTTGCGTGAGGAGAAAGGAAGCAAGAATTCAGGTTTTTTTCTGGGCACAGGATAGGTGTTCACTTGTATAACATCCTGAAGTGGAGTCGAGCCAGAGAGGTAAAACAACATGTTTTTAGTCCAATCAGGGATCTCGTCAGCTCATCAGAAAATAGACAGCAAGAACCGAGGAGAATCAGAGCAGGGAAAGTATTAAAGAAGTTTTCAGGAATTTAACACTAGTTTAAACTTAAAACAGACACAGAGTCTGACTAAAGTTGCTG
This sequence comes from Takifugu rubripes, assembly GCF_901000725.2. NCBI lineage: Eukaryota > Metazoa > Chordata > Actinopteri > Tetraodontiformes > Tetraodontidae > Takifugu > Takifugu rubripes. The sequence continues at coordinate 11,872,418 of NC_042298.1, read as the reverse complement.
CCACAAGCTGCTCCATTCGCACCGAGAATCGTTAAATACTGAAAACTGGAGGCTGGTTTTATGAACTCCGGTGAGCTTTAACACCAGGTCCTTAAATTGAAAACAGGGCAAAACAGAGGGGACGATCAGGAGACGGTTGGTGTGACAGCTGAACCAACTGAGGCTGACTACTTTTAGGCAAATCTTTTCTTGTTCTGCTCCACAGTTGCCGCACAGAGACAAAAGAAAAGAATAGGAAAAATACCCGGGGAAGAGTAAATTACATAAGAAATGTAGATTGAGCGCTGCCATTGCATTTGGGGAATTTACACAGTCAGCTTTACCTGCTTTTGATATCAGGGAGTTCCTTTTTTATGGTAAAATCTAAAACTTTAATGTAGATTTTCTTTACCACAGGGAAAGTCAGAGTGAGGGAGATGGTTCTGATTGTTGGAGACCAGCTGACTGAACCAGCAGGAAATCAGGAAATTCTGACCACTGGGACTCTATGTACCATTCTGTACCATAAGAGACTTTATGAATATGTATTTATGGAATAATCTGGAACAAAAATGGGAGTCTCAAAGCTGTCCTGCGGGGTCCTGTCCCACCAAGGAGACTCAAAGCCAGGTTTTTCTGTCCTACCAAGGAAACTCAAAGCCAGATTTTTCTGTCCCACCAAGGAAACTCAAAGCCAGGTTTTTCTGTCCCAACAAGGAGACTTCCAGTCAAGTTTTTCTGTCCTAACAAGGAAACTCAAAGCCAGGTTTTTCTGTCCTAACAAGGAGACTTCCAGTCAAGTTTTTCTGTCCTAACAAGGAAACTCAAAGCCAGGTTTTTCTGTCCTAACAAGGAGACTCCCAGCCAGGTTTTTCTGTCCTAACAAGGATTCTCAAAGCCAGGTTTTGCGAAACATCCATGTGAAAAATAAGTTTGAAAAATAACCTTGCTATGAAATACCATTAAAAGCTGTGAAATACCATTAAAAATGATTCATTTTAAAATCATTACCAGCTAGATGGTGTGTGTGTGTGTGTTTTATTGGTTTTAAAATATTTTTCTTCTGAGTTGGTTCAGCGTGCTGTTGACAATGAGCAGGAACAGTCATGTACAGTAACAGCCACAGTCTCATCTTTGTATAGTAAACAGGTCAATAACAGCAGGTTCTGTGCAGTTCCTTCAGAGTGTAAATGCATAAAAACATTCAATCTGACAACAGCCAGACTAAAACAGCAGGCTCATCATTAGCGTGCACCACATTGTCTATAATGTGATATAAGTGTTAGCAGAGACAGTGGCAGAGTTTGTTTTCCATTATCATATACTGGAAAAACAACTAAACCAACCAATTGGAGAGCTCTCCATTAGCATGCTAATCAATATAGTGTCAAGACTAAATTAAGCATTTGAGTTAGTGTTTGAAACATTAAAATGCTAATATGTGTTGCATTAATTATGCATTAATCTACTGTATGAAAATAAATCAATATATATATATATATATATAATTATGGGTGCTAAATTTCGATTTGTTAAACTACTGCTGCCATCAAGCAGCCACGGCAACACTTTCCCCGGAGCTTTGCAGCTAAATGAAACAATTTATTGTTGTAAAATATTTGTTTAGTCTTTTAATTAAGATAACTTTTTATTCAATGTTCTCTTTGAGGGGAAACTGGTTCTGTACAAAATATAATTATACTGACGTTGATAGGGTTTTTTGTTTGTTTAAAAAAAAAAAAAAAGCAGACCAAGGTTGCAACAATAAATGTATAATATGTCACAGAAGAAGACAACCCATGTCATAGGTCTCTTTTATTCTACCTGTATTTTCCCCAATTCTTCTCAGGAAAACAGAATTGCTGAAGAATGTAACACTATAGATAAAGATTTTATTTAATGGTGTTTTCTTGTTTGTGCTTAGCTGCATGCGGATAATAACTATAATATAAGGAGCGTCGTCACCAGTTTGTCTTCCAGGGCTGAGACACAGGCTCTCACAAACAGATAGCAGCATCCCAAGTGACACACTGCAGATGGACAACTACAACAATCTGTTTCCTGGCATCTCCATAGGGAAGCAAATAAGTACAAAAGTGTTTGTGTGGAGCAGCGGTGATCGTTTCCCGGCTGTTGCAGCTGCTATATTCCTTTTTTAATGTTAATACCAAAAAACTTGTTATACAATAAGAGACTAACTTCAAAATTTGGGTGTTAATATAAATATTTTTAAGTGATTTCTTGTCTCGTCTTCTTGCCAGTTCATTGCTGGTCCCTCGTAAGCATTTGTGGGTTCTGTACCTTGTTCACGGGTACCACGGCAGAACTGAAGGTGTTCTGACACCTTCCCCTACTACCAGATCACCTTTGATGTTTTGTCTGCATTGGGGCTTGAACTGAGAACCCGCCGCTTCCCAGCCCAGTCCCCAACAGACCAAGTTCCCACCGCCATAGTTTTTAAGTGATTTAGTCATTTCATCTGAAAAGAATGCAAAAATCCAAACATTTGAAAGTTTGCGGTCAGATGAGGAAATAGAACTGTTGATACTTGCAACATTTTTCCCCTCATTGATGAATGTTTGGGATCTGTGTCAACGTAATACTATTGTAAAGTCCTGTTATTACATTTGAGAGGAAATTAAAAGTCAAATGTGATAGAAAAAAAACAAATATTTAGTTTTAAAACTACTATTGCATTTGTTTTAATGCCTGTCGGAATCCTATATTTGTTGGTTGTGCCTAAAGATGTCAATACAGTCCCCATAATAATTGGTGTTTTTTTTCTAGTATTGAAGGGAGAGTTTGTTAAACAGCTTATGTTAATGCATAAATGCAGATGTGAGAGTAACATTAAGAGTGAAAAATGCATTTAAAAAACAAAACAAAACAACCCAACGTTATCCTCATAAACCAGCCAGAAACAACTCCCGTAAAGAAAAAACACGGTTTGTGCCGACTCCAAATCCTTAATCACAAGGACAAATGGGGGAAGCTCGTAAAAGTCCAGCAGACACCGTGTGTGTACAAGGAGCCGTTTATTACGAAGACACACAACAAACAGACGTGTTATTTCACTGCTGCAATATTTATAAAACAGCTTGAAATAAAGTCCCCACCATTCATCCAACACATGCTCCAACAGAAACACCCGTCTGGCCAAGACGTGCAACAGTTTATGGAGACAGAATACTCACATTGTTTTAGTGTTTGGATTTTTATTTCACTGCAACAACTTCTAAGAATTGACAAAAGGAGCTCAGAGGAACATAAGTTCTGCAAGCTACTTTTTAGTTTGTACACTGGGATCAAACCTTAGAGTTCTGCTGAAAAGATTAAAAAAAAGAGAGAATAATAATGATATGTGTTGGCTCCAGGTCTGTGTTACTGGCCTAAATGTGTTTTGGTTCATTGATTTTCAAAACCACAGCATCCAGTGAACTAGCCTCTTTCACCCCAAACCAAACACTCCATCTTATACATGAAGAGGAAGAAAATATGTCATTGTTGAAGAACAACACATCTGTCTGTATCCCGGCAGCCAAAACTCCGGATTATCCATCAGGTCAAGGTAGCAGAGTGCCAAAATGTGGAACCTCCACAGCTCTGACTGAAGAATCGCTCCTTCTGCACAGAGTTAGTTATCTAAGAAATCACCTTTAGACCAAACAGTGTCTTAAAGAAGCCAATGATGCCCTGGAGTCTGCAGGAAAATACCCAAACATCATCAAATGGCTCATTTGTCCCCCAGTAAGACAAATATCTTCTCTTCTTGTGTCCACGTGTGAAACCTGTGTAGTCCACAGACGCAGCACGCGTGGGGAAGCTAATCTCATCCGGTGTACCCCACACAGATATGGGGAAGGCATGCATGAGAAGAAAACTCAAAAGAAACTCAGCTCTACTGGAGGTCAAGCTCAGAGACCTACAGCATAACTGGCAACACCTGCACAGTATTCACAAATTATTGCAACTAAATAGCACCATTAAGGCATTTAGTCACCACTACGGAAAACACTGCATGGCCGGAATCCCCCCCCCTTCATCTGATTCTGATCCACAAGCATCACATGATTAAGGCGTGTCACCCCCCTCTGCTTCCCCTGGAGACAACTGTTCCCAAATCCCTGGTTCTGAGGTGTTCCTTCCACACCCACTCTTTCTTCTGCCTGGGCTTTGATTATTTGGCTGGGGCTCGGCCGGATCAAACGATGGCCAGCTAAAGATTCCCCAGAGGTGAGAGCAGAGAGGAGGCAATTTCTGCAGCACCACCCACCAGTGTGGGGCAAAGATAGCGCTGAACCAAATGGCACCCCACAGGAAGCTGCCATCTGTTTGTGGACCCCCTTCAAAAAATAAAACACATCACAAGATTCGTTATCCTTTGATTCAATTCCAAACCAAGTAAAGTGTAATTCCCCCCCCCCCCCCACACACACACACCAAACTGACGTCTGCAGTCTCCTATAATCCCTCAGATGAGGTGAGCGGCCTCGCCTTGGAGGGGACGTCCCCACTGTTTGAGGTGGAGGAAGCTCTGTGTGGTAGGGCTGATTAGGGGAGGGCAGGTCTGAGGGGGAGTTTGGAGGATTGCTAGATCAGGAGTTTTCAGAGAATCGGCTTAGGGTTGTTGTTGTTTTTTTGTCTCCAAGTTTACCTCATACTGCCACAGCTCTCTGAAGTGACCATGAGGATCATGAGGAAAGGTAGCATTCAAGTTGATGATCAAAGATCAATAAACACCCTAATATCATAATAATATTATAATATTCAGGCTAAGAATCAAATGCACCACCTGAGGGTCGAAGTGATGCTGTTTCGGGTGAAAGACAACAAACTAAACTGCTAAATTCAGTGCTTTGCAGAAACCCAGAAGCTAACCCCTGAACAAGCAACCGTGGCAGGAAAAATAAGTGTGCGAATAGGTGTGTGCTGTACCCGATGCAAGATTGGCTGGTGTTTCTCCAGTTTCACCCGGGTTAGTCAATAGCTCAGACGGGGGCCTATTAAAACCACCGAGAAGCTCCTCATCCTTTTCACCTTCCAACTGGCACCAACGTTGCTGTTTGAATGTTCTTTGGTTTGATTTATGGTTTATGAGCAGTAGGAGTCACCTGCCATTTTTGACCCCCTTTTCTACTGTTTTTTGACATGTTTGGGTGTAGTCTTGCTTTCCCATGTCAGATTAGATTTTAATTGTATTTCTGGGAACAATGCCAGAAAGAGGAAGGGAACCGACATGTCCGCCTTAAATACAAACACTTGTTGCTGACCAGAATTATGAAGCATCTGCTGGATCACTGAGGTAGATTAAACCTCCATCCGACTGCACAAAATACTACAGAGAAGTCTCTAAAGTTCCTTTTCTCCTGAACATTTATTGACCAGTTACCGTGTGTTGTCAAGGACTCGTGGAAAAGCTAAAGCTGGAGTCCAGAAAATTTTCATTAAAGGCTGCGGTGCTCAAACGGTACAACCAGGTGTCGATACAGTCGGACCTATTAGACACCGAGATGATGCTCGGCTCTGAACTCGATGGCCGATAAGTCTTAATCGAGTCATTGGAGTGTGTTTCGCAATTTGTTCCAAATCTTGTCGTCTATTGACTAACTGCCTGCCACAACCCCAGACAGCGAAAGCAACTTGTTGGATTTTTTAGTGTTAACGATGTTTTCCAAATCAAATTTTTCATTTGCATCATTCAATAGTAAAAAGACTCATATACATAAAAAATGGATTTTTACCAGTATACCTCGTCGAGTGGTCGCAATGAGCTGAAAAAATCAGAAAGCTGAAGCTGTAATTACTGTGTCAAATCATAACTGGAATATTTAAAACACAAGAGGGTGAAAGGAAACAACCACGTAACAAACACACCCATGTTGGCAGAACTGCGTATCGATTGAATGAAGCAGTTATCTCCCACATGTCATCTGTGTTTTTCAGCACAATTCAGACCATGTTTACTCTCAGCGCTGATCGAACGCATCTCATTTAGAGCTCTGGAAGTGGCCTCCTGCTGCCGCGGGAGATCGATACCCGGGGCATTACATCTAATCAAGCACTGATTGCTTTCTCAATGTTGATTGCAGTTAGCCAGGATGTCATTTTGACTTGTAATGTACGTTTGTTTGGATTTGAACGATCCCTCAACAGAAACTGACCTTTATCTTCCCAACGCTCTATTAATTCCACAGAGACAAATCAGGAGCAGCGCAACAGCGGCACACTTTGTTTTAATTAACATGATTACTGTCGCGCCGCTCGGTTTAAACCTTGTTATGTCTTAATGTCGATTTTCTTGCATGTTACAGCGTCGTACTGCTTTCTACAAGAGTTAACATGGGGGATTCGCCACTGTCTGCGCTCAGATGCCATCGACTGAGCTTTAGGCCCTTAATCAATCCAAAAAGAAAATGAAAGTGTATGAATAATACCACCGGTATTGGAACACAGCTTTGTTTTCTTCCTAATTTATTCTGTGTTGGTGACGGCTGACGGCTCACGTTAACGTAAGTTATTGACGACTGCATGAGTTTTGTGAGTTAACACGCCACCAACTACTCAGGGTAACAATTTATTCATATGAAATATTTAACTCAGTTGAAAGGGTAAGTACCTGTGTAGTGAGGGCGTTTGTGACTAGATGTAAAGCATCCAGTTTTCAGGCACTTTGAGCACACAAAAAACAAACTGCAGCCCAGTTCTATCCAAGGGTTGATCTAAATTTCCTTCTCCCTCTGGTAGGATCAGAGCCACCAGTTCTTCCTCTTTAAGAGCCAACAGGTCTCTTAGTGACCTGGTGTTGGCAACCCTGAGGTGGTTCACTGTTGTGTTTAACAGATTTGACATGTCAGTGCTCAATCTGGTAGGTTTGTTCAGAGCCGCTTATATGTGCTTCATACCTACGAGCACATTTCTCCAAATTCATAAAGTGGAACAAAATGCGTTTCAGAAAAATAAACAAGGTTGTTTTTAAATTGACCTTGAGAGAACGCTTCCTCAGATTAACCTTGGATTATTTTCTAACTCGCAATGTAGCTTTCATTTTCCTGCAACCGCATTCCTTTCAACAAACTGTTGAAGAGATAAACTCCTGGTGCCATGTTCTGAAAGTGTCTGTTGGCAGGAGAAACGTTTATTCTTTAAGGATCAAACTGATAAAAGTTTTAAGGAAACGACTGTTTCCTGACATGCTGGGACCCCAAATGGAAGGTTGTTTTGAGTTTTGCCCAGCGCCCAGTTTAAAGGCACGCACAGCCCAGGCCAATACGCCCCCACCCCACCCCTCCTCAAAGACGTAAATCTCACAACATGCTCGTAACTGCAAAATACCTAAACAGTGAATATTTAATTCTGATAAGAGAGTTTTAAATGTCAATGCAATAAAACCGTTGAAGTGTTCGTTTTTTAAAACCTAAAGGTTAGCAGGAAAGGGATACTTGTGCCGTTTGGGTCAGGTTTGGGTGCTATGGTAGAAGAATGATCACTGGGCTAACGTTCCTTAATTGAAGCCACCAGCTTCCTAAGCTATCCTATTACACCAGGCAGGTCAGGGTTGTCAGGTCAGGGTATAAGAAAGCTCTGATGTGTAATTTATTGTGCTTTTACCTCTAATAATCCATCCATATGAACTGTGAGGTTATGAAGCCTCCGATTCCCCTACCCATATGCTGCCTATTTGGCCTTGCCACAATGATCTTTAAATCACACATTGCTCCTGGACCTTCATGACTGGACTACAGACCAGGCGCAGGAGTCAGCTTTCATTTGAATTCCCCCCAGTGCAGCCCACCGCTGAGATTTAAGAACGCAGGCATTAAATAGCCGAGCTGGGGATCCTCAGAAAAAGCCGGCATCCTTTGCTTTTCCCCCCATGACCGTAAATTGCAAAGGAATGCAACTCCCAACATGAGATCAATAAAACTGGTTTGCAATTTAACAGATGTTAGTAATCCTTCAAGGAACAGTCTGCATTGTTCGAAAGGTGATAACAATGTGCAGTTTGATAAATTATACAAATGGCTTTTTCACCGACCCAATATCTCACACCATCAGCTTAATCGCTCCGAAGATTAACCTTATCAGAAATCACATTTCTTCACACTGTTTCAATTATGAAGACAAACACAGTGTTAGGGTGGGGGGTTGATCATGAAAGGCAGCAGCAGACTTAGCATGTTGATGTTCCACAGCACATACATGGATACGGCCCTGCCTATTGGCTGTTTTCTACCTTCATGTAAGGAATGCCTTGTTTTTATTCTTTCTTTTTTTTAAGTTGAAGTAGAAAAAGCAGTAACATTTCTCACTTTGTTGATTCAAATGGGTAAAAATAACTTTTTCATTATGAAACCATCACAGTGTGAGTGTGTGACTCAGCGTCCCCCCTCAGTATATTAACCAGGACCTGGTTAATCACCCTTTTCATTGCTTTACTATCTATCTATCTATCTATCTATCTATCTATCTATCTATCTATATCTACAGTATATCTATATCTATAGATATGAAAGCAGGCTGAACCTCCTTGTACATACTGGGCCTGAAACTTTGGAATTCTTTGAATATGAGCACCAAGATACGCTGTGAAATGTATTGGAAACATATGTTGGGGAGTTTCCTTGGGGGGGGGGGGGGGGGGGGGGGGGGGGGCTCTGAGAACGCCAACATTGGGTGATTGTGGTGATGATTGCTAACTGTGACATTCACATTCCCGGGTTTAGCAGGGTTTAGCAGAAGGAGATGGTGGTGGATTTCAGAAAAAGCAAGTCCCCACCCTCCCCAGTCTGCATCAGTGGGAAGGACGTGGAAATAGTCCCATCTTACAGGTTCCTGGGTGTTCAGCTGGACAATAAACTGGAGTGGTCCACAAACACCGATGCTGTCTACAAGAAGGCCATGAGCAGACTCTATTTCCTCAGGAGACTCAGGTCCTTCAGTGTTTGCAGCAGGATGCTCCAGATGTTCTACCAGTCTGTTATGGCTAGCACCATCTTCTTTGCTGCAGTGTGCTGGGGTGCAGGCATTAAAGCAAAGGATGCCAACAGACTCAACAAACTCATCAAAAAGGCAGGGTCTGTTGTTGGCTGTAGACTTGATAACTTGGACGAGGTGGTGAGGGACAGGATGGTGTTGAAACTGCGGACAATCATGGACAGTCCCTCCCACCCCCTCCATAACACAGTGGACAAACTGAGGAGCAGCTTCAGCAACAGACTCCTGCAGCCTCGCTGCTCTAAGGAACGGTACAGGAAGTCATTCCTGCCGTCCGCCATTAAACTGTACAATTCACTCAAACCAACTCAACAATAATTGTGTAATGTTTATGTTGTAATTTTATTTCTAATTTATTCTATATTTATGTATATATGCTTATAATATGTATATATTATATTATGTATATATTATATATATGCTTATAATATATGCTGTATATATGCTTATAACATTCTAATCTATCTGTATTTATTTTTTTCTGTCTCTTTACTCTGCATTCGCTGCTACTATAATTCAATTTCCCCACGGGGATGAATAAAGTCCATCTTAATCTTAATCTTAATCTTAATACGGGACTATAACCTTGGTTCGATGGTGTATGTTGTGCTCTCCGGCACAGGTAGGGACACACTCCTTGTTCTCCTTTTTTGCTCTTCCACCATAATATCCAATAGAAATGTAAACTGATATAAGACGACATTTGCATCGACGAGCATCATGAATGGAAGTTTGTACCCCACATCCCACTTCTATGTAAACTTACCTGCAGGTAAGACCACAAAAAAGGCATCTGTTTTTTGGGAACAGCTGCAGATCCTTCATCCAGGGGTAGTCACAGGAATGCTGGAATCCTTCCTACATTCACCACAGAACACACACTGGACGGGTTCTCAGTCTGTCACATGACATCATCCTTGTTCAGAACAATGGCGATGAATTATAATGAATTATGAGATTATGATAATTATGATAAGGGTGGTTTTGTTGGTTTGACTAACATGAACATCATCATCCTGGTCTGAAGGGTACTGAATCAGGACTTTTCCCACAATTGATTCTCATCATTACATTAGATCAGATTGGTATATCCCCTTTCAGCCTTTCATCCTCAGACCAACATTGCCTCAACATTGTCTCTACACTATCAATGTTTATTTACACAGAGGAAAGTGACGGAATCGTAATGTTCTTTCTCTCAGTGATGATTTGATAGCAGACTAAAATAAACCAAGAGGTCAGCTGTGAGAGGTCCACTGAGAAAAACCAGCTGTCATGGAGACATGGAGATCAGTAAATGGGAAAAGATGATAAATTAGCCCTTAACCTCACTTAAATGATGGTGGATGGCAGGCCGAGATTCTAATTGAACAGCGCGCCGTAATCATGTGGAAACAGTTTCTACAGAGTAAAAATGTTCATGCATCTACCTTGTTATTTTAAGACAGTAAGTTTTTTAAGGCAGAAAGTGAACATGAGGCTCATCCTCCCCACCAATCCTAGGTTTTGTTTAAAAAAAAAAAAACGGCTGCGTTTTAAGTTTGACCACCTCAGATTGGAGAAAACCTCCTACAAGGGCTGCGTATTAATGGAATAATCATAAAACCATGCTCAGCATTTAGAGAGGTTCCACTGGGTAGATCAGTAATTCAATTAGACATAGTGAAAAGCACACAGCATCCCTCGCAGGGGCTCTTGGATATCTTCCATCAATTCTTCGCCACTTTATTAGATCCAGTTGTTGTAAATTAGATTTTCAAATTCAGCGGATTTAGGATCTCTACTCTGGGAACGGGAATAATGTTGCGCCGGGTCAGCCGCCATCCCTCCGCCATCCCTCCGCCATCCCTCCGCCATCTCGGCAAAGGCAGGTTTATTGTAACCCCATCACGCCTGGCGTACGGGACTGCAGAGCACATTTGGAATGTAGTGCGTAAACACCATCTATTGAGGTGATACAGAGGAATGGGCCCACTAAGCCTTGTCTGACAGCATTATTATGGCCATTGGTAACAGTGTAGGACACTATGTAAACAGCTTTGTTCTCTCAGATGCCCATAAAACCAGAGCCATTACAGGCAGGAGCAAGGCGATGCTGTGCATCCTAACACAGATATTCTGGCGACACTCCTGCATACATAAGCCCTTGTGGATGCACGCAGACACGCACGCACAGACTACGAGCATGCACACACATGCAGGCGCCGTATATATAAATACATGCACACGCATTCAGTAGGAGAACAAACAAAGTAAGAATGTCTGCTTCTGTTGCTAGGATACCGGTTCTTCTGGCGCCTAAGTAAATGAGGGTGACTGGTGGCACAGACGGCTGTGAAAAATTAACACAAGCTGTGGCAACAAAGTAAAAGTAACTCCCATATTAATATGAAATGAAGGCATATTCTTTTTGCTGGGCTCAATGTTTCACGCTGGTGCTGAGTTTGATTTCAAATCCAGATTACAGCAGAGGGCTATTAGCACCGAAAATACTTAGATTTAGCTCAAAGATATATATTTTTAACAACGTGAAATCGATTAAATGGCCCAAGGAAGATTGTGAGACAGATAATTGGACAATTTGCCACTTCATAGGGGCAAACCCATAGATTAGACAGAGGAACTATGTGTGCAAACAATCAGGGCAGGGATGGAAATAAAGCCATGGAAAGACACATGAAGGAAGAGGTCAAACAAACAGAAAATAGAGCAAAATAGAACAGGAAATGACTAACCTTATACTGCTGCTCCCCACTGACCTGAAACATTGAACCGAAGTATGTTTTAATAGTTGAAACCAACAAATTCTGGGCTTTTATTTTGGTTACAGACCGAGGTGAGGTTCAGAGAAAGCAAGTTGTCTCCCAAAGCACCCATTTGGGCCTGTATGAACTTTAACTGCAGGCAGTCTGCATTTCTAATGAGTGCTGACAGACTTAAGAAGATAGTAGACTATGTTTATCTTACACTTCTGTGATATTATATTGCACACTTAAAGACCCACTTAAGGTTGCATTCATTATTCAGACGCTGGTGGTGGAATCTACCCTGAAATGGTGCCACATGCTTGTTAACACGATGGTGAAGCAATGTGGGGTTCAGTATGTGGCTCAAGGACCCTTCAGCACAGACTGTAATACTTAAAACTCAGCCTTTTGTTAATGGCCTTGGTGGACTCCAAACTGCTGACAATGGCGTCCATGCCGTTGGGTCGATAATGGGGCCAATTTAACTCGACTCCTGCCCCCGTTGTCTCAGTAGTATGATTGCTCATCATATTTGAGATTCTAACCATCATCAGTACCAGAGCTCTGCTAGAACCCAGCTGTAATTATTTTATTTTTTTTGTTCTGACATGGGTTCAAACCTCCAATATTTCAGCCCAACTGCAATATCAAATGACACATGCCGGTCCTAAATTATTCACAGGAGCTTCTTCTGTCTGCAATGCTGCCACCACTCAAGTGGTTTCTTTGAAACTAAAAGCCAGAGAAGAGGATTTCAAGTCAAAGCGTACCACAAAACTGCATTTTGTGCTCACAAATGCAGCGTCGCCTCAGTCAGATGCAATGTTAACTCTGTGACGTTAACTTACGCAGTACCATTATGTCTTAAAAACTGAGGTGGATGGAGCCACATTTAAAATACAAGTAAAACTTCACCACAAAATTCAATGTTCTCATCGAACCAGCAACACTTATAGTAAAGTGGCATTTGAAGTATTTGTAACTTTATGAAAGCAATGTGTGTGTGTGTTGAGATTGAAAAGATTTAACTTGTGACACCTAATAAAGGCAAAGATGCTTTTTTGGTAGCGTACATTTAACTTAGCTCAGATGAAGGAACAGAAGAACTGAGCTTCACACAGCAAACAACACACTAATGTAGGTAAACTTACTGTGTGTGTGTGGGTGTGTGTTTTGAATGCAAACTTGACTTTATAATCAATATCGAGATTAAACACAGAAAAAAACCTCCTGATAGGCAGCAGCAGGCAGAGACAGCACGAAGAAGAAATTAGTGTAATCATGGAAAATATGCCAAACAACATTTTTCTGCAAAACCTTTGGATGCAGGGAGCGCACTGCAGTGGAACCACGAGCTTCACAGCGAGCAGAAATGTGAAGAGTGAAGCCAGTTGTTAAACAAACACGCTACCTTGAGCAGAATTGATTCCACAAAACTCTGAACGTTACGACTGGATCGACATTAGTGACTTTCAACTATATAATTACTGCCGAGCAAAACAAACTGTCCCAGTTGCATTTTCAACCAGCAGAAATATGCTTGTGCAAAAATAATAAGTCAAAAACCAGCAGCAACCATCATAAACTCCAAGCAAACATTTAGCACATATTAGCTTGATGCTAAGGTACTCACTGAGGTGAAGTCAGGCCCTGGTGGTCTCGGTCCTCTGGCTGAAGAAGGCAGACCAGTTAAGTCCCAGCTCTCCAGTTAAAACGCTCCTGTTTCGCTGATTTCTCTTTGTTTAGATCAGCCCAGGTTCTCACTCCAACACACACTTTCAGACTTGAGTCCTGCTGTGTTTCCTTCACAGCAGCCATTGTGTCTACCCAGGTCTTTGCAGATCCACTAATGAAGGTTCTGTTCCAGCTCTGCGGCAGGAAATAGAACATGGCCCCTTTGACAGTCCCTGTAGAACCTACTACTGTGAGCATAAAACATTTACCAATTTAAATCATTTTTTAATACTCGCTCAACCTCATAATTGACACTGTTTCGGGATTTCCAATGTTTTAAAATTTACACTTTTAAAGCTGATTTAATATTTTATAACTACATTTCATTTTTATGCCAAAATGCCTTTTTGACAGGCAGTAAGGATTTCTTTCTTTTCCTATATGAAAACCAGACATTTGTTAAATGTTTACCATGAAGTTGAATGAATAAACCAGATCAGTCAGTTTAATTTTCTTCATTGTTGCTGTAACTAACCGCTCATGACTGAGCCCATTTGTTACTGTTGTTGGAACTAATTTATGTAAATAAAGCTGAAGAAAGAAGAAGAACACATTCATCATATGCTGTTTTCATGTCTCAAAGAAATGCAAGCAGAACCGTGAAGCTTGAGTCCAACATCTGCTCCAGGTTCGACCTGACAGGCCGGCGCACGCTGTCAGGTATTTCCAGACGCCAACACCTGAAAAGGCTGTAACAGCACACGAACATCTGCTTTGCTGGAAAGATAATATGTGTTTATTTAAATTCATTGCAAACAATTTAGATTTGAACCAGTATAATCTTATAAACCTCTAACTTAGCACTCAGCAGAGCACATTAATCAGTGCAATAGGGATTTGTTCCCTTCAATACATGTCCAAGTGCAACACCTCACATTTAAATTTTCTTTCTTTTGAGAGAAGAATTCAAAATGTGTTCAAGTCTCACACCAACTAAGCACTAATCCACCCTAATCCATCCTTTTCTTATGTCTGAATGTTATTTTTGAATACTAAAAACTAAAAATGTATCATAAACCTCAGCTGGAGTTTAAGAAAGGGAAGCAAATCTTTTTTTTTCAGCATTAAAAAACTGAAGAAGAAAAGAAACAATGCGACATGAACACACAAAGGCGTCAGAGCAGGTCTGTGTGAGAGGGAGACAGAGGTAATGGAAGGTTGCAGTGCAGTAAAAATATTCCAGACGCAGCAGCGTGATGAAGGCTTTCTCCTGCTAACCTTCTGGGTTTGAGACCTATCACTCACTGCTACCTCAAACTGTGGTCAAAACACACCTACGGCGAAGCTCCGGAATGGTCGGAGGGAAGAGCTTCGACGTGGGGATGTGGAGAGATGAAGAGGAGTAAAGAGTCAGAAGCACGGTTCGTCCCACTCTCTCATTATCCTCACTTCTTAGCCACAGCCGGCCAGCTTCCCTGGAATGAAGGCCAATTCCAGGGATTTTCTACCTGGAACACACACACAAAATTGTGCAGTAAATACCCGTATACAAAGATTCCCCTTAGCCTTAACCTTGGGCTTTACATAATAACCGCATCACCAGCTTTGTGCATAACTGTAATGAAAAAAACCAGCATCTGCAGCCCCTGAGTCCCCATAATGATGTTTACTGTTACAGAACAACCGCTTCTTCCACTCTCGCACACACAAATATCCACAAACAGGCTTATTTGCTTCGGCTGGTTTTGTGTCCTGCTTGTTTAATCGGTGATGTTTTTGCCCGAGGAGCTAAAATAATCAGATAAAGTGAGCGCCCGATGAGACGACCCTCCGAGATCCTCACATGAGCGCTCCTGGAAACTGAGGGGGAACCTGTGAAACGACAGGGGAACGCTGCTCTGAATCCGGAATGGATGAGCGCACGTTAGGTGGTGTCTGTATCAGACTGTAGCTGTGTCTGAAATCGCACACGTGTTCCCTTGGTTAATATTAAACACTCTCTGGCTGTTTGTATGTTGGTGTACCGTACTTAATAATTAATCATCATTTAATAATTAGCATAGCTTTTTATATGCATCTGCAAAGGATGATGGGATATATTGCTTGGTAAGGGAGCATCCGTTGTACAGTGCATTGTGAGATACGTTGAGTGCACTAAATAGATTACAGTGGTCCTCACTTAACATTCAGACACCCCTTAAATAATGGTGTACACCCTAGTTAGTGCACTATATAGGAGGGGACTTTAAACACAACCGATTTTCCTTGTAGCACCTTGTAGCAGTTTCTTTCCCATGACTTCATGTTACCGTACGTGTTCGGACACCACAGGATTACCAGACCTGTCAACTGTGAGATGGCATCAGTGATACGGAGCCATGAGTTTCACCTGTGAAGCTTTTTCACTTGAACTCAACCTGCTCACAAAAACCTGATTTTGGAGAGCCGCCTGGCTCCAGACAACCTTCACGGAGAAAACTACTGATTTTAAAAGAGCTATATTTTCACAAAGGCACTGTTTTTATTCTAAATGTTGCCAAGACTCATTATAGGAGTGTTCAGGTTGAGTCTTTAAACACTGATAAAGGTCTGAGCTTCTGAAGACTTTATTTTGCTGACTTTTGTTTGCAAATGGCTCATTTAATCATCAGGTTACTTACAAGAAAAACATTTAAGTCAAGTCAAGTAAGAGAGAATTGTGACTCGCCTTAGCTGGTTTTCTCAGGCAGGTCAGACTATAGCAGCTGTTGCCAGAGCACCTCTGAGAGTCAGGAATCAAAAGATGGACTTTCAGGGACTAAATAATGATATACCAATAATAATGAAAATATATCATGTGACTAACTACATCTACATCAAGTCTTATACTTAAATAAAACTGGATATTGCCACATTCAGAGCAGCTGAATTGAAAGGCAGTCTAAGAAAACAATCCAAAGTTCATCCGAAATTGAAACCTGAACTTTGATTTGTTAGTTTCACCAAAGGCAGCAGCTGGAATCTGTTTATCCATTTCAGCTAAATAATAAGAATTATTCTTTTTATTATTACTTCTTTCATTCCCTACAAGACCTGAACCCCCCCACCCCCCGTGCATCAATCTCACAGAAACAGGCTGCCAAGCTTGATGAATACATTTAATTCCAGAGCTGTTCTTGGACATTTCAGTATGTTGTTGCTATGTGACCCTGGTGTGCCAAGTCAGCCTCATTGAGCAGAATTATTAACATTTGTGTCATTTCCAACCCCCTTTGACGTTGAAAAAACAGAAATTCTAAAAAGGGGCTGCTGACATGCAGCCTGTCTGAAGCGGGTGTTCAGCGTTCCCAGTTCTTATGATTGATTTATGGAATTAGGCAACAATAGCCACAAGAGGGGAAACTGTTGTTCTTCCTCCAGGGTTTCCACAAAGACCTATGATGTATTAAATGTTGGCTTTTCAAGACGTTTACCATGAAAAACACTAGCTTTAAAAGGAATTCAAGCTCCAAACTTTAAACTATTCACTGGGAGAATAAAAGGGCACCAGCCTGAGCATGAATGTGTCCACGGTGTGTTGGAACCTAATGAGGAAATGGGTTCAGGCAGATACAAACAATATAAGTAGAATGTTACAGCAGCAGCACATTTTGAATCCACATAAATAGGTTGATATCGCACAGACGCCACACGCATTTCAACCCAAAAACATCTATGTTGCAATTTTTGAAGCGTTTATTTCTTCCCAAGAGCTTCCAGGATGGGCGGAAGAGAGTGGAACTTGTGTGGAAACACCACTGCAGGACTTGTCTGTCACATCAGGAACATCCAGCCTGTCTGTGTGGGTGTCGCTGACCTTGATAATGACAACGGTGTGTTTTTAAAGGCGCCTGTGATGCACCGAAAGTCTCGGTTCTTCACGTACTTTGGGCTGGGAGTGCAGACAAGTCACGGAGGTGACACTGAGGGTATTTATGGCTGATGAATGCGCACTATTGTCATGTTAATGCGGTCGGACGCCTCTGATGATCCTCAAAGCGGGATTATATATGAGCTGGCTCCACGCTGAATTCACACTTCGTCTTCAGGAGACACAAAGAAGTCTGAGGATTACTAAACGGCATATGAGAAATCAGCGCTGAAAAAGCGGTCCTATCAGCGCTGCTTCTCCGCAGGATAAATATGTAAAGCACCGCCGTTTGCAAGACGTGCGTTTCAGGGACTGCAGGCATCTTCATAGCTGTGCTTTAAAAATGTGTCATGATCTTTGCTTCAGTAAGCAAAACTGAAGACATCCTCACAAACAGCTGCAGTCAGACTGGCACTTTTCTCTCTACATATCTAAAAGTGTGTGTTGTGGTGATTTTCAGTGTCAGTGTGAGTTCTCCTATCTGACATTAGTGATGTGCCACTTACTCATTGACTCTGTGAAGACATCAGCTTTCTCACACTGACTGTCCTCTGTTCACAGGTGACTCACAGGACACATTCTTTTGAGTTACGAAGCACAGTTTGGCCCGGATCTTAAATGTCAAACTTCATGAGTGGTTTCCAAAGTATTAAGTATTAAAAAGAAGAAGAAGAAGGCGAAGGCTCAGAACGTGACGAGGCTGCAGGTGAACCTACAGATAAACTTCTGGGAGAGCAGAATGTTTAGGGAGGACTGACTGCTTGTCTACCCTATCCTGCCGTCTAAACCTAGTGAACGCGCGGGCTCTCTGTGGGCCAAAGACCGCTTTTTGTGAATGATTTGAAAGCGCAGTAAATACCCTTTTAAAAACGCCGCAGGATCTGTGCAGTCCATCTGGAGACGCACACCTGAACCGCTCTTCTTCTCTCCGGCGCCCGCACCGTCAGCGCGCTGTGCGCCAAATGCCGTAGCAGTGAAACAACGTGAGTCACGGGTGGAGCGGGGGTGGTTCTGCAGGCTGGCGTAACGTCGACGTAGGTTCTCCGTACAACCGCACGGCAGCCTTAAACGGGGAGGATCGGATGTCTGCGAAGCACAACGCGGAGGAAGCACTCCGGGGAAGTTGGAGTCCGCTCTGGAACCAGAGTTTGGTGCGCGCCTGAATTGTGCAGCTGCGTGTTTGGAAGTGTCGCGAACGGAACCTGAACGTTGCACGAAATGCGAGCTTTATCCAGTGGACTTTTGTAGTCAAAAAGGTAAGAGAGCTGCAAGACTTTACTGTAGATATGGCTGGATTGTTGCAAGGAGCCAAACGCGCCTTTTCAGTCTTTAATTTTTATTTATAAAAATTAAACGATTTAATATTTTGATTAATCTGTAAAGACCAAATCTATTCGCTGTTCTTTTAAAACATGGTTTTCTCCACAAAACTTTAGAATTAAAGCAAAGAAACTCTGCGCCTGCTTCTTCCTCGGCGAGTTATGTTTTGTGCCATGAATGCATCACTCGCACTTTGTTGTGATGTATAGATGACGTTTTGTTTTGCGGTTTAAAGGCTGCTAAAAAACTGATCTTCGAACAGATAATGCTGGGAAAGGGGGGGGGGGTTCAAGTGTGGAGGTTTTCCAAAATCGTATCAAATTTGAAATATGGGAGGTCTAAAATCGTGTTGCTGTTGATGTGGGCTGGATCTCACTTTATCCCAGAGGTGTTTAAGTTCTCATCAGATATCCTCTAATCACTGTTTTTCTCGCCGTTTCTCTTTCTCTCTCTCTCTCTCTCTCTCTCTCTCTCTCTCTCTCTCTCTCTCTCTCTCTCTCTCTCTCTCTCTCTCTCTCTCTCTCCCTCTCTCTCCCAGGTGCTGGCAGAGAAGAGCTACTTTTCAGTCAGAACTTATCTTCACGCAGCTGCTCTTTCAATGTTGGATACAGTTTCAGTGATTTCGCCAGGCTGAAATCTTCAAGGGTCAGGACCTCCCTCATGGCAGCCTTGGTCTTCGGGCTGCTGCTCTTTGCAATCCAGTCTCCCCCGGTCCCCTCCAGGCCCGTGGCTGACGAGGGAGCAACACCCCCCCCTACCTTGCCGTCACCCCCGTCCACCGGCCACCCAAATGGGACCCTCCAGCAGCTTCCTCAGATTATTATCATCGGCGTGAGAAAGGGGGGGACGCGGGCGCTGATAGAGATGCTCAGTTTGCACAGCGCGGTAGCGGCAGCTCAGAACGAGGTGCACTTCTTCGACTGGGAGAGTCATTTTCAGAAGGGCTTGTCTTGGTACCTCAGCCAGATGCCTTACTCCTTCCCGGACCAGCTGACGGTGGAAAAGACGCCGGCCTACTTCACCTCCAGCAAGGTCCCCAAACGCATCCATCAGATGAACCCTGACATCAAGCTGTTGCTCATCCTCAGAGACCCCACAGAGCGGGTGCTGTCTGACTACACCCAGGTCTTTTACAACCGCCTCCAGAAGCACAAGCACTACCAGCCCATCGAGTCCGTTCTGGTGAAGGACGGCAAGATCAACCTGGAATACAAGGCGCTTAACCGAAGCATGTACTACGTCCACATGCAGAACTGGCTCAAGTACTTCCCCCAGGACAGCATCCACATCGTGGACGGGGACCAGCTGATCAGAGACCCGTTTCCAGAGATGAAAAAGGTGGAACGGTTCTTGAAGCTTGAGCCCCAGATTAACGCTTCAAATTTTTACTTCAACAAAACAAAAGGATTCTACTGTCTGAGAGACCACGGGCAAGAGCGGTGTTTACATGACTCCAAGGGTAGAGCCCACCCACACGTGGCCCCCGCCATCCTTCAGAAACTCTACCAGTTCTTTCACGAGCCCAACAAGAAGTTCTTTGAGCTGGTGGGTCGAACCTTCAATTGGAAATGAACCTTTAAGTACTTTGGCGTGCGTGTGTGTGTGTGTGCGTGAAGGGGTAGTTCTGTTTTCTTGACTAACAGGTGTAGACAAAGAGACAAAGCTAATGTAAAGCAGAATTTATTTTTCTACTCGTACATTTGTTACATTTGTAGAATGGAGCCAAATATCAGAGCAGACCACGAGGTGCTCGGCTTAAACGATCAAGCATTTTACTGTCATCTGTTACAGCAGAAGACTTTTACAGTCAGTTCATGTGTTGTAAAAAGATCAAACCAGCCTGTTAAATATTGTCACACACCCTTTCCTATAAAATGGCGTTGTTACTAACCTTACTGCATTCTTAAGCTCTGAAGATCCTTTTTCCTGCTGCTATGATTTGTCACCTTCAGAAGCACTCTATGCTGAAAATTTGCCCACCTCTTTGTGTTAGTTGTTTTGTGTAAGAAATTCTCTGGCCATCATGCATCAGTGCCGTACGCTGTACTTTTGTTTTTAAGTAAAGAGTTAATACCATAATAAAGATTTTATTTTTAACACATTTATTATTACTGCCCCCCTGCTGTCTTGTCTTCTCAAGTGTGGATGATTCCAGTCAGGCTGTTCACACATTGTAGTTAACGGGGGTGTTTCTTTCTCCCCCAACATGTTTACATTCATAGATCATTTCTTTCAATATTTGCTGACTGTTGGACTCATGAAATGGTGCACCTATCTTGAATTTCCTGTTTGGTTTCCTGTCCTGCATATGCACAAACAACAGCTGATCACAGAGGTTGCTTTGTGCTGTTAGTGCTCTTACCTTTATACGGTTCTTAGCATCTCCCCACCACTGCAAGCAGTCAACTGAGCCTGCATGTCCTGCTTTAACCAGCTTATTTACCCTCAGGGCCATCCTTTAGCCAGCCCATTTAACCTCTCTGCCCCTCTTTAATTACCTTATTTATCCTGTGTGACATACTGCACCAGTCCATCCAGCTTCTCTGCCCCACTATAACCAGCCCTTTAAGCTCTATAGCATGCTGTATAGTTTAGTCTCTCTGTTGTCAGCAGTCCATTTAACCGTTTTCAGTATAGGTCATCACACATCCTTATTAGGTCGGCATTTAGAGTCCACCCTAAACATTTCCACAACAGTACAACCTTTTAAACATCACCGTGTGTTTGTGTGTAAGTAAATGACAATGATACACGGCCCTGTAGTGAAAATTGTTCAAGTGAAATTACCAAATTCAAACTATCTGAACGTACGCAAAAACAGCTAAGAGCCGGTCATCTTGGCTTATTTCCATTCTCTGCTTACTAAGTAAATGTGATTGTCAAGATGGGAAGGAATTTAGAATGACCACATGGGGAAATCTGGAACATACTAAATTCGTTAGAAAGAGATCAGAAGAGGGCATTGTTTATACCCAAGGGAGCAAACTTGTGCAGTTTTCCAGTGCTGTCTCAACAACATTAAGCCCAACAAAACCCCACTGTAAGTGGTTCTACCTGAACGTGTGTTAGATTTACTGAGGTTCCCCCTTTTTGTCAGGTCAAAGCAACATTTCAAACTCATCTTCACTCTTCTGGCTGCGTTTTTAACTTTTTTTCCCTCCACCCCATGAAGAGTACGTGTTGAGTATGACTATCAACAGCTGTCACAAGAACAGGTTTGGCTGCAGATCTGCAGGAGGAGATGAATGAGTGGTAAAAGGAGATTGTGGAGGTGTGGCGCTCGTGGAATTCTTATTGCTGCTACAAGATTAACAGGCAGCCGCTTGCGTCACTTGGCACATACAGCAATAACAGAGCTGACACGTTCCGCCTGTTGGTGTGTGATTTGAACGCTCTGCTATCCAGATGGTCCTCGAGTGCAGCCACATCTGGAGGTGCTCACATTTGGAAAGCACTTCTCCTTACTTGTTTTGAAGAATGAAACAGGTGGTGTCAGAGTGACCTTCTGTTGTATCGCTCAGAAATTCACGCCCCTTCCAGATATCCCTGCTTTCAAAATGTTTTCAACTCAACAAAATAGCAGGAGCAAAAACAAAACCTGATGCTGATATACGTAATTCCCTTGATGGAAAATGGAAAATGGCCTTTTTCCATTCACAATCAAAGTTCTTGTCTGGCTGGGGTTCCACCTCAAAACAGTGATGTCACGGGTTTTCAAGTTTTTTAAGATTTTAAGTTTACATATAAGCATTAACATTATCAGTCAATGCTTGAACCCTCGGAAAGATTTCCTCCCATCGAGGTAAGATAAAGATAGTTGTTGCAAAAGCACTTCCTCCTACTTTAAAAATGAAAATATCTGGGATTTGGATGCCACTGTATCACGATCCCAGTCAGAGGATGTGATATAGTGACAGGGCAGCGAATTGTGACCCAGAATTATTTTTACATAAGCGACAGAAGTCAAATCGAACCAAGCCGAATAAGAAAGCAGGTGGAGCTTATTTCATGACTACAGCATATAATAGGAGGGATCTCAGGAGTAGCTATGTTCCCCAGCAGTACCTTCATGTGATGTCACACTTATAATAATAATTGTCCATTAGACTTTATAGTTCTTTATTTCTTTCAAATTAAGTCAAACAATCGTTTAAGCTGATCTTAACTCCCATTTTCGTTCCTCCTGTTGTGTTCCTCTCCATCGTGGCAGAGATTCTATTAAGACTTCATAAACGCACCATTAGTCGAGTCAGCTGTGCAGCCCTGTAAAGTTTTACATTACAGATTTCCCTCAGCATCACCTAATTAATCTCAGCCACATAATTAATTTGCTTCCTCATTCCGTGCGCAGCCATCCTCCTCCCCTCCATTCCCCCCAGGCCGCCTCCACCCTCAGCCGTTGTCCTTCCTAACTCTTTGGGCTCAGCCGGAGCAGCCTGCGAACACCCCCACTTCCTCGCTCTTTCCTGAAAGACCTCACGTTCCCTTCCAGCCACAATCAGCCAATCTTGGTTGTTTTCAAAGGGTGATTTGATCCAGTGGAGCACGGCCCCCTCTGCAGTCACCAGGGCTACAGCTCGCCTTAATTGGAATAGATTGTCTGCTCAATATGTGAAGCCCAGCAGAAATAACACATGCACCCATTCATTCTCTTTTTGATTGGGACGTATGCGTGCACACAACACATCAGCCTCCTCACAGCCACTGTGGCTCCGATTTCACTGTTCTAAACAAATCACTGACATTCAAATTGTTTCTACCCAGCTGGGTTCATAAATAAAGCTTCAAAACAGTAATTCCCCAACAGATCCAGGAGAGTTTTGCTGGAACTGATTAGAGATCACACCATTGTACCACATGCAAGGGGATTCTGTTTCGTGTTGACATTAACTCCACGATAAGCCGTATCTTTATGACACGGGGAAGCTTGAAACAAAGTAAATGAAAATATTCCCGCAGGAAACTGGCCGTATCTGCTGACCTGTTTTGATTAGACAAAAGCAGGACCGACGGAAGAATGACGGAAGATTTATTTACAGCAGCCGCTGGTAGTTTCTCTCAATTTAATGCAGCATAAAATGTCAACTCGTCTGCGTTTAATGGGGTTTCAGCAGATCTTGTTGTTACATTTGACATCTAAAAAGCTTTAAAAGTGGGTTTTATAATGAGCATTTGTATCTTTATTGCCATTCCAACAGAAATCTGGCTGCAGGCTGGATATTTAAAGGTTGCTGCAGCTGCATATCTCTTAAATTCAGTGTATTTCAGCCTCCCACTGTTTGTCCTCAGTAGTTTTGTAATTTCAGTGGTTATTTTCTGGCACTATTTTAATCAATCAGAAACCATTTCAATGCCTAATTGCTTATCTCGTCCATGTATTAATTTACCTAGTTGACTTTAGAGAAATTTATTTTAACCTCACATTTAGATGTTTCAAGCCGACACTATTTAAATGCTGTTTTTGTCTTTTACTCCATTTACTGACAACACTCTTCCCATCTGAGTGCAACCGGATGCTCAGAGTTGTCCTCCACTAATAAAACTATTAAGCCTATAATTTAACATGTTAGCACATCCACTTTTAAGACTGTTCATAAGTTAAAAACCATAATTTAACATTCTTTTTTTTTAATGTGTACCTCTGTAAGCACAGAAAAACAGTAAATAGTTGCTCAGTGGGATTCTGTGGTTACTTTAATACCAGCAGTTACATGTTGTGCATCAAACTTTCCCTTGATTAAACGGGTCATTATCTAAGAGTTACCATTTATGGAAACTCTCTGTTTGTCCATGTTTTAGGTGGTTGCTCTAAATTTCTTCCCTTTTGTTTGTTCCATTTCAGTCTTGACTACAGTCAGCTCCTCTGAAGGATCTCAGCTCATTTTTATGGCGCCTAAGAGGAGAGTATGGTTGATATCACGGGGAACAAACAGAATCATCCAAAATCTACATTGTATGACTCAATGTTATGAGTCTCTCTTTAGCAACTATGCAATTGCTCCCATTCCCTCCATGGTTACTACATCCATGAGGTTTTTTGTTTTTTTTTAAATTACCATTATCTAAGTTGATACTGAACCAAACAAGACATGAGCAGGCAATATGTTGGCAACAGAGCATTTTTGTCTGTTCTGTTTACACCCTCAGAGGATGTCAAAGGACGCCTGATTATTGAGAAGGCTGAAGGAGGGGAGGAGATGACGGATGTCCATGCATGCCCATTTCGCTGTACCTCGAGCTGGTTGAGCACATCACGGACGTGCTCAACCAGCTCTGTTATCAGTCATGTTCCTGGCATGGCCTGCTCTGGCAGAGGAACAAGCTTCCAGTGATAACTCACGTCCCTACATGGGTGAGGCACGACTGGGCCAACAGATAGCTCTTGATCACTCCATGTGTGTGTGTGTGTGTGTGTGTGTGTGTTTGGATGCTGGGATCACGACTGCACACTTTGTGAGTTTTGACGTACATGTGGAAACATTAATAAATACAAGTCTGTGGGATCATACATTGTGTCTGAGTGTGTGTTTATGTGTGTGTGTGTGTGGGGGGGGGGGGGGGGGGTGGCGGCTTTGCATAGGGAGCAGTGAACCACATGGAATTTAATGCTAAGGTGGTTTTACTATCATGGGGAGGCTGGAAAAGAGGTCTGCTAGAGGGGCAATCTGTCCCGTTTGGGCTTCCCATCAACCCGCAGCTAGTTTGGACACCCTGAAGCTCAGGCTCTGTTGCGATCGGATTATGATTACATTGTCATTGTGTTAAGAGACACAATAACACTGAAGACACGCAACTTTTCTCTGTAAACGAGCTCCACATGGTTTAAATTAAAGCTATACAGAATTCAAAATGGATCCAGGATCACATTACAACAGCCTCTTTTGAGTAGAGCTGCTACATATTGGAAACATATGTTGGCTGGTCCTTCGCTGATACTTTCTAAATACATATTGATGATATTCTGTTTAGGAGCTGTTGATATAGCTGAGACTGCAGGGGTGGTCAAGGATAGCATAGCCCCCCTGTAATCCAAACACATAACCGCAAATTCAGGCTTTGAAGTCTCATTTTGGGGGGGGGACTGGGGCCGTTCTTTGTCCTGTGTAGCAACTTCATGAGTTTAAAATATGTTCAAGACCCTCAGTGCTGTGGAAATGCAAATTAGCAACACAGATACACACATAAACACTTATATGTGTATATATGTAAGTGTAGTGTATGTATGTGTAGTTAACAGCTCTAATAACTAACCTTGCCCATTCAGTCTGTTGCTTTCCACTACAAATACCAGCTATAGTGTGGGAAACATCTCTGCGTGACAACTAGCTGCATATAAGGTCAAATTCACACTATTTGAGGAGGAATTGCATTCCTGATGCTTTGTTTGTAGCTGTTTGTCACTGTGAGGCGACAAATGTTGGCTGAAAAGAGACAAATCACTGTTGGAACAGAAGACTGTGGGAAACTTTTCAGATGTACAACTCTTTATAACACGCAGTAATGCATTTACAAGCAGGTTTGGGCCACCACTGAAGTGTTTAATTGTTTTACAGTTTTATGTCTAGGAATCAAAGAGGTGTGCCTTTTCCTAACTCAAAGGTTCTCAAAAAATAAAAAAATAAAAAAACGCATTTAAATACAGCAAAAAGAAGTTTCTCTCCAAATAAGGCCTAATGTGATTTGGCACATTTCAAACGACTCAGCGTTATCTCTGCAGAACAGTCCTCTTGCATTAATCACAGGAACAACGCTGGGTTCCTATACAAGTTGTTCTTTTTTCCTTCCAGTTCTCTACAAACGTATCTCATATTCCCAAATGTCAGCCAAGTGAAACAGAAAACAGGTGCTGTGTGTGCCCACTAGCCCGAAACAAAATTACACTCAATCAGTGTGAACAAGGAGCGAAGTTTCCATCTGCCTGGTTCCAACATCTGCAAATAAGGAGAACGAAATCAATTGGCAGTTTCATGACTGACCAAATCTCTTCACCCGAGAGCCTGGAAATCCAATGATCTGGTTGGCTAATATGTTGCTACCAATGGAATAACAATGGGCAAGAATAACAACAAAATGAATGGACAACTTTTAGTTGTTTAGTAGTTTGTCCCACTTTTGTTATTATAACAGCGAAAACTTGAAGCTTGTAATCTACAAGATTATCTTTTAACTGTAAATGTGGCTATTCAGAGGATGGAATGACCTTCGATTCAACTTTCACATTTGATTTATATCAAGAATACCAAATAACTATGCTTTTAAAAACGTACAATTGTTTTCTACTCATTGTAGCGTCAATGAAATCTGAACATTTACATTAATATAAACTGTTTTATTGTATGATGAATATACATATATTATAAATGCATCTGTTTTAGTGAAATACCGTAGTTTAAAATTGATCTATAATTTACACATATTTAACTTTATCATATCCCATTATCACTCCCTTTATACACAAAACTCTGACTGTGTTCTGACTTTGATGGTGTTTGAAGAAACGTCATCAATAATAATATAGTTCAATAATGTCTTCAAAGTGCTCTAAAAATATATTTTTATTCTATATTTCATAACCCAGATGACAGGTTACTTTCAACACTGGAAGATTTGAGAAACTCTTCAATCATCTGAAGTGTGCGCTATATATAGCTGATTTCTACAGCTTCGCTCTGCCACACTCTTCCATTTTATATTACAGCTTTCAAACAGCAAAGCTGCTCAATTGACAAAGGGTGGGTAACCGATGAAAGTGGTGCTACATCAGAAACTCCAGGTAAAAGAAAAAGGAGCCTCAAAGTGGCCGTCAAATGGGCGGTTCAGTTAGATAGTCACTACTATCTGGTAAGAAAAGACAGAACCTATTTATAACTTTTGTTAATGCTAATTATTACTCATCAGGGTTATCCAATGGTCAGGTAGACAAGTCACACACAAACACACACTCTGTGTACTCACACACTCAACTCTCAGATCCATATGCTTGTCTTTGAGGAAACCAGAACCGTCAGGATGATCAGAGGAACGTGCCTTAAAAATGAAAAACCCTCACCACCAGTCTTCTGTATGAGTTGGTTTAATCAGAATCACGTTACAAAATCATGGAACTCTGAGTCCATTCACATTATTTAGCATCTTCACAATCATCCACTATAGAGAGATACAGTACTGTAACAGGACGAAGGTCTCTTACCTGTTGCTTAAAGGTTAGACTCAAATGTTAAGAAAAAAAATTGAAAATGTCCGAGAATGGACTACAACTCCCAGCTGATCAGTGGGAAAATTTTAGGGTTTGGGTATTTACACTAGTGCCATGCCATTACTATTAACAGCTGTATCAGTAGCAGCAGCATTGAACCTCTCTCTCTCTCGCACACACACACACACACACACACACACACACACACAGTGTCCTCAGACTCCTCAGAAAACAGATCTGCTCTTGAATTTGGAACCAAACATCAGAGCGCAGCAAACATGAAACACTGACATCATCTTTGTCATGAACGAGAGGCTGCTCCAGTAGACTCGCCCGCCAACCAGGTGCTTTTCATCAGGCGCCCAGCTGATGGCCGCGGTCTCGGAACGTCAGTCGCACAAAGACCAGATGTCTCCATGAGCGACAAGGAGCATACAGAGCATGTGCTGTAGATCTTCTACATCACAGAATTTCTCTATTTCTTCTATTCCCTCTGAAGTCGCTGAAGGAGCAGCAGCGGCAGCAGCAGGTGACTCGGCTCGCCATCCGTCAGTCTTCAAGATCAAACACGCTCGCCTACAATCCTGTTGAGCCTGGTGATTTTCTCCCCACATCTGTCAGCCTTTTCCGGGGATTCCCACCTTTCAGTTCCCAAACGCCACAACAGGTCTGAGCTTTTAAAGTTCCCTGGAGAGGAGCACGGAAAATGGAGGCAGAGGAGACATTGATCTGGATGTGAAAGACGGTACAGTTTGCAATAGGTCAATAGAATTCCATCAGACCCCTCTGGGGTCAATACCCGCCTCAACCTTCCCTCTCTTGTGCAGTTAAAACGACGGTTTCAGAGAAACCAGATAAATCTGGAAAAAACCTCACAGAGGAACATGCAAACTCCACAGCCAAAGGCCGAGCCGGAGCTGACCGAGACCCTTCGTGCCGTGAGGCAACTGTTGCTGCACTGCTGCTGTGAAGGTAACCACAAAAACCTTCCCTTCCAGTGTGGCGAGGTCCGCGGGGGGCAGTTTCTGTAATCACTGTTGTAAAAGTAGCTGTTTGGGATTTTCCATTAATTTTTATGGCATCAAATAGCTAATTAAAACTGGTAAGACTTGTCCAGTTTGAACAACACAGCGCGACCTGGCCATGACACCTTGGAGTCTATCCCAGCATGCACTGGGCGAGAGGCAGAGATACAGCTCCCCAGTCCGTCACAGGACACGCACCAAATATCCACACGATCATTATATATAAATTCCAGGCATGATTGTGCGTTAATTATTGAAGTAGCGTAAGCTACAGAGACTCTGCGCAACATCTTTATGCAGTCGGCGTCAGCAGGATCCTGTTCAACCCTCCGATCTCCGTTTCTTTAAGGCAATTCTCAGAGTTCAACTTCGGAGTCAATGAGCCTGCTTTGCATATCACCTTGGCAACTGGCTTTTTTTTTTTAACTCATTAGGCCACTGTTCAGAATTTCCTTGATAGAAGTTTCATTCTAACCCAAACATTTGGTATGGAAATGTGGCTCCTCCCTGCTTTGAGAGAATGAGGCTCCGCGCAGAAAGGATTTTGTTTCTGACCCAAAAACAAGGCCCAAATTAACATATCAAGGCGATGGTGAGATATTCTAAACATCTTCCCAGCAGACCCAGGATGTCTGGCTTATAGAGTAAATTTGCAACCATGAGACTTTGCCTTAGAATATTTATTCGACGTAATATGAGGCAACAGTATCGCTCGACTTTTCTGGCACTTTTGACAAATATTTCTTGCGTGTCGCAATATTCAGCCGCCTGCCTCAGCAGGTTGAAATAGCCTTTGGATACATTCAGAAAATTCCGTGCCGCATCACAAAGGAGGTCAAATGTGGCTTTTCGGAGGTTTTATTTATTTATTTATTTGACTAGCGGATGACAAGAAGCGGAGCTGCTGCTGCTGCTGTGTGATAGTGGTCTGTAGGGGCTCCTGGGGGTGCATTAGCAGCTGTCTGCAGTCTGAGAGGGTGAAGGGAAGTGGGGGAGCAGCTTAATGACTGTCTGCTTCTATTTCCCTCTTAATTTCACACACTGTTGAGTCAGCCTATTGACTGACTGCTTATGGTGATACTGGCAGTCCACCAGCACCGCAGAGGAGGTAACGCAAACAACTCCTCCTCTGTGCTCCATTTAACCATGTAGGCCCTCCACTTATTTAATAAGCCAACGCAGGTCCCTTTCTCAGCCATTCACGTATGTGTGTGATGCACTTAGCAGGTTGTAGCTGCAGGCGGTCCCGCATGGCTGTTTGCACAGCAGCGCCAGATGAGGCGAGAGAGGATCCGCAGGCGATCGGGAGGCTCTTAGCACCTTTGTGTCTGATGTATCCTCAGACATCAGCTCAACTCTCGTCTTGTTTCCTCAGACCGTGAATCCCTTCTGAAGTCGAGAACAAAACGTCACTCTGATCGATTTTGTATTCAAAATCAATGTTATGTGTTGTGTTGCTCATTTGGCAAACGGTTGCAACCAGCCATTTGCACCCACCATATTTACAGTACGTTTGACACTAACTTGAAATCGGAGCGCTTTCTGTGCGAATCTGACCACAAATCAACCAACCGGCAGATGGATGAAACCATTAGCATCTTGCAGCTGTTTACATTAGGCTTATTTCATTACAGAGAAGCCAGTGAACATAGAATTTATCGACTTGATGTGCAAGAGCGGAACCGTTCCAGTTTTCTTGTACAGTGTTGGTCAGCCTCATTAATCCTGCAGCATTTGTTGGTTGGAGAGTCTTGTTTCATTTATGCGCAAAACTGTGAACAGCTAAATGTCACTTGGCTGAAAACATAACCTTTCCTATTTTTAGAAGCGGTCACTTTCATCATGTCATCCGCAGGCGTACTTTCCCACAAGTGGGCAAGAACCCTCACTGGGAAACAGGGATGAGCCGAGGTTCATTCACCTTCTATCATTCCCAGGATTGATGTTGCAAAGATATTCCGACTTGGAAGATTTTCCTTAACGTTCCAATGATGTTTAGTTCAAATGGCAAATCAAAACAAACAAACAAAAAATCCCCGTAATTCATTTTTTAAAACCAATCAAAGGGAATCTTGATGCTGAAATCCCTTCAAGCTTTTTGGAGATGTCAACAATCAGAAATGAGACGCAGGTCATCGCAGAGTCAAAAGCTTACAAAATTGTTTTCATTCGATGCCGTGAATCTCATTTCGATCCATCTGCAAACTGAGCTCCCTTGAAATCACAGGAAAGTTAAACTACGCTCAGCCTAACGGATGCAGCAGACAGTAAATCAGGTCTGGCGCGCCGCTTGAGCAATGTACACTGAAATTGGTCTGCTTTTCTGGGTCACATAAGTGACGAAGGTAAATCACCACCTTGTAATCTGGCTGCTGTCACCTTGCTCCGCCACTAAGAGTCCTTATCGGCGGCGACAGCAACGGAGCCATTTTGTTTGCAGGGTGTAAATAACATTACATTGGTCACGAAGCGCGATAAGGTGTTTGATGAAATGTGAGCCACCTTAACAGACTCTGACGCTGATATTCACGAGAGTGGATTCGGTTCGAGGGAGGAGGACGTCAGAAATGGAATGTGCGCAGCCGCTGGGATATTGGTCTCAGGGCTTTTAGCCCAACGCTGCGAAGAGTTGTGCGTAGCGTCGGATAATGGGTAGAGAAATGGGATGAAACAAGAAGCACGTATTTCCTCTCAAGACAACCTTCATTACATTTAAGCACAAGTGTGATTATACAAGGATGTTATGGGGAATGAATTCAAAAAGGAGAGAAGACTTTGGAGCTCCACATCCCCTCTGTTCGTAATAAACCCCTGCTGTTGTGAATCCTCCTTTGCCACGAGAGAGGGGCTCGTCTGCCCCGTGATTTGCTATTCAGTGAACCGCATCTCTGGAGAAATGGATTTACTGGCGTGCCCTCTGCAGAGGAATGAAGGGCAGCCCCTGCCTCCAAGATGCCATTTGCAACACCACGCAATTGTTAATGCGAAGCATCAAGAAACTCGAGCAGGTTGAAACAAAAACATTTGTATCCAGAGACGAAAAGAAGGGGTGGGAGGATTGGGGGGGGGCAATCTGCTGGTTTCTCTTGCAGCTTTGCTCTGTTGTTTCTTAGTCTCGCTTGAATAAAATGTTGCTGTAGCGGCTGCGAACGCGCACACATTCCTGCAGGGAGGCATAGCTCGGAGGGAAAATTTTTGTCTTTGACCCTGAAAATAACAGGGGCCCCACAGTGAGAAAGAACTTATGACATGTTTGGTTTTACACCTGGCACCGCTCCACCGAGATTTTCAGCAAAACAGCTGCGATAAAGTTTAATAGTCTGGAAAATGCATATTTCTTCTGGAGACATGTTCGACTGACGTTCCTGGAGTGCTAATCAGGAGTGTCGGGACGTCAAACTAAGTTTATTCTGGCTCAGTGCAGGAATTTTTAAAAACTACAGCAACGACATACGCAGGAAATTGAGCCTTTATGAAAAAAGAGAGAAGCAATATATTGTCTATATATAATTATAGGAAGCAACACTCCATGAGACAAACAACAATAATAAAAATAGAAATATTTTTAAGTGTCTAGTTACAGTTCAGTAGCTATTCCTATGTTGTTTAGGGCAGCTTTTTAAAGACTAATAAAGCTCTTATAGGCTTCAACATATCAGGTAAAAAAAAAAAAACAGAACAACAAATGTATTGATATTTTACTTTTGTGACTCTCTTTGTGATCTGAAAACGTGCTTCATCCACAACTGAACATTATGTCCGAATGAGCACATGAGCTTTCTCAGCATCTAACCTCCAGCCCGTACAAAAGCTAATCCCTTCAAATCAAAGTAAATCTGGCTTTGAGCCCACTTTAATGGGTGGAATTTGGATGGATATTAAGTTTTTCATTTTAAAATACGGCTAAAGTGAATGAGCTTTGACTAATCCACTGTTGTTGTTGTTGTCGTTGTTGTTGGTTTTAATACTGTTGACCTCAGCTAGCTTCCTTGCTGCCTTGTTCCCGCCTGTTCTTCGTGGGATCCTCATTGGTGCCTTCGTCGGTGTCT
Source organism: Takifugu rubripes (assembly GCF_901000725.2). Classification (NCBI taxonomy): domain Eukaryota; kingdom Metazoa; phylum Chordata; class Actinopteri; order Tetraodontiformes; family Tetraodontidae; genus Takifugu; species Takifugu rubripes. The sequence goes on along the minus strand of NC_042298.1, from coordinate 11,839,545 downwards.
TTTGACCTGACACTGATCTAACTGTCTTCTTGGTGTAATTCTCAATCTGAGTTCCTCTCTAAGTAGCCTAATTTTGCTCGGCATGAATAAGAGAGCAGGCCGGTGTCTCAGTTTGATGTAATAATTTCACCGCCTTGCTCATGGAAGATTTGAATATGTAGGGCAGAGTTTGGCGCGGAAGACTTGACTGAGAACAGGACTTTAAAAACATCTGCACTTTAGGCAGAGCCTCTGTGAACCTGCCAGATCCAGATGTTCATTAACAACAGTGACATATTGGTGTTTGTGTCAGAAAAGACAACCTAAATTCAATTCCTGTTGAATATTCAATTTCTAATTTCTAGGTTAAAATCATAATCGAAACATTGTTTCATAAGTCACAAATTCACAGATTTGAATGTGCCCCAGGGAAACAGCTTTCATTTCAGCTTCTGCTCAGCGAGTCGGGCAGCATAGGAATGTGTCACTCTTTTAAGAGTTCAAGACTCCATCTGAGCTCTATTCAAGCGGCTGATAAGGAGGTCTTGAGTGAACACATTAAATGTTAGAGAAGAATAAAGTGAAACATGTTCTTGCTCTCCGAGTGATCTTGGAAGTTCTTTTTTGGAATCTAGGAATGAAATAATCAAAATAATGACCTGGGTTCTCCACCAATGGTGCTGGAACGTTCCTGCTAACAGTGGATAAATGTTATTTCCTGGCTGCGACTACAGCCATCAGTCTGCAAATGATCTCATGATGTCTTTCACCCTCCGGCCATGATCAAGCCGTAATTGTCATCACACAGTCAATTAACTCCTGTTCTGGTGTCCTTTAGAGCACTTGAACCTCATGATCGGGGCATAAAACATGGAGCCGAGCGGAGTGTATGAATGGAGTGTTTGCCAGATGCAGACACTGTAGGTAATGAGGATGAAATAGGCTCCACCTGCTTCAACTTAATGTGGATGGATTGTGTCCGTGGTGATGAAGAGCTGCGTTTGCCGGGGCAAGGAGATGAGCCGCAGCGGTGCACAGAGGCTGATGCCTGCCCTCCCAAGGGCTGTTACACCAGTGACCAGACCAGAGGTGGATGGGGAGGGACCAGGGTTCAATGGTCTGCAGTAATTAGACTGGTCCGTGCTCATCCATTATTCCTGCTATAACGGTGGGTTTCTGCCTGATTCTATGACTGAATTAAAACTTTAACACTATTGGTGGTGCAGAGGTCAGCGAGTGTGTTCGACCAGTTTGACCCTTCTGGGCACTCTGAGTACCATCTAATTACAGTTATTATGATTAATATAGTAAATAGAGAAGCGTGTCGTCTATCTCCAAGGTGGCAGGTGACAGCAGGCCCAACACCGACGCAACAATCCAACCATCTCATGGAAGCGCTGCCAAATGAGGGACATCTGTCTTCATTCCACACCTCCAGTGAATATCTAGTGTTCAGGTGGTTGTGATATCAGTGTTCTACACAACAGAAACACGGAGCACACATGAGCGGCATGCAGCTGTTTTCCAGGTGCACCACGTTAATTACACAAGAGCGCGTCACTCTGTGAAGGATAAGCAGTTTATTCTACTGTACGCTTTATAAGAAGCACTGAGTTTAGCTATGGCTCTAAATAACATAGACATAGACCTCCTGGCTCCACAAAGTGGGCAATAAAGTCCTGCAACATGCAACAACCATAATACTTTTAAGCTCAAATTTTAGCCACAGCCATGTTTTTAATATATACCGTACTAGCAGAGATATTAAATAATCCTTCTGTGTGGCTGCAGCATGGCTACATTTGCTTTGCAATGGTTTGTTTTGCAAAACTGTTTTGCATTTCCCAACACTGTTGTCAGGCCTCCATCACCAACAGGAATGCACAGTTTACAGAAGGCGCACGTTGAATGTCTGCTCTTTTCTTTTGCAGTCTGTTCTAACGCACGCTGATTCAAAAGAGATAAACTTTGAGTTGGAGTTTCTATTAGCTGGTTCAAAACTGAGTGATGGGGAGACATTTATTTTTGTACAGCTTGCAGCACAGCTGTGACTGTGACAGATAGAATTTTGGCATTAAGATGTAAATCACATTTACAGTAAATATCCACATTTCGAATGTGCTCGTGTTCGCTATTTACATCACCCCCACGCAGCAGGAAACACATTCCCATTGGGAATAATAGCCCACATTACTGACTCAAAATCAGCCGGGAAGAGCTGCTGATGGCGTGGATGCTCCTCCTGAATAAGGTGAAGCACGACTCAAAGCCTGGTAATGGCCAAACATGCTGGCACTCAGCTCAATATCCCCGGCTCGTGTCACTCAGGCACACATTTTTCCGAGGATCCACGCCCCAGCGGGGGGTTAACGATTGGGATAAATAAGAAATAATCAACAAATGGCTCCAGCTGCGAGGTGACCTGAATGCGGAGATGCTTGCAGTCGTCGCGGCTCTGCGATCGCACTTTCACAACTGTTGAATGGAGCAATGTATGGATAGAAACCACCAGCACAGCCGCACTAATGCCGGGGGAGGAAGAGAGTGTGGGTTCAAAAGGATGTTTGGTTAAGGCACATTTCTTTTTTGCATCAACCCACAGTCTATCTTTGGAGAAGTGAGGAGGCAGTTGTGGTTCATTACTGAGGACTTAAAAATAACACACCCACCTCCAAATATTCACCCCAGCTGCTGTTTTTAATGTCGCCTCTCCTTGGCATGGATTTAATTCCATCCCGATGGTTCTCACAGAGAGAGACCACAACGGCGTGATGCAGTGCTGCAGCACCAGATCAGGCATCTTCTTCCCGAACAAGGATAATAATTCATGTACAGGACATTGTTTTATAGCCGGCTTCAGCTCAGAGCCACCTCCGGTCTTTGTCCATCCATCATCTCTTGACCTTCAGTGCGTCGCCCTGACAGCTGCCCGGGGGCGCAGTCGCTCCCATCCTCTCACCAAAGGCCCCTGATATCCATCCAATATTATCTGACCCTGCGTCTACAGATTCCTATCAGCCAGCCCAGCTTTAATTATTCACACTGCTGAATCACACTCACCAGAGAGATAGCCGGACTGGCCAGACAGCGTGTCCTCCCCCACCCCCTGATCTTATCTATCTCACTCCATGACACTATATCAGTCCCTCATATATAAATATTCTGTACATCCAGAAGACAGCCACCACACAATCTGTGAACAATCACTCATTTAAACACATCATTCTATTATATTAAAATAGGTTAATGTAAACATATTTCCTGCAGAAGACACTGGGGAGGTGTCATTTCATTATATTCATATATCTACGTCCCACTAAAACGATGATCAGGTTAAAATTGTCAGGTGTGACTCTGTGATAAAACTCAGGAGCACTGTGCGCTGCACAACATGGTGCAACACCCAACATCGTAACATGCGTCCAGCGCCACCCATCTGTGGTGTTCGCAATAATATTAAAAGTTGCGTGAGTTCCTGGTCTTTGCAGTTCCCCCCATAATCCTCTGCTGCTTCTCCCCCTCCTGCGGCTGGAACTAAAGATCTCATTTCTGGATGATAAGGCCACTTGGAAGGAGGGAAGAATAGCTCAAATGTATTTTTTTTGGGTTGCTTTTGCGGTTGTGCTGCAGGGTGGGGACGGTGGGTGACAGGATGAGCTGCCAGACTGATGAACCCAAGGGTATGCTGCTGGGTGGGGGGGCAAGGCGTAGAGATGTGCTGGGAGTTTGCAGCTCAGAGATAACCATCGGTGTGAATATGAGAGGCGAGATGGTAATCTGTCAGGAAGTCGTGCTATACAATCGCAGAGAAGAAACCACAGGAGGGAGAGCGAGAGAGAGATGTTTTGTGCTCATGTGTTCCGTTTTGGCAAAGGCAACCTTCAAGACCGAAAGACAGGAAGTTGCTCTCATTTTATTAGCCTGGCACTATTTGACCTGCTTAGACTTGAAGTGGTCCAATCTCCATCAAATGTGTTTGAAAATTGCAAACAACATTTTTTTTTTAAAGATGACCAACCTGTTTTATTTCTGTATGATTTCAAAGGCGCGCTGTTATCCGCTGGCCGACCGCGCATGCAGCAAAGAAGTGAATTCACTGTGACTGCTTTGATTCTGTGTTTCCCATGTTTGAAAGGCAGGTGCAATCTGCTGGTGCACAGGTGGACGCTGTTATTCAGGCGAGGAGGAGCCGTCGAGGAGAAATGAAAGAATTCCACCAGACTGCACATTTATGTTTATCATAAATGACTGAAGAACAGACAAATGCAAACATTTGTCTGTCCAGTTTGGCAGGTTTGCAGGCGGCCGTGCTTTAAGCTGCCGTGCTAAAACCTTTTGCATCCCTCTATTTTCCTGCATCTGGGTCATTCCAGCATAACTCTGCTGCTGCCGAAGTGTTTTCATGTGTATTTTAATGTGTGTTTTCATGTGTGTTTTCCCAAATTTTGGAAATCCTTATGACCGAGAGTGGGCTGTTGCATAAAGTTTCTTTGCAATGCAGGCGGGATGAAGCCAGATGCTGCTTTCAAGAGTTTTCTGTGTTCTCGCATGACTGAAATTATTGGTCGTTTGAATAACCCAACTACTGGGTTAAGTTCTACAGTAGCCTGTCGGGTGAGAAGGAAACCTGCAGGTTTCTCAAGCTCTCGCACCAAACAAAGGGTATCTTTCCCAAAATGTGATGCAAGATGTCTGTGTAGATTCTCAATCATCCAGGTCATTGTATCCAAGGTAGTTTTCTCTGTCAACTGGACTGGGTTTCTTCTCTTGAAAACATTTCGAACTGAAGAAGCCTTCTGGATAGAAGGCGAAACGTTTTCAAGAGAAGAAACCCAGTCCAGTTGACAGAGAAAACTACCTTGGAAACCTGCAGGTGTTGTTTAACGTCAACCAAAAGTTAAAAAAGGTAATTATAAACTGGACAAATTGTTTTCATCCCTAGGAAAAAAGATGTATTTTGCATGTTTTTGGCAGTCGAAGTGTTAATGTTAGCAGAGAAATTGGACGTTTTTCTTTGAAATGTTGTGCTTGATGAAAGTCTTGTTTCGCTGTGAGCTTCAGTATAAACACAAAGTTTGGAGATTTAATAAGGAAGGTAAATGTCACCCTGTTTCCTGTTAAACGTGGTGGAAGAGCTGTTGAAATGTCACCATGCCCCTTTTCAAATAAAAAAATACCTGCCAGAATCATTTAACCCCTTTCACTGGGCACCCAAAATGGTTTTTGGGTGAGCAAAGTGCAAGAAGAATAAAGGTTTGCTCCAGCAGCCCCTCCGAGCAGCCACAAAAGAGCCCTCCGGATGTGAGACGGTTTCTCTATAACACAGGAAGTCAATTTAAATACTTAGCAGCGAGACAGATTCAGCCCCAACCAGGTGGGCTGAGAGTCACAAGACGTGTGTTTACTGACATAATCAGCTAAGAGAAAAGGCTTCTGAAACAGTAAGTAGTCTTCAAAACTGTTCTCAGCTTTTAATTGTAGAGGGAGAAGTTGTAAAAATAGATGAAGCTGAAGACAGCCGGGCTCTTTTTCCCCTTTGATTCTAAGACCCATCTACATTTTCTCTTATGGTACACTCGTTTTTTCCTCTGCAGAATCCTCTGTTATTAGTTCATTGTGAACTGTGATTGTTAAATGCAGCATGAAATGCTAAACTTAGCTTTCTAGTTTGTTACAATACTCCAGGAGCAGCTTTTGTTCCTTTTCCTGTTTGCTTTGATGAAAAATATTTACGACTATAAATAAAACGTGATTAATTTGAGCCTCCCGATACAAAAATAGAAGCATTTTGACCTAAGGTTTAGACAGAAATCTGCTTTACCCAAAGATGTAGCACAAGGCTAATCTATAAAGACAGAGTGCGAGGATTGAATCCACATGTTAAGATCGTACATTCCTTTCCCTCGGTTTTCAGCGATGTAAAAATAAATAATCTCGGGTAATTGACAGAAAATGACAGTTTCTTTAAAATGAATCACAAAATCTGCTGTGTAATATCAATAACACAAATCATCTTTTAGGAGTCCAAGAGCCTCGGGGTCATGTTTTAAATCTGGATTACGTAACCCTTTTAAATAACTTGCAGAGTTGCCCTTCAGATTTTAATCTGCTTTGAAAAACCAGTGACTTTTCCGACTTGTTCAAATCAATAGTGCAGTTTTTCTGATCAATACTCGGCCTCCAGTATTTTCCTGGTGCAGCGTTTGCCCCGGCGTCTAACAGGTGTATTAAATGACCTCTCTTTAGCCGCATCCACCAACGTCAGCGGCTGTTCTCCATCAAAGTTCTTGGGTCATGTTGCAGCCACGTTCCTGCTCCATACGGATCTTTTCAGCACTGTGAATTTGTATATTTTTGTATATTTCCTGTTACATCATGGAAAAATAATGAGATTAGCTCATTTTTTTTTTAAAAGTCCTGAAATCATATTTAGTGATAAAATATAGAAGCAGTAAGTGCAAGAGAGATTGCAAAGATACAGAACAGCCACATCAATTATACAGATTTTCGGACATAAAGTTTGATTCCGTCCACTATAAATAGGACCAGTGCTCATGTTGTTGTTTCCCCCCTCCCAAAGTAACAATAACAGTGTAACTATGGCCACACTGAAGTTGCACTAACCACAGCAGGGTCTCATTTATGAAACTTTCAGAGCTGCTCTCATAAGGTTGTGTTACTGTTCCTGTTTTTACACCGGTCCTGTTAGTCGAGTGGCCATGATATCGTGCACTAGAGGAAAGCGTGCGCACACTTCAGGTGGGTCGTCCATCGTCTCGGCGTCCGCAGGTGGCGTTGCCTCATGCAGCCTGTTTGTTTGAGGTCACCTCAAATCCCCTGCACTCAATTTCTCTAGGTCACAAGTTTATTTTCCAGACTAACTGCTCAGCTTCAGTCGGCAGCACCGTGTTTCTAATCTGCCTCCTTTTCACACTTCTCATCCGGCGCCACTTGTCATGGCCCAGTAAGCTCTGAAAAGCAGACAGACGGCCCCGCCGAGTGTTGGACCGCGGAGCCAAATCCCATTCTGACTTTGATTCTCCCTTTTGGGACTGTCAGTCAGTAGCCTGTAATGTGCCCTGACATTTTCACAATCTCCAGCGCTTCCTAAATGCTCTCTCCTCTATTGAGATACGATTTCCACAAGGTAGAGCTTCCTTTTTCCTCCAATTCAGGAAACGCGTCAAACAGTAATTGATCAGACCAGAGTTCACCTCTGCTCATCTTTCTGTCTCTCTTCTTTTTTTCTTTTTTTTTTTGCAGAAATCTGATTTAAAATTTATATTTAATCTTGTGAAATACACACAGAGTTGCAAATGTGACCTAAAAAATCCATTAGTGTCAAACTCTGATATCCGTGACGCTGACGGACTGCGCTCTCGCTCCTTATTTGCATCATTCACGACGAACAGGAAAGTTTTATTAAACCCATAAAGGGTAAACATTCTTGCACTTTGACACCAGCGGAAGTTGTTTTGCAGCGTTTTCTCTTTTTTAAAAAACAGATTTTTTTTTTTTTTTTTTATCAGCTTCGGGTGTGTCAAGCGTACACCCCCCAAACTATCAACAGACATCAGGCCAAACTGCCATCATCTCCGGCCGAAGGTTCACGTGAAACAACGCCTCCTCGGTTTCTGTTTTTCAATCTAAACTCAAGTAAACATGATGGAAACTCAACATCCTTTAGACTCTTTTATAGTTGGTCAATACTCTGCTCATTCTTCCTTCCTGTGGTAAACTCGCTAAGCTAATGCTAACTGTAAAGACTAAAATGATCTGGAACAAAACACACGTTGACGCCTGTTCAGCCTTACTGAACTGTGATTCAGGCTTCGGTGGTTAGTACTGTCTGTCAGCTCTCACCAGGAAGGCTCCAATGAGGGCCCGGTTTGGGGTGGGGATTCTGGGTAATTCAGTTCGTTTGCAGCTTGTTTATCATTTCTTTCATTGTTTTGGTCCCTCTTCTTTACCATCAGACCAACACTGTCTCTCACCTGTGTCCAACATGATTTGCCCCGTCTCCTCCTCCTTCCTGTTTTAGATTGTCTTCTTTAGATTTATCTTCCAATAGTAACGTTCCCTCTGGTCTACTCATTTAGATCTGTTTTGGATCAACTCCCATGTAGCACCTTGATGCTTACAAGAACTCCTTAGACCTCCTGGAATGATTGTACATGCTTTGGGGTTTTTGCAAGTGTGTGTGTGTGTGTGTGTGTGTGTGTGTGTGTGTGTGTGTGTGTGTGTGTGTGTGTGTGTGTGTGTGTGGTCATATCAGTAAACCGTGCACAGTTTAACAGCCTCTCTCTACCCTGACCAAGACATTTCATGAAGATCTGGAGAGCTTGTGTTTTCCTCACCGTATGCTTCTGTAGGTCTGCCACTTTGTTTTAAGGTCCTTTTAAGCTACTTAGTGCCTGAATTGACATTAATCTGCCTGGAAACTGCAGATCGAGTGAAGGGAAAATTTGCTGTGGATTAAAAAAAAATCTTCTCTGCTTTAGTTATGAGGCTTCTGCAAACAGCGGGATATTTGTTGAAAGTCTGAATGAGGTCTTTTTGTCTTTGGTTGGGAATGTTGCATTAAGAGGCCTGCCAAGGTTTCAGGTGGTTATAATGGAAGCGGCGTTGCGTTGTGGGCACTGAGTATCATCTGCTTTTCTCTTTTTACAAGATAATTACACACAGGAAAAAAGATGTAGATATTGGAAAACATTTTTAATTATAGAAGTTAATTCAATTCTCACTTTTTTCTCAGTTTGTGTCTGATTAATAATGAGAGCGGCTGGACTCTGGCTCCCGTGAAGCTGCTTCCTTCAGCGTGTTTAGCTGTCAGGACGGAAAAGTCCAAGGACGAAATTGTGTTGGAAGGCCACATTCATCGGCAGAACACCAAACTAATGATGTTTTTCATTTGTATTTCACTCCCTCGTTAGCGGCGCAGCGCGTGACCGGCCATGAGTCTGCTGTGATAATGGTGAGTTATTGCATTTGTACCCTGATTCTTTTTTCTTTTTTTCTTTTTTCTCGCATGAATGTTCCCACAGGAGAGACCACAGTTTTAGGCTGCAGTCTCTGGTGTAATTGCCTTACAGCGGTGCAGCAGCGAGCAAATTCAGCTCTATCACTGTTAGAACGCAGCAGGAACAACAGAATTACTCCATCCATCCATCCATCCATCCATCCATCCATCCATCCATCCATCCATCCATCCATCCATCCATCCATCCATCCATCCATCCATCCATCCATCCATCCATCCATCCATCCATCCATCATCCATCCATCCATCCATCCATCCATCCATCCATCCATCCATCCATCCTCTACCGCTTATCCGGGAGAGGGAATTACTCTCCCTCTTTAAAATAAGTAAATAAGAAAACTGCTTTTACACTAATAAAGTTCAAGTAAAACATTTCAACTCCAGTTCTCATAGATTTTATTAAATCAATAGGTTCTTACATGGTTATTATATAGTACAGCTTGGACTCAGCCTGCTTCTGAGTAGACAGACTAATTTTGACTTATTAGGTGAAAGTTGTTCTGGAATTTAATAAATGAAACTGAAAGTGCTGACCAGCTCACACGCCCTGTGCTTGGCTGCATGGCCAAATGAACTGCACTATTGTCAAAAATGGCTGACGCAGCTTTAATTTAGAGAATATTCTGATCTGGATAAATTGGGCTCTTCCAACTCTGTTGAGGCGAGGTCATCTTTTGTCGACGTGGGTGTCGGTTAAAGTTGCCGTCGGGCTGGAGTTTCTTTTGTGGTTTATTAAAAAAAATAAAATAACGAAAAACAAACTTTGGCTGTCCCAGTTTCAGCTGAAGAAAAGCTGCTCCGGAGCAAAAGCTCTCCCTCGCCTGCTTCACTGAGGAGGAACTGCTCTTTTAGTGTGTGTGTGTGTGTGTGTGTGTGTGTGTGTGTGTGTGTGTGTGTGTGTGTGTGTGTGTGTGTGCGTTTACTTATATCAAAAATTGGGACATTTTTCAGAATACACACCAGTTGATTCTGGTCACCTTTGCAATTGGGGACAAAAATCACTGTCCCGATTTGGTTTTCATTATTTTTGTATTCTACAAGCTCCAACAAGCATTTCTGTCGAATTTTGGGCGAAGTCCCAAAAAATGACATATTTCCGTTTTTGAGTGTAAGTGTGTGTACCCCCCCACCACCACCCCCACCAAATCTGTGTGTAACCCCCTACTGGAAGTGTATATAACTACATCATGCAAATGTCCCCAATTTCACTATGAACTTTCTGATAAAAGTGTATCTCCTCTGCTCTTTAAACGTATCAGAACTAATCCGATATAATTATACAATAGAAGGCTTTATTGTTATTATACTTAATCAAATATGATTTACAGTTCCCACTTTTGGTCTGTCCTTTCAAAGAAATACAATAATACAGCTTAAAAATAATAAGGTTCGGCAATTAAGACATGTAGCAGGTAAAAAAGGCAAGGCTCAAAAGTTGGACATACATGGAGTTCCTCTCCATCAGCAAGGGTGAGCTCCTAAATGCAGAAGAGAGGAGGTAATACAAAGACTGAATACTGGACCCAGATTAGAGGGCAGGGGCCCCTGGGCATACATTTTTGGAGCCCTCTCCCACAAACGCACAAACACTTCTGGGTGTCTCCTAGATATCTGTCTCTCTCATCTTCTGTCTCTCTTTGATTTTTATAGTGTTAGAATATTTATATATTTATTTTGACTCATTTGATCATTCAGAAATATTATTGATTGTGATGGTCTTCAGTATTCCATGAATGTTAGTTCATGACACTTCTGTGCTAGTTTGGCCATAACTAACACCATGTTCGAACATAAGGTTGTTCATCGGTGCTCTTGGCACCATGACAGCCTGGGCCGTAGGTCAATGATTGACTTAATAGTCGTGTCAGCTGATGTGCGGCCATATGTTTTGGACACTCGGGTGAAGAGAGGAGCAGAGCTGTCAACTGATCACTACCTGGTGGTGAGTTGGATCAGGTGGGGGGGAAGCCACCGCGCGGACCTGGCAGGCCCAAACGCTTAGTGAGGGTCTGTTGGGAAAGCTTGGTGGAGGAACCCGTCAGGCTGGTCTTCAACTCCCACCTCCGACAGAGCTTTGATCGTGTTCCGAGGGCGGAATGGGCCATCTTCCGCTCCGCCATTGTCGAGGCGGCTGTCGCGAGCTATGGCTGCAAGGCCGCTGGTGCTGGTCGTGGCGGTAATCCCCGTACCCGATGGTGGACACCAGAGGTGAGGGGAGCCGTCAAGCTGAAGAAAGAGGCCTACAGGTCATGGCTGGTCTGTGGGTCTCCGGAAGCAGCTGACCGGTACAGGTTGGCTAAGCTGGTTGTGGCCGTGACAGTCGCGGAGGCAAAAACTCGGGCATGGGAGGAGTTCGATGAGGCTATGGAAGAAGACTTTCGGTCTGCTCCGAGAAGATTCTGGCAAACTGTCCGGCACCTTAGGGGCCGCAGGCGGCAACTCGCCCACACCGTGTTAGGTGTGCGTGGGGAGCTGCTGATGTCTCCTGGGGCAATTATCCGGCGGTGGAAGGAATACTTCCAGGAGCTCCTCAATCCTACCAACACGTATCCTCAAGGTGGAACAGAGTCAGATGACCAGGAGGTGGACCATCCAATTTCCGGAGCAGAAGTTGCCGAGGTAGTGAAACAGCTGCCCGGTGGAGGAGCTCCGGGAGCGGATGAGATCCGCCCGGGGTATCTTAAGGCTCTGGATGTTGTAGGGCTGTCCTGGGTGACACGCCTCTGCAACATTGCGTGGACATCGGGGGCAGTGCCCTTGGACTGGCAGACCGGGGTGGTGGTCCCTATTTTAGTAGGGACCAGAGGGTGTGTTCCAACTATAGGGGGATCACACTCCTCAGCCTGTGATGCGGGCGCTTAACCGATCCGTCATGGTGAAGAAGGAGCTGAGCCGGAAGGCAAAGCTCTCGATTTACCAGTCGATCTACACCCCAGTCCTCACCTATGGCCATCAACACTTAGAAATGTCAAATTTTAAAATTTAAATGGCTGCCATTTGGTAAAAAATGGTTTAAAAATTGGCGTGTGGGTATTTTTCAGACCAAAGATGATATTTGCTGAATCCAATCACAATACAACTCCTATAAAATGAAACAAAGTTCTGAAGCACATTGCAAGATGTAACCAACTTGAACCAGTTTTCTTGACAGCATAGTTAAAAATTGTGAAGATTTGCACTTCAGAACAATTGCAAAGTGAAAAAAGGGATTTTTTAATATTTTCACCGACGTTGCACCCTCAGGAGGTTGAGTGGGCCCGGTGCTCTCCATATGGGCTCTGCACCTCCCGCTGATAAATATATCTATCTAAAAAATATGTCTATCTGAAAAAAACATAAATAAATTTCAGCCCTCTTGGTGAATGCTTTTGTGAAAAAAATGGGAAAAGGTAAGATTATCTGGGTTCAATGAAGGCCTTACAGCCATCTTTTGACTGACCTTTGTTCTTAAAAAGGCCTGCTGGTGCCCAAACAGTGATGGACAAACTGTATGTTTTAGCTTTCCCAGTTGCTTTGCAAAATACATTAAAAACATTTTTTTTCCCCATTTTATCCAAATACTTCATGATCACACTTTGGCTGAGCTATATAGGTACGTTTATACGTAAATATACGGTCTATTGTAAAGTGTCACCTTTTCAGTAATGTGTTTTTATATACAGTATTGCAATAACTGATATCGCAAGTTGGCACCTTCCATTTCCTGTGCCAAGCCTTCCTCAACCCACCCCCCACCCCCACCCCTGCCGTAACTTGGTTTGATCAAATCTCGCGAAAGTTCTCGTTCATTTGGAGGCACCGCAGTTGGGAGGAATCAGCGCGACAAAGACAGGTAATTAAAGACCCTTTCACGCGAACTAAGAACTTAAAAACCTCATACTTTCGGGGTTAGTGGATAATGTGAGCACACATAAAATCAGCGTTTACACCAACATCTTGAGCTAGTTCGTTATCGGTTGAGCTCGATTCACGTGCAGCCTGGTCAGTCCAGGTACCCACTTCATACCCGCGGTTAGGCCGTGCCATTTTCCCTACGTCAGCACTTGGTTATGTTTGTCAAATTGATTATAGACCATCCGCACGTTTGGCGAAGATCGTCACATAAAATGGACCAGGTTAGACAACTCATTGCTATCGTTTTGTTAAAGTTGATGCAAATCTGAATCTTAATGTGTCGCGTACTCAACCGGAACTGAGCGAAGCAAGGCCCTTTAAAGGCCCTTTAATTACGTGGTTCAGAGATATGCGTTGAGCATGCAAAACACAAAATAGTTAAATAAATTAGATGCTTTAGCACACTTGGATTACGTCTAATGAGCACAGTAGAGGCATTTTATACATTAATTTTGCATTTTATTTATGTAGCTTAATTTAGAATTGTTGCAGTATGAACTTTGACAACTATACCCTGTTTATAACTTTGGATATTACATCCATATGTAAATCCATTTCTTAGTCTGAGTTTGCATTTGTTCATAAATAAAGTTAATAGAATTTTGTGAACAGTTCTTGGAATACCACTTTGATGACCTAAATTTGTGCAAAAAACTTATTTTGTGAACAGATTTAGCAATGGCTGATGGTGGCTCCAATTTAAAGAATCCTTCCAGGAGGAAGCCACGGTTGAATCCACAACATGATGCAGAAAAGCATATACAATGTAAAACTGACAAGGCAGGTCTTAGGGAGGTATTTGTCAGCTCTTACAAAGGTCAGTTTTCCATTTCCATTTATTCCATACCTGCATGCATTAGTGGTGTTCAAAGTGAGCTTCAGTGTAGTGGATGTACCACTGGTCTGGTTGGTACAAGCTTATCACTAACATCCTTGTTTGTATTTTTTTTTTTCCTCAAAGGGCGAGGTGTTTTTGCTTCAGTGCCATTCAGCAAAGGAGATTTTGTTCTGGAGTACAAAGGAAAACTCCTATCTTTAGACAATTCTGCCACCAATACCTACAACAGTACTGAAGCAACATTTCTTTTTGATTTTCAATGGAAGGGGAAATATTTTTGGTAAGATGAGTAAACATGCCATGTCTACAGTTGCTGGATTTCAGAATTTAATTTAGTCAAGAGAGCTTCAAGTTTGGCCCTAATGCAATTCTTCCAAAATAGTATTGATGCATCTCTGGAGGACCAGTCACTTGGGAGACTAGTGAATGATGAGCACATTATCCCAAACTGTAAAATGCGGACAATTGCAGTGAACGGAATGCCACATCTGTGTCTCTTTGCAATAAGAGACATTATGGCAGGGGAAGAAGTTACATATAATTATGGCGATTCAGACTGGCCATGGCGCAAACAGGTATGGTAACCTTTAAACCATCGTCTAGTTTATAATACGGAAAAAAATGCAGAAAGTTGCAATTAATGTTCCATAGACAAGTGATGTACACATTATAATGCATCATTCTTCTAATGTGTAGACCTTTAAAGTATGAGTTCATCTTACACCGATTCTTATATATTCAAAATTCTACCATATAAAACTGATTAAAGTGGCAAAGGATTTGTGGCAGCTGTGTTCTTCAGGTCTATTTCTATGTGGAACTGCAGGTTCACTCTTGCCCTGTGACCACTCCATCCTTGGATGAGGACGTGGACAGCAGCCATCAGTCGCTGCTTCCTTCTGAATGTGTAGAGCCTTCACCCTACAATGGCAACACAGTAAGTGACTTTGCATCTAAATGCATGTAGCTGGTAACTATTGATCATATCTGATCATTTAGTCTTGTGTTTATGCTTTATGCTGAGGTCACCACCTGATCAGTGGACATATGAGAGCACACTGTAAATCCAGATGGCTTCTCTCATCTCTAGTTAGTGCTACCATGTCTCTGAGGGTGTCTCAGATAATATGGGTGTGTTTGCTCATAGCAACATCCTTATAATAGACCTCAACAGGTTGACAACTGCATCTAAACACGCAACTGTCCCCACTTTGGCTCAGCTAGAAAGTGTGTTTTAAGTGTCCCGAGTTGTCGGATACGTTGGTGTATTGGTGGGGGATGGGTCCAAATACAGGAGTGTCCCCACTTTGGCTCAACGAGAAAGTGTGTGTGTGTAAGTGTCCCCATTAGTAGGATAGCCGTAGGTGTTGGTGTCTAAGCAGCTTTAACTTGAGAAGAACATGTCAGGCATCATTAATATTGGTTTCACAAACATTGTATTTATCCCTTTCTACAACTGCAGGTTCACTCTTGCCCTGTGACCACTCCATCATTGGATGAGGACGCGGACAGCAGCCATCAGTCGCTGCTTCCTTCTGAATGTGTAGAGCCTTCACCCTACAATGGCAACACAGTAAGTAACTTTGCATCTAAATGCATGTAGTTGGTAACTATTGATCATATCTAATCATTTAGTCTTGTGTTTAAGCTTTATGCTGAGGTCACCACCTGATCAGTGGACATATGAGAGAACACTGTAAATCCAGATGGCTTCTCTCATCTCTAGTTAGTGCTACCATGTCTCTGAGGGTGTCTCAGATAATATGGGTGTATTTGCTCATAGCAACATCCTTATAATAGACCTCAACAGGTTGACAACTGCATCTAAACACGCAAGTGTCCCCACTTTGGCTCAATGAGAAAGTGTGTTTTAAGTGTCCCTAGTTGTCAGATAGGTTTGTGTATTGGTGGGAGATGAGTCCAAATACAGGAGTGTCCCCACTTTGGCTCAACGAGAAAGTGTGTGTGTGTAAGTGTCCCCATTAGTAGGATAGCCGTAGGTGTTGGTGTCTAAGCAGCTTTAACTTGAGAAGAACATGTCAGGCATCATTAATATTGGTTTCACAAACATTGTATTTATCCCTTTCTACAACTGCAGGTTCACTCTTGCCCTGTGACCACTCCATCCTTGGATGAGGACGTGGACAGCAGCCATCAGTCGCTGCTTCCTTCTGAATGTGTCGAGCCTTCACCCTACAATGGCAACACAGTAAGTAACTTTGCATCTAAATGCATGTAGCTGGTAACTATTGATCATATCTGATCATTTAGTCTTGTGTTTAAGCTTTATGCTGAGGTCACCACCTGATCAGTGGACATACGAGAGCACACTGTAAATCCAGATGGCTTCTCTCATCTCTAGTTAGTGCTACCATGTCTCTGAGGGTGTCTCAGATAATATGGGTGTGTTTGCTCATAGCAACATCCTTATAATAGACCTCAACAGGTTGACAACTGCATCTAAACACGCAAGTGTCCCCACTTTGGCTCAGCTAGAAAGTGTGTTTTAAGTGTCCCGAGTTGTCGGATACGTTGGTGTATTGGTGGGGGATGGGTCCAAATACAGGAGTGTCCCCACTTTGGCTCAACGAGAAAGTGTGTGTGTGTAAGTGTCCCCATTAGTAGGATAGCCGTAGGTGTTGGTGTCTAAGCAGCTTTAACTTGAGAAGAACATGTCAGGCATCATTAATATTGGTTTCACAAACATTGTATTTATCCCTTTCTACAACTGCAGGTTCACTCTTGCCCTGTGACCACTCCATCATTGGATGAGGACGTGGACAGCAGCCATCAGTCGCTGCTTCCTTCTGAATGTGTAGAGCCTTCACCCTACAATGGCAACACAGTAAGTGACTTTGCATCTAAATGCATGTAGTTGGTAACTATTGATCATATCTGATCATTTAGTCTTGTGTTTAAGCTTTATGCTGAGGTCACCACCTGATCAGTGGACATATGAGAGCACACTGTAAATCCAGATGGCTTCTCTCATCTCTAGTTAGTGCTACCATGTCTCTGAGGGTGTCTCAGATAATATGGGTGTGTTTGCTCATAGCAACATCCTTATAATAGACCTCAACAGGTTGACAACTGCATCTAAACACGCAAGTGTCCCCACTTTGGCTCAATGAGAAAGTGTGTTTTAAGTGTCCCTAGTTGTCAGATAGGTTTGTGTATTGGTGGGAGATGAGTCCAAATACAGGAGTGTCCCCACTTTGGCTCAACGAGAAAGTGTGTGTGTGTAAGTGTCCCCATTAGTAGGATAGCCGTAGGTGTTGGTGTCTAAGCAGCTTTAACTTGAGAAGAACATGTCAGCCATCATTAATATTGGTTTCACAAACATTGTATTTATCCCTTTCTACAACTGCAGGTTCACTCTTGCCCTGTGACCACTCCATCCTTGGATGAGGACGTGGACAGCAGCCATCAGTCGCTGCTTCCTTCTGAATGTGTCGAGCCTTCACCCTACAATGGCAACACAGTAAGTGACTTTGTATCTAAATGCATGTAGCTGGTAACTATTGATCATATCTGATCATTTAGTCTTGTGTTTAAGCTTTATGCTGAGGTCACCACCTGATCAGTGGACATACGAGAGCACACTGTAAATCCAGATGGCTTCTCTCATCTCTAGTTAGTGCTACCATGTCTCTGAGGGTGTCTCAGATAATATGGGTGTGTTTGCTCATAGCAACATCTTTATAATAGACCTCAACAGGTTGACAACTGCATCTAAACACGCAAGTGTCCCCACTTTGGCTCAGCTAGAAAGTGTGTTTTAAGTGTCCCGAGTTGTCGGATACGTTGGTGTATTGGTGGGGGATGGGTCCAAATACAGGAGTGTCCCCACTTTGGCTCAACTAGAAAGTGTGTGTGTGTAAGTGTCCCCATTAGTAGGATAGCCGTAGGTGTTGGTGTCTAAGCAGCTTTAACTTGAGAAGAACATGTCAGCCATCATTAATATTGGTTTCACAAACATTGTATTTATCCCTTTCTACAACTGCAGGTTCACTCTTGCCCTGTGACCACTCCATCCTTGGATGAGGACGTGGACAGCAGCCATCAGTCGCTGCTTCCTTCTGAATGTGTCGAGCCTTCACCCTACAATGGCAACACAGTAAGTGACTTTGCATCTAAATGCATGTAGCTGGTAACTATTGATCATATCTGATCATTTAGTCTTGTGTTTATGCTGAGGTCACCACCTGATCAGTGGACATATGAGAGCACACTGTAAATCCAGATGGCTTCTCTCATCTCTAGTTAATGCTACCATGTCTCTGAGGGTGTCTCAGATAATATGGGTGTATTTGCTCAGAGCAACATCCTTATAATAGACCTCAACAGGTTGACAACTGCATCTAAACACGCAAGTGTCCCCACTTTGGCTCAATGAGAAAGTGTGTTGTGTGTGTAAGTGTCCCCATTAGTAGGATAGCCGTAGGTGTTGGTGTCTAAGCAGCTTTATCTTGAGAAGAACATGTCAGCCATCATTAATATTGGTTTCACAAACATTGTATTTATCCCTTTCTACAACTGCAGGTTCACTCTTGCCCTGTGACCACTCCATCATTGGATGAGGACGTGGACAGCAGCCATCAGTCGCTGCTTCCTTCTGAATGTCTCGAGCCTTCACCCTACAATGGCAACACAGTAAGTTTTCTTCATGGTTTTCCTGTAGGATTAACCATAATGATGTAACTAGTACTTGGAATTAGATGAAATTAACATAATTTATTTGTTCAATCTTTTCCATTAGTCATTAAAGTGTAGCACCTTAAACTCGGGAAAAAAACAAACTCAAATTGAAAGGCGGCGTGCCTTTCTTTTGCACCAGCGTGCGCTGCTTGATCAACAGCTAGAAGAGTTGGATAATGTGAGTATCATCTAGGTATTTGTGTGGCCTCTCTCTTCATTTTTACTTTATGTATTTTAATACAACCTTTTAAAAACATTTTAGTTGTCATACAAAAAGATATTGAAACTGGTGAATTAAGATCATTTTAATTTTATGTGCATTTTTCTTTTGAATTACTTTAATTGTGGTATATGACTTATAACATTGTTTGTATGTTTTTCAATTACCAGGTTTCAGCTACTACCATCTACTGCCAAATTCTCAGAAATGTAAATTTCATGGATTCATGCAGTAACTCATGAGTTTAACCCAAAACTAAAATCTGGACAAAGTCAGGTGGTTTTCTTCATCTCTCATCATGAAAATTATTTATTGGCCCTAATTAATGAAGGGAATCAAGGAGTCAATCTGAATGTGTTAATCAGTTCTGCAGTTTCAATTCAAATTGCAGTAAAAAAAAATACTGCATTACTTGAAACAAATTCTCAATTGATTTGAATTGTTTAAACTTTAGTATTTCACTGCCTGAATCATGCTGATTTGTCTACATTGGCATTATTGTATGGCATCAATGTACAATCAAATGTGGAAAAGAATCGATTATTTTTATTTCTTTTAGTCCAAAGAAGATACTTCGGCTGAATCGATGGATGAGAGTAGTCATACTGACTACAGTGATGCTGATTACATCCCTGACTCTACTGGATCTGGCTCTGATGACAGTACATTTCTGTCTTCTGAAAACAAACTACAGACTTTACGATGGCTTCAATTAATGCCAGTTGATAATAGTTCAGTAAAAGAAAGCAGCTCAGCTCTCAGCCGAAACAAAGACAGTAGCACTGAGGAAGACTACACAAGAAGGAAGTATAGACCAACAGGGAAAAAGACAATCGGCCAAAAGAGAAAGAGGAACTCATCACTCCGTCATGAGAAAGTCAGTTCATCTATCAGCCCAGAGACAGCAGACCCTTCAATTCAAATAATGTGTACCTCAAATGATGAAGATCATCATGTGACTGGCAGGAGGAACTATTGCCTTTATTGTTCCAAGCCAACATCAAAAATCTCACGACATCTCAAAACTGTTCATCGCAATAAACCGGAGGTTGCAAAAGCACTTTATTATCCAGAGAATTCCAAAGAAAGGAAAGTTCGCCTTGCCACTCTAAGGAACAGGGGAAACTTTGCTCACAATACAGATGTAGTGAGAAAAGGAACAGGACATCTTGTTGTACGATATCGAACAAAGAAGATCAGACATGCTAAGGATTTTATTCACTGTGCATATTGCCAAGGTCTTTACTCAAAAAAGACATTATGGAAACATATGAAAGGCTGTCACGAGAAGCCAAGAAAGGATGCACCTGAAGCTGGCCGAAAGAGAGTTCGATCTCTGTGTGCTCTGACCACACCTGTCAGCGTTGAGATTAGTGAAGGCCTCCGGGAAATTTTAACAAAAATGCACTATGATGAAGTGTCACATGCTGTTCAAGAAGACAACTGCATCCTGCAACTGGGACAATATATGTTCAACAAACTGAAGAATAAAGGGAATAATGAGGACTACATAAGGCAAAAGATGCGAGAAGTTGGAAGACTGGTCCTCGAGGCTCAAAAAGTTACGCCACTCAAGAGATTGGAGGAATTTTTCATTCCTAAGAACTTCCCACATGTAATAGCTGCAGTGAAGAAGACGGCAGGATACAATCCTGAAACCAATGCTTATCAAACCCCGTCTTTAGCACTCAAGCTTGGCCACAGTCTAAAAAAAATATCCAGTATAGTTGAGAGTGATGCTATGATGATGGGTGATAATGTTATGGCAGAATATGCCAAAAGGTACAGATCAATACATGATAGCAGATGGGAGGAGTTCATCTCCTCTGCAGCATTAAACACCCTAAAAGAGGCAAAATGGAATATGCCACAGATTCTACCTTTTGCAGAAGATGTGAAGTTGTTAAACTTCCATATGGAAAAACAGCAAAGTGTCGCAGAGAGAATGCTGAGAATCTCTCCCACTCCAGAAAACTATGCTGCCCTAGCTCAAGTAACGCTTGCTTTAGCCATTACATTCAACAGGAGAAGAGCAGGAGAGGTGTCAAGAATGTTGCTGACTGCCTTTAGGTCCCGTGACAAGTCAGTGTTGCATGATGATGTGGCTATCTGCTTGACTCCATTTGAGAAGAAAATGTGTGAGTACTTCACAAGAGTCGAAATCCGAGGGAAAAGGGGTAGGATGGTTCCTGTCCTCCTAAAACCATCCATGGTGATGGCTATGGAGTTGCTAGTTGAGATGCGAGAGCTGTGCCATGTACCCAGTGATAATGTGTTCATGTTTGGAAGACCAGAAGCATCGTCAGCCTATCGAGGGGGCGAGTGTCTTAAAAAATTTACTCAACTATGTGGTGCCCAACATCCTGAGGCACTGACTTCAACAAAGCTTCGAAAACATATTGCAACTATGTCACAGGTCCTGAACCTTGAGGAAAATGATTGTGATCAATTGGCTGACTTTTTAGGCCATGATATTCGCATCCACAGACAGTATTATCGGTTGCCTCAAGGAACGCTGCAGCTGGCCAGAATGAGCAAAGTGCTGCTGGCTATGGAGGGGGGGACTGTGTCAAAGTACAAAGGCATGACACTGGAGGATATCGAAATTGACCCCGAAGGTTTGTTCTTAATTTTTAATCCAGTTACAATAAGATGTCAAAGGAAGCCTAAACACATGGTTAAAATTAGCAGCTGTCTAAATACATTTACATTTTTGAAACAGTTTTACTTATCTTTTTTTTTTTTTTTTTCAACAAGTGCCCTACTCACTTGTGCCTGTAAATTTATGGATTCGTAAGTTAATTTTAGCTTGAATATTTTCTCATTGTCTTGTTTTTTTTCCCCTAGAGACAGTGACACACTCCAATGAAGCACCTTCAAGTGACACCTCTGAAGAAGAGTGTACCAACACTGAAATGGAGAACATACTGCCTGTCACAGACACACCTGCATCTTTGGCGCGAGCACCTGCTGCTACTCAACCTAGACCAGGTTATAACTTCCAATGTCCAAAGAGAATGATGATTTTATCCTTTGCTCTTTGGGTATTGTACCCTTTCATTGCGATCCGTATAGGAAGACAAGGGTGTGAACAACCAGAAGATCCTCAGTCATTTCTCAGAGACAGATGATCATGTGTTTGTCTGCTTAGATCTGTCTTGAATATTTGATGCTTTTCTCATTTTACACTATTACATAAATCTTCATTTGTTTCTTCACAGTACGAGCAGAGAGACACAGGCGTAAATGGACAACAGAAGAAGCTCAGGCAGTGGAGAAACACCTGATGAACTTCATCACAACATTCACAGTACCTGCCAAGCACGATTGCATGCTCTGTCTGCAAAATGAATCGGAGACTCTGAAAGATCGAACCTGGACGGATGTAAAACACTATGTGAGAAACAGAATTACTGCCCTGAAGAGGCAAACAAGCATTTAAAAGCTTTCCTATTTCTATCCTTGTTCATTCACCATGTTAATTTTCAATAAGGTAAGCTAAGCAACTTTCTGTTTAATACTTAATTTTCAGACTATTTCTTGCCTTGACAGTTCTAAGAGGTGTTATGTTTTGGTGATGTCAGCTGTGTTTCATAGTCATTTGATTTCAGCTGTTTTGTAGTCATTCATTTGGAATTGGGGGAGGTACCAATATATACATTCATACCTACCATACATACGTTACATAAATGTCAACTTTCCTGAAGACTCTAGGAGCAGCAGGACATAATTCAGAGCTGGAGAGCCTGTAATTGTTTTGAATTCATTTTGCAATTGTTGATTTTGTTATGAAAAGCCCAATGTTGGTATTACCTGTGTTCTGATCCACATGCAGGTCACGTGGATCCCCTTTTCTTTTTTGGAACACTTTATAATTACTGGTACAACTATCGTTCTGTTTTGTGTTGCTTCAGTGAGCATTAAACTGATTTCAGGAAGCTCTGGCCCTGCATTGACATGAATCTCTATAGTGGCCATTTGCCATAAACAAACAAAAAGTCCAATTCAAACTTGACTATCATAATTAACTGACTTAAAAGAAATAAGACCCCAAAGATAACTTATATTAGGAAATGTGTATAATCAAGGTCCCCAAAGGTTTGTCCCTGATTGTCCCCAAACTGCTGTTAAAAATCAGACTGCAGAAAAAAGGCTTTAAAAAATCAAATCAAACGATTTTGGTATTAAGGATTTTTTTCTGAATCCAAAAATGTTCGCACCTTCTCTCTAAACCATTCAGAAAGTTGGGTTCGGAAAGGTGGGGTGTTCGTTCATCCGCTCCCAATTGTCGTCTAAGTAGGTATGTGTGTGTGTGCGTGTGTGTGCGTGTGTTCAGCTTTGTTCAGCTCAGAGGAGCATATCTGAATATTCCTGCTGGTTCTGTGGAGATTTGATGCGTTATTAGCTGCACAGAGTACACTCGCTTTAGTTTTATGTGTGATGAAAATGGGTTTTCATCATTTAGGGTGACATTGTTACCTTCGCTGTGCTTTTTGTGACACGCCTGTTTCTCGTGAATCATAGTTTCTTTACTTTAATGGACATAACGGAGCCGTGTAGGCTTTGTTTTTTTTAATCCAGTGTAGCACATTTGACAGGATCCCAGATGGATGGACAGGTACGGTCATCAGCGCAACGACGATTCGGAACCCGAGTACGATGTGGCGGATAACCTGGAGGTGCATAAGCCGCACGTGCTTGCAAGGCCGCTTACTCATGTCACCAAATACGCAGGTAGATTTTTTATTGCCAGTTCAGCCTTTTTTCTTTGTATCACCATCACCTCATCGAATCATCGTGTCTGTGCAGGTTCTCAGTGTAATCTTACATTGACTGAAGCCTATTTGACCTCTTCCATCTCACCTAAAAAAGAAAACATCCAGGCACAAACTCTCAATCCTCAACTCCAGACGCTAAACTTTACAAAGATAAGACTTAGCAAAGTGTTTCGCAAGTTTAGCGTCAGATCATTTTTACCAGTGAAATGCAAAAAAGGGGGAAACTGCACAGTTCCACTGCAAGCTGTGGTGGGAATGAAAGCAACAGCCTGGATGTGTGAGAGGAGAGAAGTCACGCTGAGCGAGCATGATCTGCTGGTGGGTCTCCAGGGCCATCTGTCGGCTGCCTTCCACTGTGGGAGAACACAATTATCAAGGAGTCCAAACGGGGGAGATGGTGGAGCCTGTAGTGTGAACAGACCCCCTTTATCTCCTGCGTGGATGTGGCCGCCAGCCAGCGGCTCTCTCTGCTGCACAGCTAAAGCTTGATTCTTAGAGTGGCTTTTAAATTTGTCCACATTTGTAGCATCCGCCCTCTGCATTCTTTACAAAAGTGAGCTGTGAGCTAAGAGCCAGTGACAGGTGTGACGTAAGTTGCTCTGATAAGACGATTTCTTTTGCTTCCAAGATAGGGATCTTCCCAGATCGCAGCTGGCTCCCGGTCTTTCTGCTGTCCCCACTGTAAGCCTTGGGTTTCCTTTAACTGAACATATTTGGACTTCTGCTTTGAGTTCATGCGTCTTGTCCTTCACTCCATTAGAGCACTGTCAACATCCCACCCAGGAAATACCCAGTGAATTCAGGTAAAGCCACAATTACAGTGTGTGAAGGTGACAACATTCCAAAGGGAGGCCTAAATTGTAAAAGGATGTGTTGATGTAGCAGCTTTACCCAATCACTCAAATTCCTGCACTAAAAGCTTCAACTTTGTGAGCAATTGCTTTTTTAAACACCCATCTACAGACTGGGTTTCCTCCACAGTCTTATGTTGGTATGTGAAGATGAGTTCTCACTGCTGTGCTGACACACAAGTGTTTTTTTATACTCTCCTGCATGATGCATGAAAACAGGGCCTACCGTCAACAGAGACCTGAAGCCAGGAAGAAGTCAGGTAGGAATACATGTTGTTGGTTTGTTTGTTTCAGTGTGAGTTAAAGAAATGTGATTATGTTTCTCTTTTTCTTACCACACAGAATTCACACAGGTAATATTCTCATTTCACAGCTGATTTCGTGATTCATTGTTGGGTTTTAATAAAGTCAGGGGTTTCATCTTGGTCTCTCTGTATTTCCAGACTCTCTCCTTCACCAGTGAGAGATCTGCCTGGACGGAGTCTGCATAGACCCTGCAGGAACGAGTGAGTACTTGGTGGAGGCGTGGCGCCATCTGTTGGTCAAAACGTGTCACAACTCTCTGAGATTCGTTATTGAGTTTTCTTTTTCTTTTTTTTTCCCAGCCAACGCGCTTCTAAAACAGTGAGTGCGTGTTTTAT
Source organism: Takifugu rubripes (assembly GCF_901000725.2). Classification (NCBI taxonomy): domain Eukaryota; kingdom Metazoa; phylum Chordata; class Actinopteri; order Tetraodontiformes; family Tetraodontidae; genus Takifugu; species Takifugu rubripes. The sequence continues at coordinate 11,814,603 of NC_042298.1, read as the reverse complement.
TAAGCACATTTTATTTTAATTCATCTACTATATATTTACATTTTTGTTCTTTAAAGAAAAATATTTTTTACAGTTTCTACACATTACACCTTTTGTTAGATACAATGTAAAATATAAATCTTATAATTAATAGTATGTACAAGAGTTAGACAATACATGACAATCTGTAGTGTAAAAGGAAACAGTATTTACAGTTCACAGAAAGTATATGGGTCCTAAAAGGTTCCGTTTGTTTCTAGTTCTTCTCTTCTGTAACTTCCTGATGACACTTTTGCTTGTTACTTGTTCTTCTTCATCCTCTTTATTCCATCATTCTTTTATCCAATGAAGGGCTCATAATATACAAACTCAGGTGTCACTAAACTCACATCACTGAAATCAGTCTAATTAATTTTACATTTGGAATAGGAGGAATTCAGCCCACCCACCGAAGGTAAGACAAAGCCCCAGCTCTGCATCACCAGTGTGTGTACACCTTTTTTTTATTGTCTGTGAAAAATGGATGTGTGTTAGATCCCTGGAGGACGGACGAAACTTTGGACCCAAGTCAGACTCAGAGTCATTCTTTGAATTTGGAGACTTGCCACAGACAAAAAAGGTGTGAGGTTGATTCCTCAGCTTTAAAAAAAAAAAAAAAGAAACTATGGGCATTTTAATTTATATATGCTCTTATTTTCCTCACTAAGACCCACACAAAGAGCAAGAAGAGGTAAGTTGTGCTTTGCATCACTGCAATCAATATTGTATGCCTCACCATAGGGCATTATTATATCAATGTTAGAGAGAGAAATGGGGTACTTCTTGTCAAAGTGACAGGTTGACCTTTCCCTGAACCCGCCCACATCTGTTCCCCCCCCACCTCCCTTTCCCGCCTTTCCCGCCTTTCCCGCCTTTCTCCCTTTCCCGCCTTTTTTTAATAAGGGCAACAGTTACAAAACAGTTACAAAACAGTTTTGCCATAGTCCTGGCATAGCCATCTGTGGACAACATGAGTAGTTCTACATCCGTGATTGGTGAGACGGCTGTGACCGTTATAAGAGAATTGTGTGGAAAAGTAGTTGAAAAATCCACGGTGTTTGTACAGCGTTCTCAGGCGTCACCTTCTGAGCCTTTGCAGCAAGAATGGTCTTTGGAGCCTTATAGTCAAACAGGGAGTTTTGGGTATGTGTTCCGTTACAAGACGGGGGAGCTGATTCTCTATCAGCGGGAAGAATCTTCCAGTGAGGGGCCTATGTTGTCGGCTACGATGTCTTCCAATGACTGGGGTGTGTTGAAACTGATCAAACCGAGAATGGTGTGTGTGACTGAAGAAGGCTGTGAAGAAAGAAACAACACAGAACAGAAACCTTCCACAGAACAAACATTTGTGAGCATTTGGTTGACGAAAACCTCGGGTACGGGAAGATGGTTCTATCGTGCTAGCTACAAGATGCAGATGGAAGAGATGTCAGGGAAACCGAGACAGTATTTTGTCTTGGATCTTTTTAACTCAGACTGTGGGGTTTTCAGCAACGTGTTGACTCTACCTCTTGCAGCATGGATCGAAAAGATGCATGAAATGGATGATAAAATCACAAAATTTTTTCACCATTGTCGTCTTTGGAACAACACTGTGGTGACGAAAAAAAGAGTCCTCCCTCGTGTAAGCCCACACCCATATCTCAAATGTATAAAAGACGTTCGTCTGAACCATACGTTACCCACTACCAGAGTGAAACACTAAGGAGAGCATGTCTACCAACAGAAGCGTCAAGAGCGGATCTGACAATCCGAGCAATTCCTATCTGTGGGATGAGGATGAGACACAAGCGGAATGCCCTCAACGTCGGCTTCGGCCTCGCAGGCTGGACTTTGACTCACTCATCCAACGCTTGGATCCCACGGATTCTAACGAGTCTCTCACTCCTTGGCTAAGCCCTCCACCAACCCCACCCCTCGGACGCCCGGCATCGGATCCTGGGGTGTCCAGTCCTCACTCACCCTCACTGACACCACCCGTCAGAGACTCAGCATCACTTCCAGAGCTGTCCGAGTCTCTTCTCCAAGGCAGAGATCCTGCGCCGTCTCCGGCTTCTTCATGTCCAGGTTCTCCAATCTCTGTGAGCGGTGTGGAGAGTCTTTCACGCTCAACAACCCCTGATCTGCCTTTGCCCGACGACGCATCGGATCTCCCTGGGGCTGTATGTAACGGTGCTGACCAGCTTGACGGCTGGGCATCTGAATTCTTTGGTCTGGTAAAAAAAGGCGTTCTTCATCTACTTAGCGTCGTCCTGGACCTGTACAAGGGTGAGGTTTGCAACGGATGTCGGATCGACCACCCCAGCCAGCGCCAACACCAGTGTTTGGATGTGATCGAACCGGGTTTCTACCGCAACAACTTTTACATGTTGATGAAAAGACTCTACACACCCAAGTTCATTCCTGCTATTCAAAATTTCCTGAAAGCGTGCGGTGTCAACGCTGACTACGTGAAAGTCAAGATCGCCGCAGAGACCCTTTTGCTCGAGCTGAAATCCAGCGAATTAATCTACACTCCCATCCAACAAATGTACGAGAGTATCGCCGACAACGACAGCGAGATTAAACAGGAACATCTGGACACGGTGACTCAGTACTGGACTGAAAACACTTATATCTGAAAACACCATTTTCAGATATAAAATGGGGAGCTTCTGGGGAAAAGTTGTAAACGATGTAGAAGGTGTCAAGATCCAATTGATCAAGGGTCAGATAATAAACATCTTGTACCAGGCTATTGAGAACAAAACGGCTTCAAACAAAAACATCTTGCTGGAAAAAACCAGAACGTGTGCAGGACCCGCACTTTGGGAAGAGATGGTAAATGACACGATGCTTATGAGCAAATCTGGATTGTCGGATTGTTTTAAAGTAATTTTTAAAGAACTGTCCAACGATGTTGTAAAACCATGTCATATGATAGCCTTTTATGCTTTGCTCATTGATGTGACCAGCAGACTTGTGCAAAACAACCATTCTGTAAGCATCTTGGAAGAACTTGGAAAATTACACGATGATATCTGCCTCAGTCTAGATCAAGTCTTAACTCTATTGATGATAACGCATTGGTCTTAGACTAGTTTTTGACTATCTGTACTTTCACATTACAAATGTATTTGCTCATGTTACTCACAAAATGTGTATGCTAAAGATTTCTTAACACCTAATAAAAAAATAAATACCTCTCAAACGAGCATCCCTTCTCATTCTGTTTTCAACATGTCTGAGACACGCTTCATGGAAAAAGTGTACTATGATCCCGCGCATCCCGGTAGCCTCGGTGGTGTAGAGCGGCTCCATAAGGGGGTGCAAGAAGAAATGGGAAAGACGGTTCCTCGAGAAAATGTTAAAACATTTCTACAGGGACAGGACGCTTACACTCTACACAAACCGGCCAGGATACATTTTCCAAGAAACAGGGTTTTCGCCCCCCGTGTTAGGGTTCGTGGTGGTTAAGGACCCGAACGCAGGCAAGACGCAGTGATGAATAATCCAAAAAATGGTTTTATTATACAAACACAAAAGGGCAGCCACAAAAATCTCAAAACCACCAACAAAGTTACCAGATCCACCCAGTCACACGAAATCCTCCGACACTGGTAGGCCGGAGTCTTAGGCCTTAAATAGGCGGCTGATCACTGATGTCCTGCAGGTGCGCCAACAGGTGGCCGGAGCATGGCTCCACCACGCCCCCTGCAGGACAAACACAACTGGGAATCCTGGATCACAACATTACCTCCCCCTCAACGGGCGCCTCCTGGCGCCCTACCAGGTCTCTCCGGGTGGGGGCGGTAGAAGTCACGGGAGAGGTCGCTGTCCAGGATGAAAAGGCGAGGGGCCCACGATCGCCTCGTCGGGCCGTAACCCTCCCATTCGACGAGGAACTGGAACTCTCGTCCCCGTCGACGGACGTCCAGAATGCGCCGGACTCTGTAGGCAGCCCCCCTATCCCCGACCTGGGGGGGAGGCGGGGGCTCGGACGGAGGGACCAGGTCCGATTCAGCGACCGGCCCCCCCTGGAACGGGAGGTGCTTGGTAGGGAGGCAGACCCTCTGGTCAGGCTGATGGGACAGGGCCGGAGTCCGGTGCCGATTGGCCTCAGCACGACCACGTCTCTGCTCTTTCCTCCACCGGCGTACGTCTGCCGGCACCGAGGGCACCGCCACCTTGCCCTCTGGGACGAACAGCCGGTTCGACGGAATCCCACCTTGATCCAGAACCGATTGCTGGGCCGCTGGGACCGTCTTCTTCACTTGCCAGGATGTGGCCCCCAGGAAAACTGCAGCGGCTCTACTCCCGCGGCAGAGCGGACCACCAACCGTGGACGCCTGGATTGAACCCCCTGGACACACCGCAGGAGGGCAACGTCCCACCCTCTTAGCTCTCCTGGTGGAGTCCAAACCACCAGGCGTGGCAGTGAGTGCAGAGCGAAGACAGTTGGCCCGACAGGCCACGCTCCAACTCACTCTCTTGGTTGACCAATCGATCTGGGGGTTGTGGCGAGCCAGCCAGGGAGACCCGAGAACCCCTGGGGAAGAGGATGCCGGGATGACGAGCAGGCGGATCTGCTCCCGATGGTTCCCGGAGACGATGAGGGTGAGGGGTTGGGTCTGGTGCGTTACCATAGCCAGGACCTCCCCGTTGAGGCCAATGACGGGTCTTGGCTCGGGCAGAATCTCGATGGGGACACGGGCTTGCACGGCCAAGTCCTGGCTTATGAAGCTGTCATCTGCGCCTGAGTCCACCAAGAATGGAGCAGAGACCGACTCCCAGCCCCAGCAGAGCGTGCACGGCAGGGTTAAGCGGGGCAGCACGGAACAGGAAGCGCTCGCCAACACTCCCACGCGTGTTGACGAGCCTAGTTCCCCTGGCTGGGTCGGGCAACCAGCGACGAAATGGCCAGCCTGGCCGCAATTAAGGCAGAGGTTCGCCGACCGCCGGTACCGCCGCTCCGCGGGGGAGAGTCGGGATCGTCCCAACTGCATAGGTTCGCCATCGACATCCTCCTGAGGTGGAGCATGGGCTAGAGTTGACGATTCAACCGGAGCTCCACTTCGCCCGGACACACTCTCCAAACTCCTGTCTGGCCAGCCCCTGTTACTCTGCCGGTGTCTCTCCCGCAGACGATTGTCCAGCCGGATCGCCAGGCTGATGAGCGTCTCCAGGTCCCCGGACTCCTCCCGGGCGGCCAACTCATCCTTGAGTGCCTCCGCAAGTCCTTGGGTGAACACCCCCCGGAGGGCCGCGTTGTTCCAGCCGCTTCTGGCTGCGAGAATGCGGAACCGGATGGAATAGTCCGCGACGGAGCTGGAACCTTGGCGCAGGGACAGGATCTGGGATGCCGCTTCTCCACTCTGGACCGGATGATCAAATACCCGCTTTAGTTCCGCAGTGAACTCCGGGAAACTGGAAGAAGCGGGTGTCTGGTTCTCCAGGACTGCCGTGGCCCATTGCGCCGCTCTCCCAGAGAGAAGATTCACGACGAAGGCGATCTTCGCCCTGTCGCCAGGGTAGGTGAGGGGCTGGAGATCGAAAACCAGGGAGCACTGAAGCAAAAAACTGGCACACACGCCAGCCTCACCAGAATATCGCTCCGGGATTGGTACGTGGGGCCCCCGTGGTGCAGCGGCCACTCGCTGCCTAACGACTTCCAGCGCCTCCGGGGCTGGTGGAGACGGTACCTGCTCAGCCCGTCCCGAAGAGAGCAGGTCCGTTACGCTCGTATTGAGCGACTGGAGCGAAGCCCAAATATCTGTGAGGAGCTGGTCGTGCTGTCCCAGCAACCTCCCTTGAGCCTCCAGTGTGCGGCGCACTGCGTCTTGATCTGCCAGGTCCATCCTGGTCGGAGGATTCTGTTAGGGTTCGTGGTGGTTAAGGACCCGAACGCAGGCAAGACGCAGTGATGAATAATCCAAAAAATGGTTTTATTATACAAACACAAAAGGGCAGCCACAAAAATCTCAAAACCACCAACAAAGTTACCAGATCCACCCAGTCACACGAAATCCTCCGACACTGGTAGGCCGGAGTCTTAGGCCTTAAATAGGCGGCTGATCACTGATGTCCTGCAGGTGCGCCAACAGGTGGCCGGAGCATGGCTCCACCACGCCCCCTGCAGGACAAACACAACTGGGAATCCTGGATCACAACACCCCGCCCTTTAAACCAATTTCAAGCGGACCTGTGCGATATGCAAGCCCTGTCGGAGCATAATGACGGATATAATTATTTATTAACGGTCATAGACATATTTTCCAAAAAAGCTTACGTCAGGGCTCTGAAGAGAAAATCAGCGGCTGAGGTGGTAAAGGCGTTTGAATCCATTTTTGAGTCAAGTCAGACGCCTGAAAAAATACAAACTGATGCGGGGAAAGAATTTTTTAACAAGAGTTTTGAAGCTTTGATGAGAAAACACAATATCGTTCATTTTTCCACCGCCAGCCACCTTAAGGCCTCTGTGATTGAAAGATTTAATCGTACATTAAAAGGTAGAATGTGGAGATATTTTACAGCAAACAACACTCTGCGATACACCGACGTCTTACAAGACTTGGTGAAAAGCTATAATCACAGTTATCACAGCAGTATCAAGATGAAACCCGCTGAGGTAACCTCGGAGAACACTTTTAAAGTGTTTCAAAACTTGTACGGTAAATCTGAAAACCGACGGAAGGTTGAAACCAAGATGAATTTCAAGAAGGGGGACCTAGTTAGAATTTCAAAACTGAGAGGAGTGTTTGATAAAAAATATGAACAGAGTTTTACGAACGAGGTGTTTACGGTATCTGAACGCATCCCTCGCGACCCTCCAGTGTACAAGTTAAAAGATTACGATGGAGAACCCATCCAAGGGTCATTTTATGAGCCAGAGCTACAAAAGGTAACGATGGGGGAAGACAGACTTTTCCACGTAGAAAAGATTCTGAAGCATCGCGTCGTCAGGGGTGAAAAGCAAGTCTTTGTAAGTTGGAAAAACTGTCCGGAGAAATTCAACAGCTGGATCAAAGCCGCAGATTTAAAGAACGTATAAAAATCAACTCGCGATCGCAACGGATATCATTTCATCATGTACGGTCCGAAGGACGAGGGTTTTTTTATTACCCTACCCTCCAACGCCAGCGTCGATGTTTTTAAAGAAAACACGAGTTCCAGTTACCGCGTGGATTTGCCTCAACATATCGATTTAGAGGGAAGCTGGGAAGTAGCTTTAACGCAGATTTCATACCCGCACACCTTTTATCACCTTTATCAGGAGGATGCCTACTTTTACTGGAGGGAAAAACCTCAAGAACCGGCCACGGAGAGCGAGGTGCATCGTCAAGAGATGAGAGAATCATATTTCAACGGCATCTCAGCCTTTAGATTCGAGATGGACGGACAATTTAGAAGAATAAAGTCTGATACTTACCTCGTCTATGACAGTCTTCTGAAAAGATTTGATTTCCAATCGGGAGGTAAAACCCACGTACTCTTCGAAGGACCCCTGGCATATTTGATGGGTATGAAATCAGGGGAATGGTTTACGTTTGACCAAAGGTATGCGTACTATCCCTGCGATTTACGAGCTGGGTTTTATCACATGTATTGTTACAGCGACGTAGTTGCACCGCAGATGGTCGGCGACGTTTATGCGCCACTTTTGAGAACGATTGATGTAAAAGGAACGTTCGGTGAAATCGTCACACAGTATTTCAATCCTGCTTACTATTTACCGGTGTCCAAAAACCACATTGAAAACATTCAGGTGGAGATAAAAACGGATCAAAACAAACCGGTAAAATTTTCATACGGCAAGACTATCGCGACTCTCCACTTTAGACCTAGAACTTGAACCCCAGGGTTATATATATTCCAATCGCCCGCGTCCTCATCATTCATTTTCAGGAGGCTGATCAGCTATCCACACACAAAGTGTTCAAGGCTAAGAGAAAAATAGAGAAAAAGAAAATGGCTCGGGTAGGTTTGAGAGAAGATCCTCACCGATTTGTACAATATTATGAGAGTCAAGTAGGGGGGAATTTGCCGGGGTTTTACGGTGCACCGGTCATGTACGGTCGGGGGATAGGATCTTTGTTTTCTAAATTATTTCGTTTCGTCAGCCCTTTGGCCAAGAAAGGTTTCGAAATAGCTAAACCTCATCTTAAAGCCGCTGCGAGTAACATCGCCTCCAACGCCGTCAAACACGTGATGGAACGGTTCGCCGGTGATCAAGAAGATGATCAAGAGATGAAGCAAGAAGGATCCAGGGGCATTATGGTGTTGTCGCGTAGGAAGAGAAGACGACCCCCCGGAGAACGCATCCCCTCGAGCTTTAATAAACAGCCGTTCGGTAAAAGGAAGAAATCAGTTGCAAAAGGCCGTCGTGTGAAGAAGAAGTCCGTCCGGAGCTCTGATATTTTTTAAGAATATCTTTTCTCTGAGAAAAAAGAAAATGGCTCTAGTACATCAGAAATCTCCAGAGTGTACTCTGGCCGAATTGGATTTATTTTCAGCACCTATGACGCAGCTGTCTATCGATGAAAAAACCTACACGGAAATTTCTCCCCTGTCAGCCATCACCGACGGGGGACCCATTGAGTTTTTCATCCCCGGAGACGGGGACCGGTATCTGGATCTGAACGACACTCTGTTGCATCTCCGTGTAAAAATCACCAACGCTAACGGATCGAATGTGCAATGTTGCAATGTCAGGCACATTTCCCCGAGTGGGAATGTTAAAGGAGCGTCTTGTTCTCCATGTGTTAAAATCATTAAAAAACCTCTCACCCCGCTCAGGAGAGAGATCGGATGGATTTTCTCCTAGCCCTCCTCCCCCTTGCTGAGGAGAAAGTTTAGGAGGGGCCATGTGTGTAAGGGGTGAGGGTCTGCTCTCTGACCCCCCTTCTCCTGGCCTCTCATCCTGTTCAGGAGGCGGGAACTCTACCAAACAACAGGCTCAGGCGATATAACTCATGTTAAGAATGTTTTTCTCCAGGAGGGCCTCCAGGTCTCCACGGGATTTAAGCTTCTTCAGTTACACACCTCGGACACCGGAAGACAACGTAGGCCCCTAAATTTCTTACTTGAGGCCACCAACTCTTTTCTCTTTTCTTCTGAACCACAGTGTTAGGGTTCTAACAGTCTAACTTTCTCCAATAGTTTTCTCTTCTCTAGTTTTCACAAATGTTTCACAAAATGTTTGTTCTGTGGAAGGTTTCTGTTCTGTGTTGTTTCTTTCTTCACAGCCTTCTTCAGTCACACACACCATTCTCGGTTTGATCAGTTTCAACACACCCCAGTCATTGGAAGACATCGTAGCCGACAACATAGGCCCCTCACTGGAAGATTCTTCCCGCTGATAGAGAATCAGATCCCCCGTCATGTAACGGAACACATACCCAAAACTCCCTGTTTGACTATAAGGCGGGAAAGGGAGGTGGGGGGGGGGGGGGGGGGGACAGATGTGGGCGGGTTCAGGGAAAGGTCAACCTGTCACTTTGACAAGAAGTACCCCATTTCTCTCTCTAATGTTGCCAGTGGGGCACCTTCAGCAGGAGAGGCCTCAAAGCAAAGAAGAACATCATGACTTTGTTCCCATGGAGGAACCTCAACAGGTACATGCAAGTAATCATTAAAACAGCCTGTGAGCTGCAGACCACATCTTAACAAAGCTGTGTGGTATTTCTAGCCATGCTATAAAGAAGAGTGGTACGTCGGAGTTTGCAGCCGGGTGGACGCTGAGCATGCTTTACACCTGGTGAACATGGTGGTTGACAGGCTTCTAATTCCAGAAGTATCAAATGGAATCACCAGAATGTGTCTAAACTGCTCTGTCTGTGCCAGGATGGGGCCTTTTTGGTTCGTAACTCCTCCATGAACACCAACAGTGAGCCTCTGGTGCTGGCCGTGTACTACGAGAAGAAGGTTTACAACATAAAAATACGGTTTATTGAAGAATCCAACAAGTACGCCTTGGGGACAGGACTGCGATCCAATGATGTGAGTCTCCAGTGAAGTGCTCTGCAAAGTTTCACCTCATTTTTAGGATAGTAAATAAGTAAAAACAAATCATAATACTGTAAGGTTATGTAACCGCCAGTGCCCCAAAGACTTTGAGCAGCTCTATTTTAATAATAGATGTTGTCCCGTAGCTCACATGCTGTCTGTCCTCAGATGTTCGACACAGTGACAGACATGATCCGATTCCATTCCATTTTCCCCATAATACTGGTCAGTGGGAGGAACGTTACTGGGAGCAGGCAGCCTGAGAGCTGCGTGCTCACGTGCCCGGTGACCAGGCGAGACCTGGATTTGCTGCTGCAGTGACACCAACCAGATAACCTGCAGAAACTTAAAGTCTTCATTCACCTGTTAATTACTGACTTCAACCTTTTCAACATCAGTGTTTGCGTTAGTCAACATCAGTGAATATGTGTGTGGCTATTTCTAACTTATTTTAATTCAGCCCATATTAAATGTAATGTATTTTTACTTTAAACGTCTTCATAAAGCCGTTAAATAAATGATATTGCTTCAGTTAGCAAGATAAATACTACTTTTTTAATTTGTCATCTGGATATATCAGAACTTGTTTTTATATACTTTTTATTTAACGATGTTCTGTAAAAAAAACAACCAAAACATATTGGAACACAATAACACGTTTACAGTAAACAGATCTAGAAATAGACCAAACATGACGTAAACGGGGATAACTTTCTGTTTTAATAAAAAATAAGGAGTTACACAACCAGTTTTTAAAAAAAAGCATGAAACACATTAAGAGTATGGAAGCAAAAAAAAAAAACACACACGACTTCTCACACAAACCAATGAATAAAGATCAATGCAAAATAAAGCAGAAAGCTTAAGCACAACATTAAAGTTGTCCCCATGTATATACATTATGTATGTACACCTGTCGTAACCATGTTTTTTATAGGTATTTCCACAATAAATCTGTTGACTGAACATATATACAGAATATAAAGGGTGAGCTACCAAAACCTTTACATTTTAATGTAGGTCTAGCACCTCACATGACAATGTTATATAAAAAAGTGTTTCAATGTTGTAGGAACACGCTTCCATTCTTTAAAAAAAACTTTCCCCAAGAGTCCTAGCAGTCTGTATGTACATCGCTGAAGACAGAATACAATAATTTAACATGTAGTCGTTCGCCTCCATCCTCTACAGTACTGAACCGTTTACAGCTGCTCCTGGCGGAACATTTGACTCCACAGCGCCAGGAGTTTCAGGTTTGTGGCGCTGACGAATAAAACAGTCCAGTTGTAACAAGTTCAAGGGTGGTTTTTCGGCATCGACGTGGGGGAACCATGAAGAACACTTTGGTTCATTAATGAACCAAAACCAAACCAGCACATAAAGATCAGAATTGTAAACTTGCAAATCCCTCACTGAGAATATACAATGAAATAGGAAATACTGTACTGACGGGACACTGGGTCTATTCTGAGTCTACCGATTTCCACTCATGGCAGAGGTTGACCAGACCAGCGGGGTTTCTTGGATATATCTAAGCAACATTTATTCTTTTGACTCTTTGCTTGTTTTACAATAAATTACAGTAGAAGAGCAACACAAGCGTTAAAGTGGCTTCTTCCTTTACACTATTCTTAGTCATTACAACCGTTCCAAACACTGCCCTCTGCAGGTATGGAGAGTTATAGGTGTTACCCAGATTGAGAAGGGATGAACATCACTGGCTGTATGTGGACTCCTACTGTAGTCTTAGTGTTGTGGTCAGTGTAGTTTCAGTCAGATGCAAACAGGGACGGGGGAGCACTTTGCTGATTTTCTCTAATACAATTTTTCAAACGCTGTTCTAAGGATGCCAAGTGATTTTAAGGAAGCTCAATTCGAAGCTCCGTGGCTAAAATTTAAAAGGGCGATACATCTTTAAGGCATTTGACCTACACACAGGCAACTTACATAAACATTAAGACAAAGTGAGTATGAGGAGGGCGCCGTGTTGCAGTGTTTTTAAACTTGATGCATTTGCCGATTCACATTCGAAATGTCAATGCTGTTGAGAGTGGGCAACATACAGGGAGCATAAATTAAAATGTATTCTGCAAAACTCTCAGGAGCATAAAGTCTATATTTAAAATGACAACGCTGTCTGGCACTGTGATGAAAATGTTCCTTACCAGTGGGGACATTTTGTTGGTCTGACCATGTGAAACAGCCTCATCAACCTCTTTGCTGTTTTGTTGGTTTGCTTCCTGCTTATACTGGTAATGGGGCTAGATGAACGTACGTTAATAAAAATAAAAACAGTACATCATCATTTATTAACAGCAGCATGCATTTGATGCCCAACTTCTGACATATCTTCTGGCTTTTTGATCCTTTGGCAGGTGTGTAGTCTAAGTTTCAAAGGCCAATGTTCCATATTTCAGGACTTCCAGTGCACTTGAATGTCAAATAGCCTGTTTCTTCTTAGTGATGCTTATAAATCAAGATGAAATGGTCCTGATCTTTCAGTCAGAAGGGTTCCACTCCAATACTAGTTGTAGCCTCATCAATGAAATGTGCTATTTTATGTATCAATACATTGAGAAAATCATGAAATGTCTCCCACAGTGCAGCCCATCACCTCATACTTCTGTCCCATCACTTTGCTCAGCCTCATTTTTAAGATTTGGCACTTTGGAACCATCTCAATGGCTCCTTTCTCAGCCAGCCTGGCTGTTCTTGCAGCCCGGTGGGAGGGACGAGGCTTGGGGTGATTGAGCACCACTACAGGCTGGTTTGGGCCCGGTCGCTTCACCAATTGGTCCAGCTTGAGCGGCATTGGGTAGAGAACTGTGCAATCCCTGACAGCGCTCATAGAAACCCGAGTCTTATATTTAGATAGTCTTAGTTTCAGCCCCCTTTTGTTCCTTTTCCACACGCCCAACTGCACCCTTCTCAGAGACACTGTTAGGAATTTTGAGGGTACTTTAGTCTCACTCTTTGCTACTTGCAGGCAAACGTCTGTAGTTGTACACGCGTCTACTTTGGAAACTGACTCCTCAGGTTTTGGCAAGTTGGAATCTGAAGAGTGGTCACATTTACTATTGTCCATTGTTTTTACAGTTTCTTTTTCCTCCTTCACGCTGATTGCGTGGCTCAGTCCAGGAGGATCACCAAGGCCCTTATTAGGCTCATCTACTTTTACGCACACCTTGATCGGCTCTGACGACAGCACCCTATTAGGACTTCCTGGTGTTGACCTTCCCTTCACCTGCTCTGTGCCATTTGCTCTTGGAGAAGTAACACAGCCGTCACTCTTATCCATTACCATCCCACGCAGAGCCATTACCAGTGGCTGAATGGAGCCCTTCACATCTTCAGGCTGTTGGCTTAATGAAAAGACTGAAGAGATTACAGGAAAGTTCTCGGGCTCTTGTCTGTCAGCAGCTTTTTTCTCCGTCAGCTCATTTAGTGTTTTGGGAACTGGAAAAGACAAATTTGTAATGGGATCCCCGTGAACAATATTTGGAGGCTTTGAAGTGATAGTTAAGGGCACGCTTGCAGGAGCCAGTTTGTTCTCCCCATTGATCTCAGCAGGTTCCTGTTTGACGGCCAAGGACACATCTCGGGCAATGCTTTTGCTACCTCCTGCCATAGTTGGGATAGCTTTGGAGTTTTCTGGCGTGGAGCTTTTCCTCTCCTCCCCTGGTCGCTGGGAAACACACGTAGTCATGTGTTGTGGAGACAGGGCGCTGGGCAACCTGACGATGGCCCTAGTTAGGGAAATACTGGGTGGACAGGCAGCAACTTTGTGGTTCATCGGTTCCCTCTGTGTAACTTTGTTCCCACTGTTTTCTTCTCTAAATGGATTGAGGCTTTTGGGAACCTTGTTTGGTGTTACAGTCTTACATTCCAAGTTGATGACTTCTGGGTTATTTCGTTTAAACACGATTTTGTTGTTGCCCATTTGATTGGGAGGACTTTTCTTAACTGGGAAAACACCTGGATGCTCCACATTTGCAGTCATTGTTTCATACGATTTCCTACCTGCGCTTGTGCCCAAACTTGTCGACTTCAAAATGTTGGGATGGTTTAATGTAGGGGGTATCTGCTTTTCTGGCACAACATTTTGAGATACTGTAGTCCTTGTGCCCTTTATGACGGACTCATTTTCTTGTTGAGAGATGAGCCTCAGCTTGAGTTCCTTTGTCCCGTTGACAGTTTTCACTTCGACAAGTTCAACCGAACAGCCAGCAGGGATCGACACTTCCTCTGGGAGAGACACCGTCAAAGCCCTGTTCTGCTTCCGGAGTCCATTCAAAGGGGATAAAAGTTCTTCATTACCGTTATTGGCATGTAACTCGTTTGTGTCCAGTGTTGTCACCCTCTGTTTATCTTTACCAAGTATGAAAGCAGGTGTACTTGCAGCAGGTACTCTCACACGCACAACCGGCCGAAGTAATGACAAATCAGCAGTTGGCACACTGGATGAGGCACTGGAGACGGGAACTTGTGGAACTTTGGCTGTTCCCGGCTTTGCGTGTCCATAATTAATGCCATTACTATGCAAACGGTCAATATGCTTCAAAAGGCACAGCCACCTCATGTAGCCCTGCCCACAGTGAGGACATTTGAACGGATACTTTTCAGTGTGCTGTTTCAAGTGGGCATTTAACTCCGCCTCGCTGAAAGAAACATTGTTGCAGTAGAAACAATAAAACCTTGTCCCTGCATGATCATACATGTGTTTTTTGAATGCTGCACCATCCGTAGAAGCAAATCCACATTTCTCACAGTGCATCACATTTGGGAGACTCAACACGTGGTCCAAAGGTGGATACACACCATTCAGAGGTGGAGACATTCCTTGATACCCGACAGGTTTCATGGTCCAGATGCAGATCCAGCAGATCTCCCAAATTCAATTCCTCAGTTATTCAGTGGGGTAAATGTCCATCTCCTGCTGTCGTCCAGCGCTCATTCTTGACGGGAAGGAGCAATCTGACGTATAAAACGAGACGTCTTCCCTCTGCAAGAGGATTTAATAGGCACGTTTTAATACTGAACAGTTATATAATAATTAATAATAGCAATATTTAATTAATTAAACCATAATTAATAGTGCTGACATGCAGATGAGGTCCCGGAAGCCCCTCCCCCGAAAAACTGGGCTCAGCTGTAATATTTTCTGAAACCGTTGGCTTTCATCGAACAAAATGCACGAAAATCTGAACACACGCGGGGGGAAAACTTGATTTACTACCTTCTATTTACAATTTAAGAGTGCTGTGCGAAGACTCTTCATTCACGCCCAAGAAAAAGGCCTCAACGAACCACAACAAGGGGTTCGCGAAGACGGCCTGTGTTTCGGTTGCTGTTTATCCCAACACCGCCGGCATGCATACGTACCCAGTTGGAGGGGAACCGTGCTGATTTATAATGCGTTAGATGATATAGAGTGAATAAATTTCTTCATTTAACGTTATACTGTCTCTAGTCGAGGCGAAGAACAAGCTCACTGTTTTCTTTAGCATACCGTTAGCCATTTGTACCGAGCTCCAACAATTCCGGAAATGGTTTGATCGTATTTTCAGAATAAAAGTAGATGGTTGTAAAGAACGGAGTTGTGAAGAC
Organism: Takifugu rubripes; assembly: GCF_901000725.2. Taxonomy (NCBI): domain Eukaryota; kingdom Metazoa; phylum Chordata; class Actinopteri; order Tetraodontiformes; family Tetraodontidae; genus Takifugu; species Takifugu rubripes. The sequence continues at coordinate 11,798,994 of NC_042298.1, read as the reverse complement.
TAAGATGGGGCGGAGTACAATCGTCTCTCCCAGGGAGAAGGACCCTTACCTGTAGCTCTCCTTCAGGTTTCTTCTTTTCTCTTAAATGTTAAGAAACGGTTTTTTTTTAAAACGGTTTTCCTGACAGGATCCAACGGCAGATGATCCTGACTTGATTGTTTTGCAAAGAGTTAACTAGCAAGGGATAGGACCATAAAAGTATTTGCTTTATGGTAATACATGTAAAATCAATACAAATCGGATGTGCAACTATTTGCGTGTTCCTATTTATCAGATTTATGTATTTCTCTTTATTTGCACTTGGATGCTCAAACAAAGGTTATTAAATCAAATTTGTCCCGATGATAAAAGCCCTAATTATACCAAGTTTAAAGTACTAAACTAAGTACTCCTGTTCAATTTGATTTTCGGCAAAGTGGCACTGTTACTTGGAAAACTGAGTGACTGTTACAACCGGTAATTGTGAACATAAAAAAACGTCCTAGAGTAAACATTAATCTTCTACTTCGGGAAAAAGTTAAATACTAGTTTAAATATGCACGACTGAAGCTTGTCTGTCCTGGGTTGAAATGTTGTGACCGGATGTCCGACATTTTTGCTTTGATAAACTTGACAAACACAAATGTATCCATTCCTAAAAAATACAACCCAACCGCCGCATTTACTGTAGTATAGTCTTGTTAATCTAAAAAATACTCAACTGTTTTGATGTCTGCGTTATTTACATTTTCAAGTTGCACGACCTAACATTATATTATTTGAAACGCAGTCAGGGCTAGTTTATTAATATTATTATTGGCCGTTATTCCTAGAAACGTCATTGGCCTACAACGAGTTTCCTCTGAAGCTGAACCAACTTCTGGGAGTTATCAAAAACAAATAAGCAACAATATCCAGTAGATGCCGGGATGCCGTAAATAAAACATATGGTGTTTGGAAATATTCACAGACCTTTTCTTACACTGCAAAGGTGACCATCCTTCAGTGACAAGTAACTTGATGATACACCGTCTTACATTTGATTGTAATTTACAAGACAACAATGCCTTCAGTTGGGTTTGTTAATAAATCGAATTGTTGCGGCAGACACAGCTCTGGTTTACAACATTTAGATTTTGTTGTAGCTCCACGGCGTTGCCTATTCGAGGATGCCTATGACTATTGTGAAAACAGTTTCCAGGATACACACCATTGTTGCAATTCATAATGACACAGCAGTGGCTGAAGTTTGGCCCTCCCACCCGGGCGTCGGAGCTGCGCGCACGGCCTGCGTCTGCGAGCTTCCTGGTTATGGCAGAGGTAATCCTGCGCACCCGGGTGCAACTTCTCTTTAGCAGCAAACAGCGACTTTTCTCGGCGTTTTGTAGACAGGACGTCGTTCGCAGAAGCATGGCCTCAGATCCGTCGTCTACAGACATAACCCGTTTCGATTTTCTGGTGATCGGCGGGGGCTCCGGGGGGCTGGCCGGAGCTCGGAGGGCGTCGGAGCTCGGCGCGTCCGCCGCCGTCATCGAGAGTCACAAACTCGGAGGTACCTGCGTGAGTAAAATTCGCAAAATATCGTTATATTTCCCTTACTGTACCTCCTCTTACGATTGTTTAGCTGACAAGCCTCGGGATAAAAATGGTCAATGTTGAAATTGCTGAAATGCTGAAATTGTAAAGTGTATGTCAGCGTAAATAAAGCATGCCCTCAAGTGGAATGAGACAGTAAATTTAAAGAACAAACAAACAAACAACCAAAGACTCCATTAGAATGGTTAGATGCTTTTATCACGTGGAAGGAAAATATTCTAGCTGCAGGCTTCTGTGGGGTAGGTTTGTATAAAGAAAAGAGTTCTGTTGAGAGATATTCTGCAATAATATGGCCCATGTTTTCGCCCGTTTGTAGTGGATGTTAAGATTAGTAAAGTTGCAAAAATTGCCAGAATTGTTTTCTTTCACTTTCTAGTTTTGTACTAAATAATGAAACACCCAAATATGTCAAGAATTAGTCATTTTTAAAACTAGTAATTGTGATTTTGCTCTCCAGGTCAATGTTGGCTGTGTTCCTAAAAAGGTATGAGATTCTCTCCTTAATTTATTTAATAAGTATAGGTATATGCATATGCTTATAAACGTATATACAGGTATGCACATCAACAGTGTCTTTATTGCAGGTGATGTGGAATGCTGCAGTTCATGCCGAGTATCTCCACGATCATAGCGATTACGGGTTTGAAGTGGGAAATGTTCGTTTCAGTTGGGAGTAAGTTGCAGCAATCGTTTTTCAGTTTTTTTGTGCAACTCCAATGGGAACTTGTGAAATCCATCATCCATTTCATACACCCTCTCATCTGTCATCTCTCTTTGTTCGGCTGTTGGCTCGTTGTTCTGTCTCTGTTGACAGAATGCTGCATATAAGTCAAGGTTAGATAAACCCCTGGAAGGAGCGGCAGGCTGCGCCCTCATTGTTCAGCTTCGGCAGCCATGTTTTAGTGTTGCAGTGGGCCTCTTGACCTGAAAAACTGGGATTAATCGGATAATAGAATAGTAAAGTTCATCAAATATGTGATAAACAAAAACCCTTTTCCTTTGACTGAAAGTCTTTCAGGGTATGTGTGTACATGGGGTATAAGACATCCGGTCTTGTTTCTTTATGTATCTGTCATCTCCTCTTCACTCCAGAAATGCCTGATTATTGACTTTCTGCTGATTCACGGTGTTCTTTGTCTTTTTTCTTTTGCTCACATTATGGCTACATCACTCCTGGTTCCTTTGTTTTTGTTTCCACACATTCAGAGATGTAAAAGAACAACATAAACCAGATTATCTGGTATAAATGCAGAAAGTCAACTCTTTATTGAGGAGAAATCAAGTTGTGTAGTTCAGATTTCTCATGAACAGGTGACATAATCTGTAAAAGCATGTTTTTTACACCAATACATACTTAAATAATCTGTGACTTAAAAAATCAGATCAAATTTTAGGGATATATAAATGGGCCTATTTTCAGCACAGCATTTCTTTCTTAACATTATGTATTTTACTGTGCAACCTGAGGTCATTTGTGGTATTGGCCAAAATTATTTTATGTTTGTGACTGCAGAATATACAAAAATATTAAATTATGCATTCATTTTCATACGATTGCATGCTGCGTACCATTTGAATAAAGTGCGGCAATTTAACATGAGTTGCCTCCATCTTTTGCTGGCAGTTGTGTGGTTAGTTATGTTAGTAAGTGACCTTTTTATGTTTATTTGTTTTAAATTACAGGGCACTGAAGACCAAAAGGGATGCGTATATCAGTCATCTAAATCGCATTTATCGCAACAATCTTGACAAAGTAAATCCCCTTTTTTGTTCCTAAATTGTAATATTTCACACATGTTTCTTGGCTCTTTCAAATAATGTTTTGCTGGTCTACTGCCTGTTTTATCTGCACATTCCACAGGCCAAAATCCAGACCATTCAAGGTCATGCCAGGTTTACAAATGACCCAGAACCCACCGTTGAGGTTAACGGTAAAAAGTACACGGCACCTCACATCCTCATCGCCACTGGAGGGCAGCCGTCTGTCTTGAGTGACACTGAAGTACCAGGTAAGACAAAATCATCGCCACCTGTGTAGTATTTTCATAACGTGGTTCTCGGGTATTCAAAAAAATTTGTTGGCTGGTGACTTCAGGGGCAAGTTTGGGTATTACCAGTGATGGTTTTTTCGAACTGGAATCTCTTCCAAAGTAAGATTGGAATCTCTCATTACACACTCATGTTTAATGTTTGATTTTATTATGAATTTTTTTTTCCCTCTCATCAGACGCAGCGTTGTGGTTGGTGCGGGTTATATTGCAGTGGAGATGGCGGGCATCCTTTCCACTCTCGGATCTAAAACTTCCCTCATTATTCGTCAGACAGGCGTGAGAATTGAATTAAACTGCAACTTTAGTATTCAGATATCATTTTCAAATCCATGTAACTGTGAACCCTCAGTGATATGTCACTGTTTTCTGTGCAGGTTCTGAGGAACTTTGACAGCCTCATAAGCACAAATTGCACCAAAGAGCTTCAAAACTCTGGCATTGATCTCTGGAAGAATTCTCAGGTGAGATCTGTGTGTAAAACAGACAAAGGACTGGAAGTGACGATTGCCACCAGAGATCCAGAGAGAAAGAATGAGGAAGAGAAACTCAGAACTATCCAGGAAGTGGATTGCCTTCTGTGGGCTATTGGCAGACAGCCCAACATCACAGGACTGAATATTGGACACTTGGTAAGAGTCTCTCTATCATTTATCTTAAAAGCAATGATATGCAATGACAGCTTCAAGAGGATTTCTATAGAACAATAACTATCCTTCCAAGGTGACCCAGATGGCGATTCTGCGAGTAAAACGGAAACATAGAGTTCTTTGTTTGAATAAGGGCCTTATTTCTGATACCTGACATTACACAGGGAGCAACTGATATTTTGTTACATTATCTGTTACATTATGTTGATGGATATTTGTACTTGTCTTTTTAACCCCTGACAAGGTGAGAACCCTGATTATTTGACATGTCATGGTGGTTTTCATCCCTGACTTAAGAGGGTTTACAGAGACTAGTGTTGGTTCTCATTGTTTGATGTGACAAAACAATTAGACCTGTGAGTGTTTTACAGTCGTAGTGATTTTCATCCTTTTGGAGGGTTTATCGATATCTTTAACATGAACATCTGAATGAGTCTGATTTACATTCTTGTGTAAAATATGACATGTTTTGGATGATGGAATTTACCAGTCACGTGTCAGCAGCTTCCTTTTTACAGAGGTTTCTGTGTATTTTCAGAATGTAGATACAGATGAAAAAGGCCACATTGTTGTGGATGAGTTCCAGAACACCAGCCGAGCAGGAATCTATGCCGTCGGAGATGTATGTGGCAGAGCTCTTCTCACACCTGGTATGAAGTTACCCCTGCATAATGACAAGTGGCTGGTGTTGATGCTTGTAATAAAATCATTTAAAATAGTAAATGCTTATCCTCTCTTGTGGTATGTGCAGTTGCCATCGCTGCAGGCAGGAAACTGGCACACAGATTATTTGAGGGCAAAAAGGATTCCAAACTTGACTATTCCACCATCCCCACGGTGGTATTTAGCCATCCCCCCATTGGCACAGTGGGACTAACAGAAGGTGTGTGTGTGGTACCTGTAGAATTTCTTGTGAATGAATATATGAACTGGTATAAATCTTTTATTAATCACAGCTTAAATCAGCAGGACTTTGTTTCTTGTGTGTTTACAGAGGAGGCGGTTAGATCTAATGGAAAGGAGAATGTGAAGATCTACAAGACCTCATTCACTCCGATGTATCACGCCATCACCAACAGGAAGAGTCAGTGCGTCATGAAACTGGTGTGTGTCGGCAAGGAAGAGAAGGTAGGAATCGGAATGCAGCTGTTAAAATTGAAATGATGTTAAACTTTTATTATGCACTATTAAAGGTGTGGTTCACTTACAGTTTGAATGTTTCAAAGTGTAGTAAGCGGTATTAATATTATTGTTGTTGTTGATGGTGATAAGAATACTACTACTTATAATAATGGGAATAATAATAATAATAATATGCAGCACATACAGTACTTCTTCTCATTAATGGTCATCAGAACATGACTAGAAATGCATCTGCACCTATTTTTCAGATATTTCTTGTTTTCTTTTCTGAAGGTGGTAGGTCTGCACATGCAGGGCCTGGGCTGTGATGAGATGCTTCAAGGCTTTTCTGTGGCCATCAAAATGGGTGCTACCAAAGCGGACTTTGACAAGACAGTTGCTATTCACCCCACTTCTTCAGAGGAATTTGTAACAATGCGTTAATGCTTGCATTTCATTACCAACCAAACACTATGAAATTTACTCTGAGACCCTTTTTAAACAACATGCAGAATTTCTAATTATCTGTTTAATGGCAGCTGCATGTGGAACATTCAAATCCAAAGTTTCTATGACAACATTGTAGGGATTACTGTGCACTGTGATGAGAAACCTGCACCGAAGCCCGTGTTTAAACACAAAACCGATCAAACTCTAGGCTTCAACCGGACTGACTTGTCTAACTGCACCGTTAATCAAGTTAATGTTCTAATATATTGCAGATATATTTCAGAAACTCTGCAAGAACAAAAAAGAAGAAGTATGGTCTAATCCAAACAAAATTGTTGATATCTGTTCACTGAAAGTCATTTCAATGAGAAAGGAGAGCCGAGAAGGAATTTACCATAAAACACCGTACTCCCTACTGGTATTTTGAGATGAAATAGTTATATAATGTTACTTTTAAGTGACTGTACTTGTGAACAGTGTTTCTACTTTTTCATCTGAATGGACCAAGACTGAGTTATGGCATATTTCGTCTGTACTGTTGCTATTGGTTTTTGATTGAATATTCCAGATTCAGTTTTATTGCTCAGAAGTGATGCAGGTGCTGGCAATTGAGACAAAGGGCTTTTCTCATATAATATATGTTTGATTTTGTCACCTTTTATTTAGATGAATGCTATAAACACTGAAAATTCGATGATATTGCATATTTGCTGTACTGTTAAAATAATCAATAAACCTCTTTTTGTGTTTTTGTTTTTTCTTAAATGTAAATTGTTCACTTGTGCCTGTTCTGTTTCTATAATGTTTGGCGGGTTGGCCGATGAAGCTCTTGTCACAATCTGAATAAAGGACTTGTTCTGTATTCCTATGGTACCAAAAAAGAGATAGTGTGTCAAGTATAAATGTTTGACAATAAAGTTGCATTTGAAACACTTCATGGCTATTATTTGAATGCACCTTTCCTGTTTATTACCATGAACTGAGCATATGAATAATTCAGAGTTCATGTTTCTTAGCTTTTTCCGAGAAGAAGTGTTGATTTGATGTAACGTGAAATTGCTGAGTCAAAATGACATGCTTGGTACAATCCGCTGAGATTATTAACATATTTACATATTTTTAAAGATTTGTCTGGCTGTTTTACTGCTTCTTCATTTGGATAACATACAGTATATCCAATATAAAATGACCTTGTTACCTCGACGCAGCAAATATCGCGATGTTTATTGTACTATACCTCGATATACTGTGTTCTCGCGAGAAGTATAGTGGCGTCATTGACGCGTCACCAGAAATCACGTGTGTGCACGTATATTTTACACTAGGATGGCGAGGGTTGGCTGTCAACGCTAAACCTCTGATTCGCTTACGGTAATCAGCTCGAGTGCAACTCCAACCAATCGTATCACCCTATTCTGTCTCAGCCAATGAAAAGACCGGAACAGTGCTGAACTCGCCATCCTGTGAATAAAAAGTTAAAAAAAAAAAGCTCCTTGTAGCGGTTGTTCAACCAGTTGACCATAGTTTCTTTTTTTTTTTAAAAAAAAGAATGGATCCAGATTATGCATAGCGAAGAGTATCTTAAAACGGTATTATTGTGATTAATACTTTATCGATTCCAGTTGTTTGGATGTAGTTAAAGCTCGCACGGCAGTTGTTGATGGTAGATATCCTTCCCAAGTGCTAGCCTATTAGCCTGTTAGCTAGAATTCCGATTCATAGCCGCCGGACTCAAAGGAAGTGTCGCACTATTATGAGCTCTCTCTCCAAGTCATTCATTTTCGAAATCCGTACTCTTTCCTTGTGTTATATATATGTATATCTAGTGTTTTTGTGACGATGATATTAAATGGTTGAAAGGGGACGTGTGAAGAGGCGGTGTTTTGGCGTTAATCTGACTGAATTGAGTTAGAGTGACAAGCTAAGACGTAGTGACCTGGCGATTTGTTCCTCCACATAGAAAGTTCCTGCACTCCGGTACCGAGCCCCGCTAAAACGAGGATGTTCCCCTGTCTGGCCATCAGACCGCGGCATGTCTTCTGCAGGGTATCTTTGTGTCCAAAGGCGCCCTTGTCACAGCGGTCGCCACGGTTCCCCCAGCTGTGTTGCGGTAAGGAACGCAGTTATCTGGCATCTGTTTACGCACCCTATTATTCTGCAATCTCTGGCCGTAGTTTTGTTTAATTGAAGGATGTAATTGAAGGAAATGTCATCCATGTCGTGTCGCGTAGGGTGGACGAATGCTGGCATCCACAGCTGGGGGATCAGCTTTCCAGAACTCCGTGTTTCCTCTCACAGGCTAGGCAGAGTACAGTATTACTCCACCTTTGGAAACGACAAAGATGGCCTTTCAAAGTCTTCATCTAATGATGCTCCATCAGCTGAAAAGATCTTGTCGGCTGCTGGGAAAGCTGCCTTTTCACCAGGTGACATACTTGTGACTGACATCCTTTAGTAAACTAGTTTAATAAGCCGAGATATTTTGGATTAATTTGAGTTTGTCATAGGGTCAACAAAACAGGGACTGACTAAAGCTGAGACAATCCAAGTGAAAGGTAACAATTATTCACGCGCATCACAACTTAAATTTTCACAATGAATGAATAAGGAACATGATTAAAAACAGGAAGGACTTCTATACATCTTATATTTGAATACAAATGTCTGTGATGTTCTGTGCAGTTCGGGCGGTGCTGAAAAAAAGGGATTATGGAGCCAAGTATACACAGAACAATTTTATTACTGCAGTCAGAGCCATGAATGAGTTCTGCCTCAAACCAAGGTAACATCTTTTTGTTCTCTCCACTCCACATAAGTCAGCAACTTGCCAGAAAGGAGAACTGAGTAAAATATTTGGAATGTGTGTCTTAGTGTGGCAGAGCGAAAAGACTTAAAATGCCTTGGGTTAATATGTAACATGCCTGTGTGATTACTTGATGTCAGACTCTCACTTCGGGTCTTATTAAATAATTTCCTTCTCCCCATATGTTCGCAGTGACTTGGAACAGCTTCGAAGGATCAGGAGACGTAGCCCCCATGATGACACGGAGGCTTTTACTGTCTTTTTGCGATCAGATGTGGAGGCCAAGTTAGTTCTTTGTTTTAAGAGGATTTAATACTGTGGTGTTGCATTTTGGTGCGGTATTAATCATGCATTGTATTTCTCCCCCTTTCTCAGAGCTATAGATGTCTGGGGAAGTCAGGAAGCTCTAACCCGAGAGAGAAATCTCCGGAAAGAGATGGAGAAAGAATACCAAGAGAGTAGGTTTATTATTTCCCCTTTTTAAATATCTTTGTTAAGACTGTAATTTAATCGTTCAAATAAAATTTCAGAATTTTGGAAGATGTCAGCATTGTCTCACACTTGAAATATTATCTTTTTCCTGAGTCCGTTAATACCAGTTACAACTGCACTTACCACAAGCCTGAATGCTCTCCTAAAAAAATGGTTCTTTGCACAAATTAAGTAAACTGATCATCAGTGGAAACTCACACGCGAACTAAACATAATCACCCTGGTCTGTTGAATGAAATTTTTATGTTTCTAATTGTATTTCCTTTGATGACCTGCAGATATTTTCAGGAATCAACAGCTGTTGAAGGAATACAAACACTTTTGGGGCAACACAAAGGTGGGCACCTATTTTCTAGGTTTGGTTCAAAGCAGGATTTGAGGCAGTAAAGAGGAACTGATGTAACCCATTACAAAACTGATTTGAACACAAAAATAAATGCATTAACGTGTAGTGAAGTGTTTTTGTGTCCCTGTAACAGAGGGGCACCTTATCTCTGCCACCGTGTCATTATCTATTGTCGCTTATTTTACTGTTTGCTGCGGGGGTATTACAATGACTGTGCTGTGGTGCTCTTCTCTGGTGTGTCGTGGTATATTCTACATTCTGCTCTACATCGGCATGTGAAATGCACAAAAAGAATATACCATTCCTACATGGTTTGGTTTTTCCAAGTCATGAACTCAGTTATAGTAGGTTTATAAATGTGGAAAGGGGGCGTTGCAGACCTTTTAACTGTTTCTATATGGTTTGTTTTTCAAAGCCTCGGTCAGGAAAGAGGACGACATTTCTACAAGGGCCAGGGAAGGTGGTCATGGTTGCTATTTGCATGTAAGTATTCAAACTCGCACCATCTATTCTGTATTTTAGTCATTACATAAGTGAAACCCTACTGGATAATGTGGAATCTCGATGCGAGAGGCTTTAATGAAGCTGGGGCAGGGGTTATTGAGTTAGCATGATTGTGTTAGAGAGCATGTGCACTCACATGAACAGCAAAACAGTTCCTTCACCACATGTGCAGACTCATGAGACTCAATTAATGGCGGGGAGAGAAGTAGTCCCGTCTGGATTTAAAGCTGACGGTTCACGAATGTCAAACAAACATAATGAAATACATCCTGGTGTGTGCATGTGTAATTATGACATGCGTAACTTTAACCAGCAGCTAAATCTGTTTGGCTCCTAACAAAATGTATTGTGTTCTCCTGATAGATAATGTATAGTATAATTCCGCTCAGCAACAGTTGTTGCTTCCATAGTTTTACCGACAAAGTTAACTTGTAAACTATCTCAACTAACTGCTGTTAAACATTATGTATAATAAAACAGTGGATTTCCCTGTGACTCCTCTCATTTCTTGTTCAGAAATGGCCTGAATTTCTTCTTCAAACTCCTGGCGTGGGTCTACACCGGCTCAGCAAGCATGTTCTCTGAGGCCATCCACTCCTTGGCCGACACCTGTAACCAGGGTCTTCTTGCTCTGGGAATCAGCCAGTCTGTGCGCAACCCTGACCCTGGGCACCCGTGAGTACCCACAATGCATTGCACTATTAACAAATTAATGGAGTGAGAAATGTGAGGGGGGGTTGATGGGTTAAAAATGGGCAGTTAGAATTAGCGGTGATGTTTCGGCTGTTAATGGATGTCTATATTTAGCAGGATTCCTTCCTAAAAAGGATGATGTGTGGTAATTTGTTCCAAAGCAGCTGTTACCCTTTATTTCTTATATTCATGGCGCTGTATGTTATGTTTTAGGTACGGCTTTTCCAACATGCGCTACATTGCCTCCCTCATCAGCGGAGTTGGCATTTTTATGATGGGAGCAGGTCTCTCCTGGTACCATGGGATCATGGGGTTGCTGCACCCCCAGCCCATGGAATCTTTACTATGGGTGAGTGTTGGTGTGAAAGCTGGCTGGGGTAAAGTGCTCAGCAAGGGTATCCATGGTTTGTTTCTGTCTTACAGGCCTACTGTATTCTGGCAGGTTCCCTGGTGTCAGAAGGCGGTAGGTTATACAAATAAAGATCATTTACCATTTAAATGTTCTTTCTTTTTGGAGTGAAACAATTGCTCCTGTTTTTCAGCCACATTACTAGTAGCCGTCAATGAGATAAAGAAGAGCGCTCGCCAGCATGGAATTTCCTTTTATGAATACGGTCTGTACTGATTTTATGTTGGTCTCATATTGTTGTAGGTTAAGGCAGTGGCGTGCATCCTAATTAAGCACCAGTGGACTTCAGTTGTTGTTGAAACAACAGGAGTCTTTCTTCTAGAGCCGTTTTAACAGTTCATTGTTTCCTCAGGCTGTTCCTCACAGTACTGGCTGTTTTTTTAGGAATAAGATGACCATCTGTCATAAACAGTTAGGAGATGAGATTTTGTAAAGTAACATAAACCAAATGTGCTGGGACCATATCTAAGTAATCAACCTGGAACAGGACTGATTTCAATCTTATTTTTTAATGTAAATGATACAGACCCAGTGTAGATAGTGACTGTGCAAATGTATTTTAGAGTTACTGAAGGATTTTGTTCTGTTTTGTGGGGCAGTAATGCAGAGTCGAGACCCCAGCACCAACGTGGTTCTCTTGGAGGACGCTGCTGCTGTTTTAGGGGTCATCATGGCTGCTGGCTGCATGGGACTCACCTCCCTCACAGGTAAAAGCTCCGGCAGCTACCCTCATCCTCACGTCCTCCCTCCACATCATTTTAAACTTTATTTTCACATAGATTAAGATGTATCCTGCTGCCCTTTAGCTATTCATAACCACATTCAGCTGTAGACGATTCAACAGGTAAAATAAGATCAACTTTATGATCTGAATGCATGTAAACCAGTTGAGCTTTGCTCTGGCACTGGTAACGACGGTGTTGATCCTCCTGAAGTCTGGATACAATAATAACGAAAAGCACAATTAAGGTGAGGCAACTTTATGGAATGCAGTCAGAACAGTGGGGCTGAAAGTTAGATTCTAAGATGACAAACAGAACTTGGGAATAGAAAAGAAACAGGTGTGACACCGGGCGTGTGATATTTGCTCTTAGCTCTTTCAGCTGTGGTCATGTCAGTCTCTCAGGTGTCATATTAGAGGCCAGGCTGTCGGCTCGCAACACTTAATCTTTCATGTTTTCTATTGTTGCCTCTGGGCGGTCTCCTAGGTAACCCGTACTATGACAGTTTGGGTTCCCTTGGCGTTGGAACGTTGCTGGGCACCGTGTCAGCCTTCCTCATCTACACCAACACAGAGGCCCTGTTAGGCCGCTCCATACAGGCGGAACGTGTGCAGAAGCTGACAGAGTTCCTGGAGAATGACCCAGCTGTGAGGTCAGCAGAGGAGCAACACACACACACACACACACACACACACACACACCACCCACACACACAGTTAGCTTTCTCAAAGTCTTGACTGTATGATGTTGCTTTATCCAGAGCCATCCATGATGTGAAGGCCACTGACTTGGGGCTGAGTAAAGTGCGCTTCAAAGCCGAGGTCGACTTTGACGGTCGAGTGGTGACACGGTCGTATCTGGAAAAACAAGACATTGACCAAATCCTCACTGTAAGTTCTTTCAACCCTGACCCGCTCGCTCTCTCTCTCTCTCCAGAGAACAAGCATGCCGGCACTCACAGATGAAGACACAACAGCATCAGTGTTGGGAATCACACTGTTCTTTCATCTCTGCAGGAGATTCAGCAGGTAAAGACTCCTGAGGAGCTGGAGAACTTTATGCTGAAACACGGTGAGAACATTATTGACACTCTGGGAGCCGAGGTGGACCGTTTAGAGAAAGGACTGAAGGTACGTCTCTGAATCATTACCCGCCGCCGCTCTTACTGAACAGCTGTTAACAGCTGTGTTCTGCTTCTCCTCAGCAACGTAACCCAGAGCTTCGCCACGTTGACCTGGAAATACTATAATATCCAACCTGGCTCTGCTGAGGCAAGATTAATCCACCAGAGGGAAACCTGACATGACCACACCTACCTCTGCGATCTCCCCCCCATCCTGACCACGATGAAGCACACCCCCATCTCAGCGGGAGTCTTACTGTAGAATAGACGACAGCCAGATACAAAGACGGTGTTTGGGTAGCGGTCATTAGCAGTCGTGTTGCTTTAGCTTCACTTAAAATGAGAGTTTCTGAATTTCAGCTCTCATTCTCAGGTGAGTGTGTTTCTGGCTCCAGAGAACTTGAATCACACTTGCTGCATGTGGCGGTTTATCTCTGACTCGCTTCCAAAAACACACTTTCACCTTTGGAATGATGCTGGAAGGACAGCGGACAGTGGTTCTCTCACTGATTTTAAAAGGAACCCCAAAAGTTCTCAGACTGCTCAGACGGTGGTTTTTTGTGGCACCTCAGTGCTTCAGCTTGAGTTGGATTTTATTGGTTTTACAGATTACCAAATGCAAATGAGATGTTATCGATTTATAGAGCTGAAAATCAGATAAAGTGCAGTAGTATGGGTTGGTGCTAAACATTCAAACGACAGCGGCATTGCTTTTATTCATCGGACTTGTCAAACTCCAGATTTGTGGTTTAGGAAATGAGCGGTTGTACTATTCCAAAAATGAAGCTCCAGAAGGGTTTTCCCTGCTTGGAGAATACAAGAGAAAATGCACTAGAACAAGGCCCCCCCATCAGAGGGGCATCTGTCAGGACATCACCCTGTACAGTGTGTGTATAATAACCCCCCCCCTCCCCTTCATTACTTAGCTCTACTTAGCTGTTAAACATAATTGCCATGTGAACAATATTCATATTCCAAATGGACCACAGACATTTCATCATCCTGGAAACGTGGGGATGGATGGGTGGCGGGGGGAGGGTGTATATTTCTGAAGGTGTTAATAGTGTAATATTTTCATTTTGCATATGCATATGATGTCACTGCTGAAGGAGTTGAAATAAATGAGATAATTTATTAAATTATTTTGCTTTCCCTTCTGTCAGGCGGGTGGATTATTTTCAGTGGCGTCGAGTGAAATTGAAGCTTTACGTATTTAAAATTGGTGAAAATAAAAAACCTTAAAAGGTGGTAATGTAATGATATTCAGTCCTTTCATAGTAAAGAAGTTGTTATAAAATGCTGAGTGCATGTTGCTGCTCAGTATTGTACTTTTTTCAACATTTTTTTTTTTTGAGAAACAATGTGACTATATAACTATATATTCATATTTTGAAAAAAAATAGATGTTCATAGTTATGTCGTCAGGATTGGGACATAAATCATTATGCCTGACGTTCTTGTTCTAATTTTCCTTTTTCTTTTTAGTATATTATTCTTATCTGGCCACTTATATAGAATTATCGACTAATATGTACAAGCATAACATCTGATATTGAAAATACAAAGTAAACAAGTACATCATTAAAATGTTTTACAATAATTCCCAGGAAATAGACTGAGGCGACCCATGAAAGCTTGGAATGAGAGTCTGAGTCCATTAGATGGTGCAGTTGTAGAAAAAGGGGGGGGGGGGGGCACTAGCCTGTGCGCTGACGTCAATAAAAATAGTCATTTCAAACCAGTCTGCGCATTGACCGACCATTCAAAACATTACGCACGGCACCGCGGCTGGACCACGCTGGGTTACTCGACTGAAATCATTCTTCACCGAGCCCACGGAGGGATGCAGACAAAGCGGCCGGAGCTCCACTGCAGGTTTTATTCCCGTTCCGTCTTCTCACATTTGTGGCTGTTACGCGCATATCGGTGTCATGTCTCGTCAGTGGTGCCATCGCGCCACTACCCTTCCTTTCATATGTTCCCGTCTCGGGGAAAGAAAAGAAAAGAAAAGAGGTTGGGGGGGCGCGCTCTTCTTGTGCAGGCGGATGAAGAAAACAAGCAAGTCCAGATTTGGTTCTTGGTGGAGGTTGAACGTGCGTCGAGGCGCGTCTGTCACCAAACACCTCTTCACTCATCCCGCTTTCCTCTCCATCCTCCCCGTCGCCGCGTCCATCCATCTATTCATCAGCGAGAGGGTCTTTTCACATTCGGCGCCGCCGTTTCCCCCCTCTCAGTCTTTTCTCCTTACAGATGGGGGGCGCAGTACACCATCACAGTTGGGGGACTCAGATTTTCATGCAACCTCCCCTCCGTCGCCACAAGCCCGTGGTTACAAAAAGCCCAAACCCCCCATTACACCTCGCTGCGGAATTGGATTAAAGGAACCACATTTCGCGCGACGGTGCGACCACCAACCCTGTCGGAACCCGCAACCTTTAAAGTGATTTATATCTCCGCGCGCCCTTTTTCATTCTGTTTTGTTCTAGTTAATCGATGTCGGTTGCCGTTTCAGGTGCGGGAGCATCTCCAAGTGTGAAGACTTGCGTTGGAGGGGGGAGTCGTCATGGCGGATCATCACCATCGCCACCTTGCTCTCCGCTTTTAGCCTCTTTACAGTGCTGCCTTGTCTAATCATGTTCAAGCAGCATTGTACAGGGCTATGACAGCGTAGAGAACCGAGCTGCGCTTCTCTGACCCGCTTGGATGGCAGCCAAACGCATGACATCATCCCTTCAGACGAGAACCAGCCAGCCTCGAATGTGGTTCTGTTTGCAATAAAAGGCTGATTTTCATTTTCACTCCGCTGTTTGGACCCAAGGACTCCAAGCTCTTTTGTGCGAGGTACAAGAACCCCGGAATGCACCGAGTCCTCGTCACGCTGAATTATTGAATGCAAAGGTCCCTCTGCAGCCTGGAGATTATTTCACCGATCAGAATCATCGCATTGTGCTGCTTCTCCATCAGGTGATGATGGGGGCTGGACGGAGGGCCAGCTCCCCGAAACAAAATATCCTCTTAAAAGGTCCTCTGTACTTTTATTGCTATTCCCAAAACCTAAAATCAAAATAAAACTGTCATAAATAAATCCTGTTGTACAAGTTTGATTGGTTACCCCCCCTTAATTTCCAGCCGTCTAAAGATGCAATAAAAATAAACAACAAAGAAAATAAACCCCACACACAAGTGTCATCCTGGTCACACAATCAATGCACTTAAAACAAAGGTTAACATATTCTCATGGCTCAGCAGTGAAAATTCAAATTTGATTGATTAATTCACATTAGAATAATCAGTAAAGTCATATACCTGTTATTAAACAGGCTGTAATAATGAACTAAATCTATACTATTCAATTGTTTCTGGGCGCTTAGAAACCCAGAGTTGACCACCAGGAACAGGAAGAAACCTTGGACAGGTCCAGGTTCCTATGGGGGGATTGGGCAGGAGCTAATTGACCCTGGTGTAATTTGTGACTGGAATAATGACTGGAGCTACAGAATTACTGACAATAAACTCTAAATTAAAATCTAATCAATGATAAACTGTTGTTATCTTAATTTTATCACTTTAAATTCAGTTTTAGACTTTTAAAACTTCCCAGGGGTTTGGGGCTTGTCTTCCAGCTCTGGAGCCCAGTTTGTCCTCTGTGTCCAACTGTCCTGTGTCTGTGTCCTTCCTGACCATGTCTGAGCCGGGATTAGTAGCTGGAACATTGTCAATGGAGGATCTTCTACACCGATTAAATAACCAGCTCGCATTTGTTCGATTCACCTGTGGCAACCACTTTAACTCACGTCACGAAGTTTAGCAAGAACGAAACAACAGCAGAGCCACATAATAAAGGATTTTATTAAAAATGTTGTCTTCACTAACAATGGCTGTGGAAGGGGAGTGCTGCTGTGTTCAGGTTCACTGCCCGTGCTGCAGTTCCTGTCGAGACTCTTGGAGCCAGACTGTTGGCTCAGGCACTGAACATCCTCACTTGCTGCAGCTCCCACACGGCTGCAGGCCGTTCTCGTTGCAGGAAGTGCACTTGAGGGCTTTGAAGGAATCCGTGAAGCAGTTGCGGAACACGGACATCTTGCTGCCATGGCACATCGGGCACGGAATGAAGGCAAAGTCCCCACAGGTCTGGCACATGTGGGGATGCTGAACCCTCTAAAAAAGGAACAATTGTATAGTCTCTCCCAGTAAAACACCCCGAAACATTTATAGATAAATTTGACTGGCAAGAAAAATAATCATTTTTGAGGAGAAAAATATGCCATGTGCTTCTGTGTTAGCTTAGCATAAATGTCTATAGAGCAGTCTTATATGTTCAGTTGTACATAAATATTACTTTCATGTTATGTCAGCTATTTCAGTGCATCTAATAGAGCTCCTAAATGTAAATCTCTATTTTACAAAAATGAATATACCACATGGGATTTTCGCATATAGTTAAATTGCAAAAGTGAGCAATATTGATCACAACATGCATGTTCTCAAGCACTATAGGTTGTTCTATGGTACTAGACCTCGTCTGCCTGTCTCAGCAAATGTTGTTTTTACATTGTTTTCCCATCAAACTTCATGTTTGGCTGAATAACTGCAAACTCCATGTTAACATTGATTGGACGGGAGCTTGAAATTCCAACCAGACGTTGCCGCAGCTATCATGAAGAGATATTTGCTCAGAAAACTAACCTCGATTTTTATCAGAAGGTCTTGAAGCTCTCCGGACTCATTCATGCTCAATATTTTCTCAGCACCCTGTAAAACAAATCCAGACCAAAATTCTAAAGATGCTAAAGATTTGATTCTCATTGGATCGTGTGTAAAGGTCACAAAGCCAAGCTGACCCCGAGGTAGTGTCCATCAATGAACACCACCGGTAAAGAAGGAGGCTCTCCCACACGTTTGCAGCGCTCCTCCAGCTCCTTCCCGTATTCACAGTCCAGAGCGATGTTCCTCTCCACAAACTTCACTCTGTGGTTCTGGAAGATCTTCCGCACCAGCTCACAGCGCTCAAAGGTCGTCCTCACCACGCGGAAACTGGTGGTGTAGATCACGATCCGCCCGCACTCGAGAGACAACTCCATCTGAGAGCGAGGGGAAAATCCATGAAAAGGCAACTCTCCTGTGCTCCCATCAAGACGTAAAATCAATCAGCAACCTTGAGGATAGTCCCACAGGACGTAAACTGCTGTTAGCAATCATACTTGTGTTTAATAACCCCTTCTGGCAACATTCCATCTTTAAATTTGATGTTTTGTAATGAAGAAAAATTAATTCTGCTGTGCCCATGAATGAAATATAATGCAAAAGAAACTGCATAAAATGTGATAAATATTGGCTCAGGCTGAAGAGAATATCCATCATATAACTGGTGTGACACTAGAGTCTTGAAATAGGGCCGGTCCAGAGCTTTAAAAGTCTTATACGTCCACCCAAAATGACCCTAATCTCATTAATCAGGAGAAGGTTCATCTGTGGCACTCGTTGTCCACCTCTTCTTCACTTCAGCCCTGTGCATCATTTCTGCACCAGCAAACATGACGGAGTCTCACCTCAGAATAACAGATCTTGGTGGAGGGATACTAGAAAGTGCTGAGAATTCATTAACCTGATTAGTTTCCCCTGAAACACTTAAGGAAATGCATCATTAAACTTTAATTGCCCAGTGACCTTGTCTTCTATTGTCAGCTTTCATGCCAGCGTGCACTTACGTGAAGCTGTAACTAGACTTGAGGAGGACGACACTCCTTCACTCATCATGAAGATGGTGTAGAAAGCTGATAAAACAAGAGCATCTGGCGTACTTACACTGTTAGAACTGGGAAGGTTCTCAAACAGGGTCTGACCCGCGCTCACTTTGTGTTTGACCCCTCTCACTGTCCCATTTTTGCTGAGGATGTTCACTCTTTTTGTGGTGAAGGTCCAGTCCTTGGTAGCCCCTGCGTACATGAGCAGGTCATCGGGCTCACACCCGCCCTCATCAAGCTCAGAGCCCGGGTAGCCGTACAGGTGTCCCTGCAGGTCTCCGCTGGTGGAGGGCGTGCTGGCCCGGTCAGCATCGGAGCTGCTGGTGCAGTCTGAATCCAGGGAGTCTGAAGGCCCCTCATCCTTGAACATCTCCTTGAGGATGCGACCGCTGTTCCCTGAAGCCACGCGGAACCTGACCCGCTTCTGTGGCTTCTCCTGGCCGTCCGTCAGCATGGTCTCCTCCATCGCAGACCCGCTGCCACCTTACGTGGTCCACAACATGGCAGCAGAACTCCGGGAGGTTCATTCGGAGTCAGACTGTTTGTCCCCGTGGATTACAACCACGTTTAATCCTCGCTGTTTGAACAGAGCTAAAAACGACCGAGAGCCTGTAAGCTGCATTACAGTCACACTCACACTGCAGTAAATAATGCATGCATTTCTGCCATGGCAACCAAGCAAGCTCATCTAGAGTAAAATGATACTTATGTTTGAATTATTCATCACACTTTACGCAGTTTTCACAAAGCTTTTACAGAAGACTTTTAATAGTTTCACTTCAGGTACTTTATGGAACGAAGACACAAAACACACAAGCACAGTGATGTCATCACATAATATTCAAGATGTGTCAGTCAGCTGGACATTTGGGCTTTTCTAAGCAAACATGGGAAAGACATTCATGTAACAAAAAAAATTATACCGTTGCCATTGAAACGCCAAACTGATTAGAGTTTAGACATACTGGTCTTAGTTGACATCCACTTTGTTGTTGTTTTATTCATCATATTAAAATCTATTCATTATCTGACATTTTAAAAGTTTTTAATTTGCAGAATAATCCCACCCTGATCTTTATCTGAAATGAATATGGGTCTATTATTCTGGCAGATGATGCTAAAACATCTGAGCAAACATGTATTTGATGTAGAAAATGTCTTTATCTTTATCATTTTGCATAGTTTCAAAGTAATATATATAAGTTGCAGTATTTTACATAAATGTGCTTACAAGCAACTGTCAACCTGTAGGTTATTTTTGTAGTTTTTATTGTAGTTTTCCTTTAATTTTTACTCTTTCAGGCTACCTTGAATTGAACCATATTTTGTTGTATTTCATTTTGATTTTTCACTTCCCCATATTGTGAACCATATTATAGACAGTAACTTAATATAATATAATATAATATAATATAATATAATATAATATAATATAATATAATATAATATAATATAATATAATATAATATAATATAATATAATATAATATTTTCTGAACGGGCTGGATTACATATCCTATATTTAGCAGTAAGTATAAAGCTGCTTATGTTACTCAGCCTGCCTGCTCTTATAATTGGAATAAATCTGTCATGGGTTTTACATATCATTTTCATTTTAAATAGGTTCTTATCACAGAGGAGCAGTTTCTTCATCGATTTCCTTCCATGTCACAATTTACAGTTTTATATTTTATTTAATCCCAGGTGAAAGTGTCACAAAAATGTGCTGACAGCAGAGGAGTTGTGCCTGAAACCACCTCTGTTAAGATGTGACAGGGACACACTTATCTACAGCTTTCACCCAAACACACCCTATCCGTGTTGAGACAAGCAGCCATTTTATCTCACTTCAGCACATTTAGACTTGCTGATCGAGGCCTCCTCATCAGTGTTGTGTTGTCATGTGAGACCCAATGACCTCAAATAGTATTCTAAATATGATTATTGATTTTACTCTGTCTAATTTATCAATTGTAGCCCATGAGGTGGTGATGGCAGATGATTTACCACTGCCAGCTCAAATTTTCTGTTGCCATAATAAGACACATTTCAACTTTGAAACAGGTTCAAACTAGCCCATCACATCTTTCATGTTGTCATTTGGGCTGCATGAGAATTAAAATCACCACAGACCATACACTGACTGATCATATGTGATTAATCAATTAATGACCTCACCGTAACGACCTATTAGTTACCACTAGGGGGCAGAAGACAGTTGAAGCACAGTAGGCCAAAACCTGAGTCCTGCTGCCCACAGTTTGCTCAATATTGAGCATTTAATGATCAGCCGAGGTCACTAGACGAGGTTTAACTCACCCAAGTGAAAGAAGAACGCATTTTAAGGCATCAGTCACGTGTAAAACCCTCTGTCTGTGACCCTCTTTCTGTATTTTTGTGCTGTCTTGCTACACATTGTCCTCTAGTTAAACTATTTGGGGTAATATTTATTCAGCATGCAGGACATTGACATTTTAGATGTCTGAAATTAGATTATTTGTAGGATGGTGAAGTCACTTGTTCTTGAACCTGAGGGGTTTTTCCAAGACTGTCATATTCATCTGCCTATTAAAAATACTGGTTTGGCGTATTTATCCTGATAATCTGCTAGACTGTTGATATTTGCATATTAATATTAATAATTTAATAAAGATAAATAGGGTTAGGGTTAGGGTTAGTCTGGAAAGTACTTTTTTGTGAAGTTTTTGGCATTTGCAAAAGAGATTGAGCTAAGTAAACTTTAGGCACCAGACAAATAAATTTATAAGCAAATTATAAATAAATCCTTATGTGAATATTTAAGGGATGTAAAGCAGTTGCTGCCAAAATGACAAATGACAAAAAATACATTTGGAGGTAGATGAAAATAAACAGTGTTCTACAAATAATCCAATAAATAATTATTTATAATTATAAATACTCACAGTGCTTGTAAGAAACCCAGATGTTTTTAATAATAGAAATCAGTACAGCTGTTAGAAGTCAAGGCTTACAGCATAAAACATAAACCTGAGACACATGCACATAATTGAGGGAGAAGGCTTCGAGTCACTGTTGCCTAGCAACCACGGGAGCCAGTTCTAAATCCCCATGGTGGTGAGCTGACGCTAAATTAAGGAATGGAGAAAAGCGGGCAAATGTTTGGGAGAAATGTGGAGTGAGAGGAGGTGCAGATGCTCACGTGTGTGTTTGAGTTCTTGTGTTCAGCACAGGGGTCCAGTGAGACTGGCTGAAAGGAGTGGGCATCTGTGCTAGACTGACACACTTATGTGATGCTGGCAGGGGAATAATCTCATCTGCCCCCAGTTCCCATGACAGTAAAAACATCCTTATTACAAAAAGCATATCAATCACTGGTGCAGCAGCGTTTCTTTGAGCTCCCTTGACATAAAATTGTAATCTCACACAGGAATATACCTGATATCTGCAAAGAAACACGTGCTGTTCAGCAGGATGCAGCCTTACAAACACATCTGGGAGACTGCAGTTCTGTCAGGCAACTGCAGTGGTGCTGCTGCTGTACAGATTCTGCCTCCTGCATGTCTGATTTTTTTTTTTAAATTCAGCTGCAGTGACAATGAGAACGTGCTGTAATTTGGTGTACAGAGGCATTTTCTATGTTACGTTCTTGTTGTTTAGCTGTTACGGCCATCTTTGTTTCATTAACCGAGAACTCGTGTTCATGCAGATTCATTACAGACAAAACTGTAATCAGGTGTGACTCACAACCACCAGCTTCTCTGTCAGTAATCAGTAACGCTGTGACTGATCATGGTCTCTATTTCCAAAAAATTCCATGCTTAAATCCTCAGTTGCTGCATTTTTGCATGCCCTTTTTTCTATTATAAATAAATCAAATATTATCTTGTCAGGGTCAAGTTAATTTTGTATTGTTTCACTTTTAAAAGGGTTAAGTATCTTCTGATTATGAGTTCAGCTGTTTGCAAGAACTGATGAGATAAGATAACATAGAAAGTTTTCTCTCATGGCTGAGGTGCCCTACAGCTCCAGCTCTTCCCCTCTCCTCTTATAATAGTGTTATCATGGTTAATATTAAAGGGAATTTATAATGGTTTGATAAAGTATCCAATGTGACACCACCCTCTTTTCATTCAGACATTAGCTTGTAGCAAATGCTGAATTATAGTGTTTATAATCAAAATTATTACGCTAATTTATACACACGGGGACTTTTAATTCACACATTTTTCTGTTTGAAGTGCTCAATAATTTTGATTCCATTTTATCTGCATTTCAACAGCTGCATAGTAACACAGTTTTATTAAATAGTACGTTAGTTACAGGTATAGAGATAAATTAAATCCTATTTTCGTTTTCTGAAAATTAAGTTTATATGAATTTGATGGGTACAAATATTTTCCTTGTAAACTAGGTTGTTGCTGAGAACAGAATTCTATTAATATATGAATATCTTAATACTTAATAAAGAAAAGGAGCTCGATGCCATTAACCAACTCCCTCCCACTACACTATTGTTGGTGAATACCCGCAGAAGGGGGAATCTTCAATTTCCAAAGATGTTCAAGAAGATTTGTAAAAAAAAAAAATCTCTATCGTGGCTGCTTGTGTTTGCTCGAATTCTTACAATATTTACAGATAATACACGTCACTTGACTTGGGTTTTTCGGAGAATAAAATAATTAGGCGTCATTGTCAGTAAGCACCCCTCAGACTAAATTACAAATGGTACGGTCCTTATTGTGAAGCGGTACAGTTACCCTCTCGCCAGTTTATGGTGAGTGCCGCTCGCGCCTAACGGAGGGTGTCCGCCACTTTGATAATCCGCCGCGTGAACCAGGATGCTGGGCTTTTTATGAAGCCGTGGGCTCGTGACCGCGGTTCCATGACGACCGGCAAATGAAAGCTGTTTCCTCGCCCATCGCTCTCATTTGCACCAAACACGCCGCAGTTTTGTCCGCATGAGAGAGGATCCCTCCGATACATTTCTGCCCCTTTTGAGGTTCTTTGACGCTTGAGAAGAAGCAACCGCAGCCTCCGGAAACACCACTAACGAGCCGCGGCCGTTTGACAGGTGCCGTCGCCCGGCTCTGTGGGGAAAGATGCCTCCCGTCCAGAGAACCATGTCCGATCTGCGTACCCGGTCGGAGGGTATGTAAAGATCACTTTACTTGCATTTCTTTGAGAATTGCTTGCATTGCATCCCCGAAGGCCAGAGGGTAGCTCCATGAGAGTAAGGTTACTGCACAATAACTTGCTAGCTTAAGCTTTGATGAATCGTCCCCCAGCATGGTCCAGACACATCAGGGAGGAACTGAGAGTTAAAGAGACTCTTCTGCAAAAAAGAAACTTTGGAATTTAGGATTATTTTGACGCAAGAAATTCTGCAAGCTAAGTACCGGTAATTGCACTGTGAATTTCAAGACCTGTACACGGACCTTTTGAGAATTCTAAACTGTGTGGACCCCCCCCTCTCCCAAAAAAAAACCCTTGGGGTATCATCAGCAAGGAGAGGGGCAGCTCAGAATAAGTCCAGCGTCTCTATCTGTAAAAGTTGAGTCCTGCTATAGATGCAGTCTGCAGGGTTCTTTATGAAGTCTCGTCTATGAGTCACAGATCTTTTAAATCCACGATTTCTGGTCTTGGACATCATTTATCTTCAGGATTCAATAAAATGGCACAGTCTCTGTGATGTGTTTTGATGTGATTGGGTTTTAAACTATTGCAACACATTGACATCACTGATTCCGTAACTCTACGAGATTGTTTCACACAAGAATATTTCCCCCTGAAATGGACCCTTCCTCCAAATAGCTACGACATTAGCTGATACATTTTTAAAGAGACATGCAACTTGTTTTAAAAATTCAGTATTTTTGAGCATGAAAGACTGTCAGCTGCCTACAGAGAAGCTTAAAAAAAATACAAGATTTTAGAGTTATTTGTCTATTCAAACATATCTTCTTCAGGGTGTTGGGCGATGTTGTGTATTTTATATATTAATATGTAATATTGTGTCAGTTATTGGTTTTGTGAGTCTCTCAGCATTGCTCTGCTAAGAGATGTGGTCTCATTACTGTCATTTTGCTGCCACTTTCAGAAAATACTTAAATGCACTCATATCACTTTTAAGAAGCTTCAGAATTCTTGTTCCCCTTTTTTGGACAGTTTGATGGGCAAAGCCATCATATGATATTCAGCGGGTATAAATGGCGTCCGTGATTATTCATTCATTTCAGACAGTTAATACTGGACGCAGGATAGAAAACAGACTAGTGCGATGTATCCTCCATCCATCCTTCACTCATCGTCAGGATTTCAGCCAGTTGTCTTCTATTACATTAAAACTGTAAATAATTCAAGCACTCTCCATAGATTCCAGAAAACTGATTAATAATGTGGTGGTGGCTGTCACACGAGCAAACACATGAATTATACAGCAGCTATTGCTAGATATAGCCATCCCCCACCTACCACACGGTACCATTTAGGTTACAAAGAGCTCTGTTTCACTCGCCTCTGTTGCACAGAGCCAACACCCTCATCTCCCTGCTTCAGCAATAAAAGCGAGGCATCATGTTTTCTCTTAGAAATAACAAGTTGAATGCAAGATTTGATCGTTTCTGTCACTGTTATAACTGATCACCGACTTCTGCTTTTAAGCTGGCTAACTATATGTTCTCCAGCTATCTCCTGTGTGTCTGTTCTGCAGCATTTCCTTTGGCTGCTTTCACCAGAGCTGGAGCACTTTCCCCACCCTTTATTTTTTTTAATCACCACACTGCATCAAGCAGGCCTGCATCTAGAAAGGGCAGCCCTTTGCCAGGCTTACTACCTAATCCGTCAGCGGCCTGTCTGTCAGCGTTCCGTGCAGCACACTCCCCAGTCTTGCCCACTACGTGCCACTCCACTTCTTGTCACTCTTCTCTGTTGAGCTGGGGAAACATCCGACATCACTCTGTCAGTGCTGGTGTCTCCAGAATAACCTTATCTAGGGCACTAGATGACGTCAGGAGCTGTCAGCATGCTTAATGTGGGATTCCATGATGACAGCAAGGCACCTTTTTAGACATTGATCTCCTCTAGAACGTGTTATGATAGACGGTAGATTTGGTAGTACACTTTAAAACCCGCTTCTGCTAACTAAATAGGAAAGCTGATTGATGTAATCCAAACTCGTTAAGCACAGATGGAAAGAAACATCTGTTGACCTTCGTGTTAATGTGTATATATAGAACAAATCCCTTCCCAATGTTGACACCAGAGGTGGAGATTGGCAGGTAAGTCAGTAAAGAAGTTGTGCTGCATTATATGTAAGCTTATTTACATGGTATAATGTTCTCTTTAGCATCCTATTGATCAATATGTAAAATAAATATCTCTCCCTTATCGACATTGTGCCTGTTTGGAAAAATTAGCCGGTCTAATTCATGAAAAATCTAGATTTGGTCTTATTAATTTTGAAACTCCAATAGCACGCCTCTTCCTTTGCCCAGTCAAACGTATTCATAATTGTGTCGTGTCACTTTGTGACCCTGTCTCCTGTCACAGGTCAGCAGTTGCACCTCACAATGAACCGTGTTTAAGGTGCGAGGAGGACGGATGGGTCCTTCTGATATCCATTCGTCTGGTACAACCCAGAAGTTCCATTGCTTTAATATCAAGTCTGGGCCTTTGTTCATCTAAATTATGAACGTCTCCTGGCCTTACATCTGCCTCCATAGCTGACCTGCAGCGACTTTGTGTTTCTGGTGTCCTCCGTGAAAGTGGTTTTGGAAAATTGTCATGCCGAAGAGGGGATATTAAGGCGCTCCTTCACAAAGGCCGATATAATGACAGGCACTCAATTCTGATGTTCTCTCATGTGTGACCTCATGAGATCCGTCGCTGTACCCCAGACAAATTGAAAAGCTGAGGTGATTGAGGAAACTTTGGGGAGTTTCTTATCAATTCCAATTTTTTCTGGTCCAAAGTCAGCATTAATGATGTTATGGCTGGATGTTTTTGGCTGTCACATGCACAAACTCAACATATCAAATGTGGTTTCAACTTTTAGTAGTTAGAGATAATCATCATATTAAGAAATTTGATGAATCATTTACTCTTTCTCAACATACAGCAGAGGTGGCAGTGTGGCTTTAAGACACCTATTTTAACTGCTTGGTCAACAGGTTAGCTGGAGAGTCTTTCAGTGAAGCTAATATGCATTTTCAGATTTTTTTTCTTTAGAAACAAAAAAAAAGCCCAACACTTTTATCTTGTTGCTAACAGCAGCATTATACAATGAGAAAGAAATACCTAAATGATGGTCAGAATCTTAATTTCTTGGTGAGTTGGTATCTTTTTTTGGACCCGGCTGTGCTGTTAAATGCGATGCAGATACTAGCATGCGCGAGCAGCATGAAAATACCGCACACCTGCTCGTGCCAGGTGACGACAAGGTCAAAAGGAAAAGTGTCAGCAGGTACTCAACATGGAAGCAACGCTATCGGTGGCTGGGAGGATTAAACCCGCGCCGCCCTTGACCCTGGAGATGTTGGGCATTTTATGTCCCGTCTCATCTCCATGTGCACAGCGGTGCTTTCACTTCCACAGATTTTCTTCTGAAAACAGGCATTCAGGATCTCAGCAGCATTACCGTGTTTGCGGGGCACCTCTGTTGGATCACTGTCTTATGTAAATGCCTTCTGTTTGTGGGGTGGTACAGCTTGGTGATCTGGGACTAATCTAGACATGCAGACAGATAAAAGCTCTCCTGATAAACAACCCGGGAGGTTCAATGCAGATGCAGGCTATAAGCGCACGCAAAGGTGTTTTATGGTCAATAGGGTTGCAGTGTCACATGCTGTATTACCTATTCAGTTATTCTGTAATATTTGACATGCATTGCCTGAGTGCTCTGCATAAACAGTTTTTTATCATGCTACGAATGCTCTTGGGCTGATTGAACCTGCTAACAGATGTGTCAAAGCTGCTGAAGACTACATAAATAATGCTTGCATTGTCATAATCTGTTGGGTTGATGTTTTACATGTACAGTGTGGATACGTGGCTTGCTTTAGTTTAAAGAAAGCAGCCTGTTTTGCATGTCACATGAGGTGAGCGAGCATCACTGACACACGACTTGGATTAGTTGTCGCTATTCGGCCATTTGGATATTGCAGCTATTTTTGGCATTGAGTACAGTTTTCCTGATCGGGGTATCGCTCCCATTCACATTTGTCACACAGATTTTCCTTTGTTTTCCTTTGTTGTTCTGCTAGATTAGCTCTAGTTGTCTTGCTTGATGAATAACCTCGATGAATAATTGATCAGCACCTCATTTACTTTAAAGATGATTAACATATAGGGATGTCATTTAACTTTCCCCCCAGCCATGAAAAGAATCCTGCTTTGTTTTTGCTGAACGATGACGTGGTTTTCAGGAAAAAGTCATTTCCGTGTCAACATCCCTCCCCTCTACCATTCATAAGGTTGCGCTCAGTGGAGAGGCTTCTGTAGATCTAACGCTAAGATAAGCTTGGCTGCTGTGATGTCACAACATGCCCCAGCTGCCCATGTTGTTCCAGGATTGTCTGTCCCACTGAAGCCGGCCTGAGCCCAGGGAGCCAGACGGAGCCAAATGGGGTTATGGATTAATTTTGCCCTGTAGTGAATGGTGGATGGTGCATTGATCTGATAAGTGTCTCACTGTGTGGATGTTGGCCTTGCTTAAGTTGAGGTGGTATCTATATTACGTTCTCACCTTCACACCCAAATCCGTGGACATGTCGGTACTGATGAGGGGTCTTCAACCTCTGCGTTTGATTTGATGAATAGACTCTCTGTCTACTGAAATATTCATCTGGCGTAAATCACTCATGTGCTGCCCTTTATTGCTGGTGGCGAGCCGAGGTTATAAATGCCACATCAGGCTCACTGTAAAGGGACACTGAGAAATCGTGAAACCCAGTGGGTTTGGGACAAATGGAATCCTAATCAATACCCTTAAAAGCCCCAGGCGGAGCTGAGCTGTGTGCTGAGCTCCACGTTTCACCTCACCTTTATGTCTTTTCTGATACTTACGTTATAAACTGTGTTAAAATCCACTAATGGGCACAAGTGATGTGTCACTTCTCTTGACACCTCGTATGTGTGTGTGTGTGTGTGTGTGTGCCAGAACAGTGTTAATAGCCTGAAGACGTGTTCCACCACCCACTCTGCCATTGTTTAATGGCTTGTGATGGAGCCTTGTGTCCAGGTCACGTGTCTCTGCATCAGTTTATTGATCAAACTATAACTCTATCAGGTTAATTAACGACCTGTTCTGAATCCCAACTGATTGGATGTTTTACAAGTGATGCATCCAAATGTTTATTGGGTTTAAGTATCTAATACTGAATAGCAATGAGATGTTTAGTGATACACATGGTGATAGTTTAGGGATACTATCATCCACATTATCTCTTACATCCAGTCAACGACATACAAGCATTTTTCTGTCATTGTGGGATGAATAATTTGTGAGTCAATCCTGGTTCTGTCATGGAGCCAAATTTGTCATCACTCAGACTTAATGCTGCCAATATTCAGCTTGATAACTTTTATGATATGCTGTAAAAGCTTTTATTTTGAAGCGGATCTGAAATACCTAGAAAAAAATACTGTGGCAAAAAATATCCCCATAACAACAGTTGATCCTCTTATTTCCAAAACGAGGATTAGCGCTACTGTTACTGACTATCTGGAGACAATAAGATAGACCCAATTTTGGAGAGAATTCCCAAAATTAAATGGGTCAGCTGTGTGTAGTTTAGCCCTTTATTTCGCTCTTTAACGCTCGACCCCTGGCGTCACGGTGTGTGGGTCATATTTTTAGGCATGGCGTGGTGATTGTTCCCCTCATTGCTGCTGTCAGAGGTTTTAATCTTGCTTGTGTTGACAGTCATGGCAGCAATAATTTCCCACCCCCACCACTTCTGCCTGACCTGAGCTAATGCATAACCCGACAAGACAGCATAAATCTGCAGACGGTGCCATGGTCTTCAACATGCTGGGCCCATTTTTCCCCATGCGGACCGTCTTTTAGAAAATATGCGCCCCCCCCTGTAACCGCTGTCCGTCTGTTGGCTGACACGGGCAATAACCCTGATATCTGGCCCGCATCCCAACTCATTACGACACTTGATGGCATCGATCCTTCCTCTGGAGGCTCCCCTCCAGACACGTGCGCTGCATGTCGCGTCTCCCGCTGAGCTCTATTAGTGACTTTATATTCTCCCGGTTTTCCTAGATGCATCTCCTTTATTTTCCACCAGCTGCTCCTGTTGGGAAAATGCCATTCCAGTAAACATCAGCAGAGTGGTTGTTATGACATTAAGACATTAATTAAAAATGACATGAACCGGTGAACGTCCACATGACTTCCCCTTCTTACCCCCTTTATTAACGACTGCTAGTTGAGCCGTAACGTGCCTGTATTTATTGTAATTAGTCCTTGGAAAATGCACACTGTCCACCAGAGAATACTGAGAGCATTTACCACTGAGACAACACTTTATCCACACAGTGTGATTAAAAACAAGGAAATGAGACTGATATGGGTGGATGTTTTTAGTGTAAAGAGAGTGGAGTTGGAGCCTCTTCCACTTCAGACATTTGGACTGCAGCAGGTTGGTCAGCCAAGTTGACCATTATCTCAGACCAGCTCTACTTTTGCACATCTAATCCACTTACAGCGTTCAGCATGTTGTTGTTAATTGGATCTGGTGTGTGAGAATAGTATTAAAACAGTGATGGGGAAGCTCCTCACCAGCTGTTGATGATGTAAAGACACTTATACTGTTTTGCTAAGGACTAGCCACAGTTTAGACAGCACTAAAGTGCACAAAAAGCAAATAAAGGCATCATATTGTTTGTATAGTATTTATTTTCTCCGGTTCTTTTGTCCTCGCTGTAGTTTATGGGGAAATGTGCTCTGGTTGCACCATGTGCACATCTTCAATCTTCAGCTGAGTTGGAAGTGAAGATGCAGTGAAGACGTTCTTGGATTCTCTGCAGAATGAAATATTCTTCCATTAATACAGAAAGATGACATGAATTTGACATGTCAGCATCCGGCTTCTCAATCGTTCCCCTTATACAAGTGTTTGCTGTGAGCAAACCAAAGGTTAAACCTTTCACAGTTGTGTTTGTATTGGATACATCTGCATTTAAAGCCACTGGGAAATATTCTTCCCAATACAGTGGAAGAATACTTTTAATATGCGACTAACTTGGCCTGATTAATGTAGTCATTGCTGTACAGATGCAGTGCGACATTACAATTTGTCTTATTTTATAGATCATCTGTTATTTCCCCCAAACTTCCCATACACCCCTTTGTGTCTCCCCTCATAAATAGAATATAAGGAGTGTATTGAACAGGAGCAGCGCGGCGTCAACTGGTGCATTGCAGCACCTGCTCGAGGGCCGGCGTCCAGGCCTCTGCTGCGGTAGCTCATTCACAACAATGAGACCCAACAACTGCCACATCCTGTAGCCTGCTATCGCACAGGGGCTGTGGGCTGCAGCCGCTGTGCCAGCCCCACTTTCATTTGTCACTGCGGACACTTATTCTTTGATCAGTCATGCCTTTGAAAGAGTTCCTGTCTTGTTTAAATTTATTTATTGCCTGTTTCTTGACATATGGAAGCGTACTCATGTTAATATTGTATACTTATTGACCTGTCGGGCCCCTCCAAAGAATGCTGCTCTGCTATGATTTTACAGTAGCCCAGAGCAGACAGATACTCATGAAATGTTTATGCATTTGTAAATATTGTTAATGCTATACTTTAGCTTTTTACTCACACTTGACAACGGCCCCTAGCGTATTCTGAACCTGTCGCACTGTAATTCATCAGGAGCATTGACTTAACTTGCAAAGTAGTGTTTGGCCTTACTGACTGTGATCAGTTAATTACACAACGTTACACCATCCCAACTGCCTCTTGAGCCTCTTGATTGAAGGCTTATACGTAATGACACGCAAGGGTCTTTCCAAGAATCACATCAGCTTCTTAATTCAAGTTAAAAGAATCATTGATTGATTAGTGCACACCAAGTGTATTTATCGCTTTACCATAATGGTGAATAATAAAATAACACTCGCATTTTGTGGGGACATTTGTCATTCTTTCCTGTAGTGAAGTAAGGTTCTCCTAACCATGTGATCTTTGGCTAAAAATAACTGTCACCTTTGAGTAATCCTTTGTGCTAAACCTGGGAGATCATTACAGGAGGTTGTAATTTAAGATCCAGACTTTGTGAAACGTAAGTGAAAACGTGCTAACAGTAAGGTGAGAAGAAGAGGTGAAAAAGCAGAGAAAGTAGACCGTGAATAGAGTGTCACTTTTCTTTTTCCCCCTTAAAATGGCTTCAGACAAATGATTTAAATACAGGAAGGAGGGTGCAGGTTGTAACCGGTGCATATCAAGTGAAAGGGCTCTGGTTATGGTATCATGTTGCCGGGTTTTTGTTGTCGTTGAGGTTTTAAGAGGACTGCTTCCCCGTGTTGGTCCCCTTCCTCTGGCCTGAGTCGGGGCCTCTTTCTTTTTTTAACCTAGTGTGTTCATTTGTTGTTGCGCAGGCTATGCTACACTCTTACCTCATGATTACGCTACTACTGCATGCTAAAAAGAGCTCTCCAACTACCCGCTTGGTCACATGCGCGCAACTTGAGTCTGGAAATACCGTTGACCTGTGAGTTTTACAGTGGTGCTCTCCCAATAGTGCTTAGGGCATGGGGCTGTATCTGTGAGGATAGGGTAATGTGAGCCTCTGAAACCTTTTAAATTAAGGAGAAATTTAAAGGTCAGCTGCTTGAGTGGCAAATTTGACAAAATTGCTGACATAATATTGATCCTGTCAATATTCTATCCTTACAATTTTAAGCTTTTTAAAGTTATTTTAAGGATTGTGGATAGTACAGTTTTTGTACTTATAACTAGTCTTATTGCCTCAAGGTTGGTGATGCCACAGGTTATTTCAACTGATGAGCTTTGCTTTTATATTGGTGTGCAATGCATTTGTAGCACATATTTATCTCTTTCTTAGCGAAAGGCCCTGCTGTATTCTTTATTTTCCATTTTACAGTTGCTTCAGATACACTGCAGCATCCTCAGATGTCAGTTTTTTCCTCGACGCAGCATCTTTTTCGTAGGATGCAGAGAACCAGACCTTAGTTTTAAAAAGCAACAAACATCAGACAAAAGTATGTATGTAACATTCCAAAAGACGTGTGTATGGATTTGCTAAAAGAATTTAAGAAAAAGAAAAAAAAAGTCCGGTACCCACATGGAACACTAGGTTGCTCAAACCCACTTGGTTGAACTCGGTGGGAGCAAAGCAGAGCCTTGTTTGCAGAGATGTTTTCTATCTACAATC
Source organism: Takifugu rubripes (assembly GCF_901000725.2). NCBI lineage: Eukaryota > Metazoa > Chordata > Actinopteri > Tetraodontiformes > Tetraodontidae > Takifugu > Takifugu rubripes. The sequence continues at coordinate 11,765,929 of NC_042298.1, read as the reverse complement.
AACTTCTTTCATGTAAAATGTGCTTTTCCCACAGCTAGAGCAGAGCGGAGCACCAATAGCTTGCGTGAAATCTTCTTTTATTCAAAATGTTATAAAATATTTGGGTCAAGCTCAGACATTGCTTTACTTCAACATTATGTAATCCAGCCTTCACACCTGGAAATGAACCTATTACTTGTCTATATCTCTTATAGAAAAACTGTAGACTTTTTTAATCACACAAATTGTACCTGTACACATTGTCACTGTGGAGGTGGTGTTATGTAACATCCACCATTAGATTCTCTTAATAACTACAAACATCCACTCTAGCTTAGAGGTGTCTCACTCTCTGTTTCCAATGGGATTTGGTTCAAAAGTGTTTCCTTCTCACGTGTGATGCAGGTTATGCAAAGACAGAAGACACATCCGAAAAGACCTCGCTAGCTGACCAGGAAGATTCCCGACTAATACACCTCAACCAGCCTCAATTTACCAAGTTTTGCAACAATCGAGTCAGGTAAGGAGGTGTCGTCATCTGAAATAAATATAAAAATGTGTGCTAAACACAGGTTGCAAGAGCTCATTCAGAAAATGAATTTAACCAGAGCATGATTGAATATTTTGGTGCTGGGATGGCAACAACGTACATGTATACACGCATCTGATCATGAAACCCATCTGTCACAGGTAGGTGAGGCTGTTTGTGGTAACTTGGGGCATAACTTGACACTTTAACCTGGCCTTTAACCTCATATTAACCTTTTGAGAAAAACAAAACAGTCACACTAAAGTATGCCTGGACTGTGAAGCCACGACTGAAAGGTCAGATTGACTGACAACGGTAGTTCTGGTGTCATTGATAGCAAACTTTTCTAAACTTGTCCTTACAGTTTTAAAGTATTGTGTCCACCCTTGGACTGTTAACTCACTGTTAAGCTCAGTCTAACCCATTGAACGCGTCCTCACATTCTGGAATCTTCCACACTGTTCCGTTTTAGCCGTTCTGCTCACGAGACTGCAGTATGTGTTGCAGTAAAGGTCAGTCTTGGTGGGTCAGGCCATCCTCTGTCAAGGAATATCAATGTTTGCATTCCTGCTGCATGAGCAACTTGAGATAAGCACGTGCTTGCTTGCAGAGGCAGCAGAACTATGTCCAAGAGGAACTTACTATATCCCTCTGTTGGTTTTACGTCGGTTCCTGCAAAATAACAAACTTGCATCTAAGAAACATCTATATCATATAGTCTAAAGTGCCAAGTGTATTAATTAAGTCAGACATTAGCAGAGCTACTTGTGTGTAAGTGCCTTTTGAAACCATATTTATTTGATACTTTCACTAGGATCCCACTGAAACATCGTCCTTCTTTTTCTGCTTCATCATGTAAACCCATCGCACTTGAATTACATTCATGCTTGGACTTTTATAGGAGAAAATGTTCCCAAATATTAGCCATGCGTTGTAGTTTCCCTAAATATTTACGCTTCAAAAGCACTGGTCAAGTTCCCAATTACACCATAAAACCCCCTTGTTCTTAGCATGATTTATGACGAATGTCGAGGATTGTTGGCTCAGCTGAGCTGTATGCAGGAAGGTCCTTGGAAAAGTAATTAATCACAGAGATGACAAAGTCTCCTGAGGCAAACAGGAGTTGGCCTGACAGACAGGAACACAAACCTTGATGGACTACTTTTACTATGGCAGGTCATGTGATCGGATTTTTTTTTTTTTTTTTTTTTTTTAAAAAGGAACTTTGTATTTTCACCACGTAGACTTTACCGAATTTGAGTTTTAATGATGTGGACACAAGCAAACTGCATATCAGCACTGGTGTCACTGCTGTCTTCAAATTGTTTGTAATGTTACATCAAATACTAGAACCATTATTCTGTTTCCTGGTCCGACCAGTCAGTCAAGTTTTTATAGGTTCTGTTTTTTTGTTTGCATGCAAGGTAACATGATCTTTCCGGCGTTATCAAACCATCTGTCCAACCATAGAATGTGTATATTGTACATCTTAGAGACCAACAGATGAGTAATACTGCTGTAGCTTGAGTAATATTACTGTACTCTTTTGGATATATTTTAAAAAAAACACATCCATTATTATCAGTGTATGTATATGTAGCTAAAATCAACGTCTATATGATGTCTGCAAGCTTCCAATTCTGTCTCTACTCTTTTTTTTTTGTGTGTTTGTAATATTGATCCATATATATTGTCTTTCTTTCCTCCTTGACAGTCCTCCTTTATGGTAGTTTAAAGACTGGAGCATTTTAAACAGTGTGATAAAGGGTTTGGGGTTTTTTTCTTGCCATTTTGCTGATGAGGCTCTTCGTTAGGCTCCTCCTTGAGCCTGGTATTCACTTGTACTGCAGTCAGAACAATGCCTTACTCTTCTTCACCCAGCTTGTCCAGCCGCCTCCTTCACCATGCTCAGCTTCCCTTTGCACCACCAGGACAATAGTAACTAAAACAAGCGAAAAATGCTCAAAAAAAGGCTTTCAAATAAGAGTCCATCAGAACAAAAACAAGCAATGACATTACCAGTGTCACCGTCCTTATCACCCCCTTCTCGGAATGAGTAAAAGATTGTGCACGTGATGGTTTTTGTGTGTTTCAGTAAGCAAAGTGCTGCTGCTCTGCAGAATATATGTTCTTGCAGGATAGGTGCTGGTGCCATAGCTGTAAATCAAACTGTCAGAGTTCCCACTTTCAAGATTTTGCAGGATTTTCCATTTGTAAAACAGCATCACCGTCAACTTGGCCCCCCCGCTGCAGCACAAGCAGCTCAGCTCAGGTCTCTCATGGGCTTTTACATCCTCTGCCAGCTCAGTTATTCTTTGTTATTATTCCTAATCACCATTGACTCTCTCTGTTGTTTATTCATTTTACACATAAGTGCAGATGTGACTCATGACTCAAGACTGCCTGGAATCCATTCAGGCAACAGGCTTATGTCTAATTTACTTGAAAGCTGTCTGTTATTGTGTATTAACTCAAATTAAATTCATTTCCATTGAAATTGATATGAAAATCTAACCCTTTTTCCTTCTCTTCTCTCTCTGCCTTTGGTTGCTGCCTGTTGTGGTCGCAGCACAGCCAAATATAACGTCCTCACCTTCCTCCCACGCTTCCTCTACTCACAGTTCAGGAGGGCAGCCAATGCGTTCTTTCTCTTTATTGCACTGCTGCAGGTAAGTAATTGGCAGAAAAAGGTCACTACTATTCTGACCTGGTTTTGGGTTTGGTTTTCTTCTTTTAGAATGTAGTTGTTGTGTCTAGTCCAAAGTTTACACATGCTATATCATCCTCCATTAATAAACGCAGCACGTTATCTCTGTCTTGTTTAGAGACGAGGCTCAGTGTATCATACTGCATATTACCCTCCTTTACCATAGGAAGAAATGTGTCTTAAACTGCCACAGCTAGTGACACCTCATTGTTGAATCAGGCTCACTGAAGCGCCGGAATCCAATTCTTTTTAAAACCTTAACTTCAATAGTACAGCATGATTAAAGGTCCAGATCTATATTTTTAGGTTCTGCCAAGTCTTTGAAAGAAAAGACATTAAATAATGAGAGAATAGGCGGCTAGATGACTACAACGCTGCCCTCTTTACCTGAATGTGTGCTGGCTGACTAGTCTTTGTTATCGAGCGCTTTGAGGATGGGAAAAGCCTCTATCCAGTAACCTTGAAGTAGGTACTTTAGAAAGCAGCCAGTGTGAATCTTCATTACCTGCCCGTCGATTGTGTGACCTTGAATCTATGCAGATGACGGCGCTGATTTTTCTTTTCTTCAAGTAGTCAGAGTGAGTGTCCTCTGTGGCTGTGCTGGACTTTACAGCCATCTTAAGAGGCTGTTAATTTTAAAAGATTTAAAATACCCAAAATAATTGAATTTGAGGAAGAAAGAGCATTATGAATGATTTGCTTGTCTGGTGGGATCAAAGTCCCTCAACATTCTAAAATTATTCTTAAAATGAAGAATAGTTGCTCTATTGTGTAAATCTCAACAATGATTTTGGCTTGTGTGTAGTAGGTTTCATGATAAAAACCTTTTTCATACATCGGCAACAATAAAGATAACAATGTCTTCTCATCTAAGCAGACATGTGAACACCACTGGTTATATTAACATTGCCACATCAATATGTTGTACAGTTATTCAATAATGTAATTATCGAGACAGGTCAGGTGACGGAAACTGATCACTCACTGTCGCTCTTCACCCAGCACCCAACAGACTTTGTTTTTTGTGTGACCTAGCAAATCCCGGATGTGTCTCCCACTGGGCGCTGGACCACACTGGTTCCACTGCTCTTCATCCTGGTGGTCGCTGCTGTCAAGGAATTCATCGAGGATCTGGTATGAGAAACACTTCCATCGCTTTTGATTGTTTTACATTGTGCAAAGGTCCCCCCCCCATTCTGGTCAACTGCTGAGCATTTTTCTCAGAATATTGCTCTGTCCTTTAATCATTCGTTTAACCAAATATTCATTCACACGTGCAGTCAAATACAGCAGAACAAACATCAATGTGATCACCTTATTAAAATGATCCTATAATAAGTCATTTGAGTTCTTTTACTTTTGCTGATGCATCTTCACATGAAGACAGTGTCGCCCTGATGAGACCATTTGTTTTGGCTTTTGCTTCTCTCTGTTTGTCCTCTGAGGGCTGAGCTGTTCCCTGCAGAGCACAGAGGAGGCATTGATGTTAATGTGAGAACAGCAGGCCACTCTCAGACGTATAGACACATCATCCAGCACACCGTAGACACGCACGCAGCCGTTTGCGAGGTCACAGCTGCGCCCTCTGCACCACAGTACTCATTCAGTCAATTAACCTAGATACTGTATGCTCTCGCATGAAAGAGGTTTGATCTAACCAAACAAAACAACTGTCTGCCCTCCAGCAGGAGAACTGTTGAGCAGATGCTTTGTAAAGGTTATGCAAGTTATATGGTATGAAAGCTTGACTCCAGTTTTATTGTTTCACTGTGTGGGTTCTTGTTTGCTCTTCAAGTCAAAGGTTTCATTATATTTCCAAATAGTTCACCAGAGTCCATCAGATCCAAGCAATAGAATGTTAGATTTTAGTATCGTGCTGTGACCCTGCAATGAGATCCTCCTTGCAGGTCCCACTGGGCAGATACTCTGAGCCTCTCGCTCATGCCAAACGGACCACCTCAGCATTCCCCCCCCCCCCTCAGCCTGTTGTGAATAACATGGGAACAGAGTGGTGATAACTTGATGACTTCATCCTTATTGCTGAAGGTCACCTGCACACACGTCTGTTCCCTGCACTGCCCTGTCCCTCACAAGTCGACCTAACGGGTCAACATCGACCCTGAACTTCATGAATCATGCACGACGGGCAAGCGCCGCCCAGCACGTATTGTGCCATGTTGCAGGCTCTTTGCTGCGGCAGAATCGGGCTCCTTGTTTTGAGTAGATTGACTTTCTTGCAATTTAATACTGAATCGCCAACAGTACAGTCTTTCTCCACCATGCTGTGCAGATTATTCTCTGAGCTTTGATACGCTTTCTTGCAATTGTGTAAAAAAGCCATGAGAAAATAATAATATTATCTTAGAATTTGACCTTTCCTTCACTGCAACATTAGTAGGTTAATCAAGACCTGCAACATCGTGGAGGATTTACCCCTTTATCTTTTTTTTTCCCCCCCATTTCGGTTTGAAATCTACAGAGACCTGATCCTTCAGTATTTATGTGTAACCTCTGCAACATGCTTGTCCTCCACTGTTCTGTGGTTGCAGACATCATCTAAATAAAGCTGTTATTAATGACCATCTGTACAGAGGAGCGACAGAGGAGGACACATGGAAAATTAAAGGTTTGGTAAAAAAAAGTTCCTCGCCCACTTCAAGTCCTTGGATGATGCAGTCTTCACAACCAGGAAGAAGATTCAGATGAATTAAATTATCTGACAGTTGTTGTGCAGAGGATGATGAATGAGATTAGCAAAGATCTTTCAGAGGAAAGTTTTTGCAAACATACTCTAGATTGCACAGATTCATATTTTAGAGGGCATGCAGAAGGGATATTAAAATAGATTAATTGTATATGAAGAAGACAGGGGAGGGGGAAACAAAGTAAAAATTATCAAAAAAAAGGAGTGACCTTTAATGTGCGAGTGTATCCTATGTGCAGGATATAACAAAGCATTAGGAATTGTGTTTATTTTTTGTGGGGATGTGTAATACACAATTGAATGCCAATATCTAGTCAAAATGACTGTAGCTGTTTAACTGCATAAGAGATTCAGTCTTATTTCAGTACCTTATTTCAGTACCTGTTTGCACCTGCTCAAAAACTCTCACACTCATAGTTGGTCTTATTAGAACTGGGAAGTTGAAAATAAAAGCACTCAAGTCATAAGCTAAATTTGTAGATTGAAAGTGCTACTTTATTTTTCATGATTTCTGTCTTTTGCATCCGGGACAAATTGCATCCCTCATTTCTCATAACAAAACAAACAAGAAAAACACATCAGACCGCATCAAAGTGGCTGCAGTGCGTCCGTGTCCCTGCACTAACAGTACATTCCTATTTACTTCAAACGGGGGAAAATCACAGGCACTTTTTGAAAATGAAAAACCTAGTGCACTTACAGTTAACCTGCAGAGCCGTTCCAAATCTTTGTCCCACCACCACAGACCTGCTCCCTGAGCGATGGTCTGATAATCAGGCTCTTCTCGCTCTCTGCACAGTTATGTTCTTCGTTGTTAATAGAAAATCTGACAGAAAGTTTATCCGCTGGTTTAGACTCTTGCTGCCAGAGAGGGATCTGCTGTAGACGGACGCTCCACTGTTGCATGAGTCATCACGTGCAGTCTAGACATTTCTACTTGCATGAGGTTGCAGATTATTGGAGAAGTCTGGAAACGGGGTGAATGTCTCTCCTGTGGCTGCCGTGTCCAGAGGCAGTCCACTTCATCGTCGGTTGCACGACACTATCTATGAGCAGCCGCAGCTTCTGTTTTATTCCTGAAAAGTTTAGCACATTGAGCCAAATTCCTTTGAATTTAACTTTAAATTGAATTGGACTAAATTAAAATGCCCCAATCTAAGCTAATTGAAATTGAATAAGTGTGCATTGTAATGACCCGCTGGATCGTCAAGCAGTGGTTATAAGAAAGACTCTGCAACACAGTGTGATGCCAGTTGACAACCTGTCCCTTAGAATCATCCGTGTAATTCACAGCCGACTAATCAGACCAGACAATTAGACCATGTTGAGAAGCAATACTGTTAATTTCTGTTGTGATGTATCAGATACAGGGCATATCGGGCCCCTTTAGTAAATGTATATAGATTAGTTTCAGCCTTTAATAGGCTGCAGTAGCAGCCTGCTGTAGATGACTGCTTTAATTCCCCCCTAATTTAGTTTCATCAAGGAGACCTGTGAAGGATCCACAGCTGGACCGAGGCGTTTGATCTTAGCTCGAGCTTTTCATCAGCAGATGGAGTCGGGGTTTGTGCTAATGCACTTACAGATGTTCCATTTTCTTCTTTATTTTAAGCACTGAGAAACCTTCCTGCCTATATTAGGTCAGTCAGGTGTAATGTAAAGCTGATGTTTACAAAGATGGCAGTCGAACAACACGCCTGCCAGTTTATTACGTGAATGTCAAATTTGGCACCGAACTGAGTTTCTAGCAGATTTTTCCCAGTTACCAGGGTCATCCCAGCCTGCCGTCCTTTCAGCTGCTGTAAAAGGACATTTTAATTAGATTTCTGGTTTAAGACCTCAGGAAGACTTAAGCGATGCCCAAAGCTGACCTAATAAATGTATGTTGGACTAAACACAGCAGTATTATTTCATAATGAAATTTAATTTCTTTTTTCATGCAGAAACGTCACAAGGCAGACAGCGTTGTCAACAAGAAAGAATGTCAAGGTGTTGAAATCTCTTGTTTTTTAGTAATTCTAAAGGTTTTTATCAGAGAACACACTATCCAGCCCCCAGCCAGCATTGAAAAATGAATTTCAACAGCTGTTTTGATGAATTTCTTCTCATTGACTTCCTCTTCTGCTCTCTCTCATCACTCACCACAGTATTGAGGAACGGTGCCTGGGAGATTGTGCACTGGGAGAAGGTACGTACTACCTATGTACCACCTTAGGCTTCCAGTTCTACCGGTGAAGGCACCTTATTCTACCTTTCTGTCCAAATCATTTGTCTCTGCTGTTGTGTTTCAGGGAAACCTGACACATATTCAGTGCACACGTACTGGCTCTGACCTCTGTAGTATCCGCTCACTAATTAATCCAGTGTTTCCATGTGAACGCTCATTAGAAGGCAATGCTGGAGGACAAAGAGTAGCTTCCATTCTTCCTTTATAATGAAACAATTTGTGGTTGCAACCAACCTCAAAGAGGAGGATGTTGAGGAATAAAACTCCAGGTAGTGCAAAGATTAGAAAAAAGGATTTTCTTGCTTCCCCCTTTAGGGAAACATTCAGAATGATGTAAATTCAGCAAAAGTTCATTTATAAACGTGTTATACTGTTTTAATTTAGTCCTTGAGAACAGTGTTTCTTTACTATTTACTATTTCACTGCTTACTGTTTTTCTTAGCAGATGTGCAACTCGCCCTCCTTCAAGCTCCTTTTTGTCGGCCGTGCACAGCAGTAATCGCTTTATTTTCACAGGTTGAGGTTGGCGATGTAATTAGAGTAAATGGCAGTGATTTTGTTCCTGCGGATGCTGTCATTTTATCATCCAGGTACAGGAGTCCAACCTGCTGCCCGGCTGTGGGAACTTCTCCCTAGCTCCTTTCTTTTTGCTCTCTTGTCATTCTCAACCCTCCCTAAAGAAGTGATGGTTGTGCAGTGTTGTATCAAAAGTCTGAAAATACAAGTAGATCAAGACACTAATAATAATAATAATATAGATATTTGGTGCTGTTTGGTTACTGTAACAACCATCATTTCTGTGGGTGGGTTGGTAGTGATTTGATTTTTAGATTTGAATTAATGAGCCATGTCAACATAAACCCGCCTACCTTCTTCACCTGTTCAAAAAGCTGTTTGGACATGTTATGGTTGCTATCAGAGATGATATTTATCATTCAAAGAGTATATACATATATATATAAAATATATCTATACTATATCGATTTTTATCGACTGGTGTAGAAACGGTTTTGTGAACAGGAGAACAGATGACCAATCATTCCCTCTGATCATACAGGACTGATCATTGTGCTCTTCTCATCACCCTTAAACTGAAACAATTGTCTCTCTCCCCTTATGTCTTCACCGTTTGTCTGTGTTTATCTTTGTTTTTTCGTCCTCTCCATCCCCCCCTCCCCTTCTTTTTTCATTCCTCACCTCTCCTCTGCCGCCCCCGCCTTGCGACCTACTGCCGCGCGCTCTCTCTCCCCCCCTGCCGGTGTGTGGTTGGTAAAATCAGGTGGCTGTTGGGGAAGTAGTCAGAGCTGCAAATGGGGATCACCTCCCGGCTGACCTCGTCATTCTGTCGTCCAGGTTAGGAAACCAGCAACATTACCAACAGAACAGCGGTGGGAGAGATGGTGTTAGAATAATTGTACTCCCACACTGGAGGGAAGAAGAAGTGTGTGATTATTTTGACATCAGCCACAGTCGATGAACATCTTTTTCCTTTCAATTCTCCTCTTAAAATATACCAGCCAGTTATTATATTATGCTGCATATGAACATTTTAATGTTTAGCTGAAAACCAATAATTTACACTGCAACTCAGAAGCTGCTGATTCTTTTCTTTACATTTTTGGGAGGTGTGAATATATTTTCCATATTGTTGCCTTTGCATGGCTCATCTCCCTGGATGTTACCGTTTCATTTAATGTAGCAGTTTGCATGCATCAGCATTCCAAGATGTAAAACTGCAACTTGGAATCTTGGTTTTACTGGCTTTCCACAACACACTGCTGACATTTGAAGTGCAGATTTGAAGCCGTTTCAAGAACTGGAAGTTAACTTTCTGGCCCTCACGGCAGACTTCTGCTCATTTGCAATGAAAGGGAGCTTTCATTTGATGGCTAATAGCAGCACATTCCAGATCTCTCTCTTCAGTGCCCAAAACTCTCTTTGATTTTCTCCACTTCCTCGTGTGTTTGGACCGCGCTTTGGTATGAATAAATCATCCATTAGAGTATCTAACCGCACTCCCTGCTCATCTTAAGCACCAGCATGCACTAACTCTCTGTCCCTGTGCCCAGAGTCTGTCAGAAGTCACTTTGTCTGCTGTATGTTGTGCTCAGCATGCCTAGTTGTGGTGCTTGTATTCTGGTGTTTTCTCTTTCTACTCTCTGTCCTTTATTTTAGCTTTAGACAGTCCAACTGTGGGGTAGCAGCAACTAAGGATTTATTTGGGCTTTAATGGATAATTTAAATAAAGTAATTATTGTGTTATAGTTAACACTTATAAAATATTTTGACCATAAAAAAAATTATAATGAAACATTTGAACTCAGAGTTAAGGTATCAGTATAATATCAAAATAACATGAGATTAATCTAAATCATAAATGGGAAAAGTTAGACCCTTTTATACGACAGCGTAGCAGTTACAGAGTGCTCCACTGTCTAAATGCTCTCCCTCCATGGCAGTGAACCACAGGGTATGTGCTACATCGAGACTTCTAACCTGGACGGAGAGACAAACCTTAAAATCCGACAGGTAACTACATGTTTTCCACTCTTTCATGTGAATCAAGCAAGATATCAGCAAGACAAAGCCTAATAAGACTTGGACTTGATGCTGAATATAAATATACAGGGTCTCCAAGTGACCGCAGACATAAAGGACATCGACAGCCTGATGCGACTGTCTGGGCGGATGGAGTGTGAGAGTCCAAACCGCCATCTGTACGAGTTCGTCGGGAACATCCGTCTGGACAGTCACAGGTGAGTGCAAGGAGAAATTCAATTAATTATTGGGATTTTAAGCTTTCTCCAGACTAAATAGAGCGACCTGTTTTTGTTCTATTCAATCAAGGGCTGTCTGGAGCCTTTGTCATTGTAAGAGAATACAATTTAGGGTTGTTTTATGACTTGATGGCAGTTATAGTCACGAGATTTGGGAGGATGGAGCTGCAACCTCATAGGAATACTTCATGGTCTGAAGGACATGTTCAGGGAGTATAAGGTCTTGTTGGAAACCCTATGGGTTTGGTTATTAAAATCAGTTGTTTCATTTCTCCCAGCAGCACAGTACCACTTGGTCCAGACCAGATCTTGCTGAGAGGAGCCCAGCTCAGGAACACTCAGTGGGTGCACGGGGTGGTGGTCTACACTGGGCATGACACAAAACTCATGCAGGTACTGCATGTTGGATAGGGTTATGGTCTTTTGAATAAATGGTTTCTTTTGAGGTGTTGCACACAGAGCCACGTCTTAACTTTCATGGCTTAAGCTTGCGTTGTCTCTTACCCAGAATTCTACTCGGCCTCCCCTGAAGCTGTCCAACGTTGAACGAATCACCAACTTTCAGATCCTCGTGCTGTTTGGCTGCTTGCTAGCCATCTCGCTAGTCTGCTCCATCGGCCAGACCATCTGGAAGTACCAGCATGGCGACGATGCCTGGTACATGGACCTCAACTGTAAGAGCCCAGACAGCCCTTGCTGAACCTCTTATTCCACATATTTTCTCTCACTTGTTCATATCAGCTTATTTCTTTTGTCATTTTAAGTTCCTAAAAGCTGGTATGTGTCGTTGTTGTTTTGTGTCGCCTCAGTTAAACAACGTTTGTCGTTACAAGTGAAATATGTGGCAATGCGGGAACAGCTGAGTTCCCTGTTAACTGAGAGAAGTCATGCCTAAATGTGCTGTGAATGAGTTTGAGTGAAACAGAAATGGTTGAATATCACTGCGCTGCTGTACTTTTTTTGTTCCTTTCTAATGTTCTGTTTGATTTTGTTGTTTTTCTTTGTTGTCATTTTTTTTAACAGCTCCAGGTAACAACCATTTAAAAGCCTTGGCCATCCGTGAATGACCCTCCCTTACACTAACCCCTTACTGAAGCTCTGCCTTTGCTAAGCAAATGAAGTCCCCTATCCTCGCCCCTATTTGGTTTGCCCTACTTTGTACGGGCCCATGCCATGGACAAGCACATACCAGGGATCCAACAATAGGTTTTTCCCCTCCAGCTCTTCGTCTTTATTTTCAGTGCCTGATGCAAACGGTGTCTTACATTTCCTCCATTTTTTTGGTGCCAGGTTAAACACTTTGCAATTTCTGAGCTTCGCATCTATTTTCCTTATAAGAAATAAATTGCAGCATTTAATTTGACTGGCAGGCAGATGATTCTCTACTCCGCCTGGGAGGCATATAGTGTATGTGTTTATTGCTCAGGCACAACATGTGGTGCAACCCAGGGGGCAAGAGCTGACATTTTCTAAATGCCTCTGCCGCCTCCTTTTTTATGCTGATTTCTCAAAGAGACAGGGAAGAGAAGAAGGGGGGCGGGAGGACCAGTTTAGTCTTTACATATAGCACTGTTTGAGTAAATGGCTTTATATCAGACTCCCATCACCAACCACATAATTATTTTAGCTCCTCTGTTGGTGTAGCAGTTGTTTTGTTGTGATGGAGCTCTGACTCTGGACTGCAAAGTGATTAATGTGACACTCCAACCATTATTCTATTCACAGATAGCCCTGTAGGACAGGTTTTACCCTGGTCAATCCATGCCTGCTTTATGACTTACACTGCTCCTTTCTCTGAGATGCAGCACCTGATTCTGTTAGACACACAAGGGTGTTAACACCCCCGTATAAAAGGCTGCATAACACGCTGATGAGGGGAGTGTAAGCCATAACGCTGGCATCCATTTTGAGACTGGCTGTACTTCATTAAGGAGTTGTTGAGACTCTTTCCAGTGCATATTTTTCAAACGGTGACAAAAGAGGGAGGTGGAGATTACAGGATGCAGGCGGGCGCAGAGTCTGCGTTAGGAGGGGTTCAGGTGCTTTCACAGAAGGATATTTTGAGGAAAATTGAGCAAATATTTGGTCTTCAAAGTGCTGCCCCAAATTGAAGATGCTAAACACCAGTGAAAAAAATTCACGAGCAGTATTAATAAATGTTTTAAGTTCCTTCTTCACCACTGAATCAGACTTTTTGCTGACTATCATAATTAGTTAATAGCTGATGTCACTTCTACTTTCAGTATGATGCAGATGAGGTGTTTCGATGTCTGTGCTAAGTGATGGAAAATTGAAATTCCCTTGAAACTTGCAATTTACACATCATGAAACATTGTTAGCGTCTTCCATGATATTCACTTTGCTGTTAATGTGCAGCAACAAATATCGAAGAAGATGGAAATGATGTACTGCTGGTAGCATTTGCACACCTTGATTTGCTGAAGGTTGTTTTTTATATTTATATGAATATGTCATAATGTATCAGCACTATGAGAAATATAATGAAAAGATATAATGTAATGACCACTAAGATCCACCTCCTCTTTTTCCACTTCTTTAGTGGAGAATGTGCCATGGATAGAGTTCTCCCTCCTGTCTTGTCTTGAGAGCATCTGATAACATTTGCCTTCCTCCCCACTTCTGAAAAACGACTCCCTCCCAAGTGTTTTGTGGCATCAGTAGCTGTAGCTCCCATTTTGTAACTTTTGTTGTGCCATCCAGTCGTTTCATTTTTTTGCAATCATTTCTTCTTGGAGAAGGGCTTTCCCTCTCAACCTTTTTGCTAAGAGCAAGGCTTGGGTTAAGGAAGGTAACTTTTGCACCTCCTGCAAGCTGAGTAAAGGTAAATCTCATCCTGTTTTCATCTTGGGGGGCTAACACATTTCCTATTGTCTGGGGCTTTTGGGGGTTAGCATCATTTTGCTTATTGCTTTGTGGAATCCATTGCCTGGATCATGCTGGATGCCAAGGCTGCTGCTGTGACTCTAATGTTACTAGAGACACCTCAGTCCCCATTTGCTACTTTGACTTTTTGGGAAAGTAAATTGGGAAGCTACATGATTTCAGTTTGAAGAGGATGAGGTTGGGTAGAAGAAATAGTTAATTCCAGATAATGGGCGACATTAACCCACACCAGCCCCTGCATTGGGGTAATGTCGGTCATCGACTGGGAATATCTTTTAGCCTTTAACCTGGGTTGAGTAACATGAACCAGCACTCATGAGTCTCCTCCTGTATTGCTTCCCTTTGTCTGAAATTCCTCTCCTGACAGACGGAGGAGCCGCTAACTTTGGCCTCAACTTCCTCACCTTCATAATTCTGTTCAACAATCTGATTCCCATCAGTCTCTTGGTCACCCTGGAGGTTATCAAATTCATCCAAGCCTTCTTCATCAACTGGGTGAGCACAAGCTGGACTGTTTTTTTTTTTTTTACATTTCTTATAACTGCAGTGTTAAACACAAAAATGTTTAACTGTGTCCATGTGGGTTTTCTCTCTGCACCTACAGTCCAAAAATATGCTTGTTAGATTGACAGGAGACCAGAGTTACCATTGGATATAAGCATGAATGGTCTGTGTGTCCTGTGATGGACTGGTGACACGTCCAGTGTTTCTTACTGTCCAGCCCCTGTCCCAGTCCCTGGGACAGCGTCCAGACTCTAACTTGATTAGGATTAAATGGTGGTTAGCAGAGAATGAATGGGTGATGCTTTGCATAACAATGGTGTTACATAAAGTGCTGCAGACTGAAGAAGCCACTATTGATTTCCAACCTGATTTTACAGTTTTCAGTCTTCTTTTACTTTCGTCTCAGCAAACTCATTTTCAAATGCTGTTGGCAGCTGTCCTAAAATCTTAAACTCCAGCATCTGTCATTTGCTTAATGCCTTCCAGTAGATGAAGTGGGTCTGCACTCTTATGTGTGAAATATTTAGTAAAGAGCTGGCTGATTCCATCAGGAACTTCTGAGTACACAGGGCTAAATGCGTTCCTTTTAGAGGTTTTTGCATCCCCGGTTGATAGTTCTGAATTTACAAACGGACTCTAAGCTTAAACCTTTTCTGGTATCATGCATGTCTGTGTGCATAAATTTGTAAAGGTCATTGTAAATGTTCAAGACATAAAAAACTGGCTTGCATAAAACATGGGTGTAGGTAGACTCTTAGATCAGGGAAACTAGGTCAACCTCACTAAATATCGCAGCTGAAGAAGCATTCCTGTCCTTTGCCTGTAGTTACACTCAGCCCAATATCCATTAAATTTTAAATAATCCAGCAAGATTTTTATGAATATCATTGAGGTCTTGGAACTCTCATTATTCAGCTCCACATGGTTCAAAAGTTTGCTTACCAGTATTTAAACCTAACTCATAATGAAAACTTGCATTAACAGTCCAACTTTTGCTTGTTATTCATTTTAGGACACAGATATGCTGTACGAGCCCACAAACACACCTGCAATGGCCAGGACCTCCAATCTTAATGAAGAACTAGGCCAGGTAAATGAACAAAATAATGCTTCATATGAAGCTTCGTCTACCTCATCCTCAGAATAAATTATAAAACTATCAAAACTAACAACTATTTTTTTTCCAACTGCCTTTACAGGTGAAATACATTTTCTCCGACAAGACTGGAACGCTGACCTGTAATGTGATGCAGTTTAAGAAGTGCACCGTTGCTGGTGTGGCATATGGGTACGATCCTTATTCTCTCGTCTTCTACACCGCCTCCCTCACATCTTCCACCGTTGCCCCCCAACAGCATCATCACGGTTAAGTGGTGAAAGTGCATCGCAGTACATCTGGCATTTCTCTTTCCTCCCTTGCTGTCTTATTAGCAGCTGCATCATTGCTCCTCTTAACATAAACTATAAATAAAAATGCCAACAGAGGTTTGGAAGCAGAGACACGCTCTCTTCACTGATTTTTACCACATAATCAGTCCAACACTGTGATTCCTGAGTTACTAAACTGGAAGTTTCAAGTTTGGCTGCACCCTCATCATCCCCAGTACATCATTTAAGTTTAAAAGGCTAAGGATACCCCCTCAGACAGCTAACAATTATAGCTGAGTTTCTTTTAAAGAAAGAATAAAGTGTCCTTTCATATGTTCTTATTTTTGGTTCCCAGTACAACCTGCTTATAGTCGTAGAAGTGTCCTTTACCAAGATATACTGTAGGTTGATATAGGAACCTTCTGTCTGGTTTCAGTATGAATATACCAATGACCTCTTTGGGTCTCACAGGTCGGAGCTGAACACGCAAATCAAATGAATCTTTCAAAATTTGATCAATGACACCAACCCAAGATTCCTCTCACAGCCACAGTGCATTTAGAATGTTCCTTGATATGAAGAAATCTATTAAAAAGTCTATGTTTTCCATTTATTACAGGCAAGAAGGGAGTTGACGCTACTTCAACATCAAATTTTAGACATACAGTATAGTCATGTGATACAGTACAAGCAAAGGGTGAATCTATTCAGATTGCTCTTCAGGAAGTTGTATTTTTAGAATATTAAAAACATCTTATCAAAATGAAAGCAAATATCTCCTATTTTAATATGGAATATTGGGTGTGCACGTGCATGTGCAGTGTGAAATGACTCGGCGCTGTCGCATCGACCGATTTCCCCTGACACAGCGTCCTGCAAGTATTCACCGCAGATGAAATGTCGCTGTAATTAATAAAGGCAGGCCCCAGGGTGTAGATATTAATTACTTCCACTGGGTTGAAGCGGAATTCTCATGGAGACATGCTATTTTCATTGGATCATCCTACAGGTTATTACTATTTTGCAGCAACACTGGTGCATGCTATTTTCATTTCAGTGCAGCAGCATGTGCTCGCCGATTGCACGTAAACTCATAGATTGTTCTTATTGTGGCTTAATTAGAAGCCAAGCACGTGATGAAAAGGATGTACATCAAAATGATTTAGTTTGATGCCAATTTTCAGCGCAGATACGGTTCTGACCAGCTTAGCATAGCAGTGTCATGTTCAAAATAGAAGGTTTGTTAGTGGTCTGTAAAGGTTTTATCCTTTGTGATATCGTCAGCCTGAGCAGCTGCTCTTTACATTTAATGGACAGTTACTGCATCCTCTCAGCTACTGTCCTTCTAAAAACATTCACAATCTGCACAGAAAAACTAACACTTCCCAAAACTCAGTAACAACAGGGTGCTGCATTAAGCTGATTTCTTTCCCAACAGTCACGTCCCTGAGGCTGAAGAGGGTAGTTTTGGAGAGGACGACTGGTAAGACGACTGGCGTGAAATAGCTTTTTTTTTTTCCTGCACTCGTGGCTTCTGTTACGTATTGGTGCTGTCTTGCCTTGTGGAAACTGTGACATATTACCTGAGTGTAGATGTTCTTTTTATCGTGATTTGTTCAGTCCACTCGGGACGTGTTGTGACTGTGGCTCTAGCTGGACTGTGTGTGTGTATGTTGATGTAAAGAAAAGGCACAAAGGGAATGCTGTTGTGTTTGTATCGTATGAGGATGATAACTGAATACGCTTCATTCTGATGGAAATCATCAATAAGGTTGCTGGATTCCACATTTGCCCATCACAAATCAACTCTGGAGGCCTTGGCTATACATTATGAGTCTTGTTCTGTCTCACATGTACACACACTCGCTCATACAGCCTCCACTGCAGATGGGTCTGAGAGCAGTCTGCAGCACCAGCATGGGTGTGCCTCTTTTGCATGAGTCCATTTGATCAGATGAAAATCATGCAAATGTGCTGCTACCTCTTGCTTTAAGGGAGTCTGAAAGTGTATTTTGTGTCCTCGTGAGTTGTGAAGTCGATGTTCTGTTTTGAAAAATGTCCCGATCACTCGATCTTTCAGTTCTTTTGGTCAAGGTTAAATGATTTCCAGGGTCGGACTCTTTAAAGGTTTACTGCTTTCTTGATAGTGGTCAGTTATAAACGCATTACGGCCCCCTCCCACGGGTCTGGAGCAGGACACAATGGTACGTCACAGATTTGCCAGGCTCGGGGTATTGACTGTGAACAGCTAGCACCCTTGTTCCCATAGTTACAGGGCCTCTGTGTGCGCTGGCAGATAATCAATAAGTGAACGTCGGCACCGACCACCCCGTCCCTCAGACATTTCATCAAGAGGGACAATATAACTGCACAGCAGAGGAAATGGATCCTGCCAGGAACTCTGTTATTATTCTCTCTGATTCTGCTGAACGCTTCATGTCAATAAAAATTGACGACAAATGTGATAGAAGAAAATGAGGAGCTGAGCATTCCATTATGGACAATATTAATTTAGAATTATCTGCTTTTTCCCCTCTGTATGTGCATTATATACATCAATTACTTTAGAGATACACTCAGTTTACAGGTCGAGAGATAAGTGTGAGACATTTATTTAATTATTGCACAAAACCCACCTGCCATTTCATTGAATTTGGCTTTTTTAAACTCTAAATCGAAACTTTTCAGTGCCTTTGAGACATCCTGTGGCTCTGGCAGCATCAGACAGAATTATGGGTGCTAGTGGCAGTCTCTAGTAACATTTCTATCAAGACTGGGCAGCACAGACGAGGCTGCTCTCCTCTTGATCTATAGTGCTCTATCACAAATTGGGGAATCGATTCCCATTCGGACGGCCAGCGAGGGACTGCACCTGCATTCAGAATCACTGCCCCGATCTGCTGCAGCTGGTGGCAAAGGAATAAAAATATCTTTCCTCTATGAGGCTTTCTAATTTTTTTTCTTCTTACAGCTAAAGTACTCTCACAATGATTGAATTATTTTGCTTATCTTGCCAACAACAAAGGCATTAGTGGAGTGGGCATGGGACTAATTGTATTTCTAGTCATTTATTATTGTTTGTCTACAATCAGTGGCTGAGTAATGTGGTTGCTTTGAGCTTTTAGAAAACCACCCGGCCTTCTATATATTTGTGAGCCTTTCTTGTGCTGCGTAATTGTGGAAGCTGACGAATATCCCCTAGGAACTGACTCATGGAAATGCAATATGTGCAGGAGACTGAACATCTGTCACATACGTGAACAGGAAGCTGGGCATTATTTTTCTAAAGAACTGTCCATATAGTTGGAGTTTCCTGCTGAACATTTGTTTTCTACAGAGGTTATTTTCCAAGCTGTATGCAGTATATTCAAATTGTGCAGATATAGTAGGTAATGTATGAACCACTGCCAGCAGGCTGCACAATGTTAACTTCAGATTGTAGTTTGTAGTAAACCTTTTGTTGTATCCACTGTTCATAAATCTAATTTACTGTTTGCTCTTTTAAATCGACATGTTCCCATTGCTCATCCTCCTTTTAAGGTTTTTATTTTTTTTTGTCATTTTGATAGTTCTGTTTCTCCTTTCCAGGCACAGCACGCACTCCTCAGACGAGGCCGGCTTTAATGACCCGAGCTTACTGGAAAACCTCCAAAGTAATCACGTAAGTAGTGCCAGTGCTTCTTTCCTCCCATCTGCGGGGTTGCTTGGAAGAAGAAAGATTTTAAAATCTGATTTTGTGAGATTATGTAATGGCAGCTTGTCATTTCAAGTGGACTTAAGTGATGCGATGTACTGCTGCGCAGCCTCTGAGTACGTTGGCAAAAAAGGTCTTCTAGAAAATCTCTAAATGTCTCGAAAGGAGACGAAAATCACCTGCAATAACGAAACGGTGATTGATTGGTGGGTTGTGTGAGTCTCCCGGCAGCAGGACTGCGTGGGAGAGGCAGGGTGTCACATCTAATTACTTGCAGTGGCACCGAGGGAAGGCAGTAATCCCACTGTGATGTTTGCTTTGTTATGACAGCAGAATCTCTCCAAATAGTGTGTTTGTTTAGGATCTGCCTTAGTTTCGTATTTATAGCCTCGCGACCACATTAATTATGCTGCAGGAACAACTTCTGTTGCGAGACCCCGCCCTCATAAAAGGTCTCAGAATGATCCAGTTCATAATTCATTTATGGAGTTGGACTTGTAAAGCTTTGTTGATGGCTATTGTTTGTCTACTATTCCCCCCTCCTCGTTCTTTGCAATGATGGTGCATGTTTCATGAAATGGCCTTGTCACCTGTCCAGCTTTTATGCCTAAATGGGCCCCAGGACCTCCCCGTCACCAAGACATAAGTAGCCGTTAATATTAAAGGATCTACTGGTTTAAGTCCCAGCAAGTCGGCGGTTTAAGGCTACTTGCTTCTGTGCTTATCATACTGCACAACCCTGGTCACATGTCTTGCGTGCACGTCGCTTTCTGTGTGTATATTAGACAGGCTCATTCACCCTCTTATGTTGAGAAGAGTCTTAAAAACAAACCCACACAGCTACCCAGTAGGCCAATTATCACTCCAAACCAGCAGGAAAAATAAACTTCCCTGTTCACCCGATGGCTAATTTACGCCTGGATGTGGTGAAAATGGTGTCTCTGTGGGTGCGAGATTGCACCGCTACCTGCGCCACGAGCTCATCGCTCTGCCCTGGGTGTAATAGAGAGACCCTGTATGTTCTAGGAGTTCGGACGCTTGCAGCCATTGGCACGCTGCTTAATTTAACATTACTAATCCTTATCATCAACAGCAGTCCTTCATCCTCTCAGGATTTAAGCAGGAGGTGCACTGATGAAGTGTTAACGGGGGTGGTGGTGGTGTTCTCTTGAGTGTTTCCCCACCTGCAGGTTTTCAGCAGCCGTCGTGCGGGCCTCGTTTCCCCTCTGGTTGGTGCAGAGGCTTGTTTTCCCCTGGCCATTTAACTTTTCCACATTGGCCACGTCCAGAGTGATGAGTGTTCATCACTGCTGCTGTGACACAGATTACTTTTTCAGGAGTCGGTGTGGGAGATAGCCAGTAGCCCGCTATTAGCTGTCACATCTAATTGTGCCATGCAGACTCTGTCTTGTTTACTACCACACACACACACACACACACACACGCACACACACACACAGAGCGATGGTACCTGTCAATGCTTCGCATGCTGTAGGGAGGCAGAAAGGGCTGTCACGGCTACCTGGACTGTGATAGACTCTGTTTTTTCACAGCCCTTTCATACACCCTCCAGATTTTTATTTGCTTTGTTCGCTGCCAGCCATCTTTCATAACGGTTGCCATGGTGAAAAAAAGGGCAGGTTTCATTTTGTGTGCCTAAGTCTTGGTTTGGACAGGATACAGAAGGTGTTCCCCCCAGTGCTGCCATCCATGACAGTGCAATTTAAAATTGATTTGTATTGATGCTTTGCCCTCTGATAAAACTAATGTGATTCAGGCATGACAGAAGCGGATATCTCTGCCTCACTCACTCCAAAAACTGGTGGCCCTGCCTTAGTTTGACAAGCGCTCTACCAGATGCCTGCCCATGTATCCCCTTTGGCTACTTAGTCATACATGTGTCCTCATTAATGGTGAATGCCTGGAGTATATATATGCTTTATTTCAGTGGAGAAATTGAGTTTGTATTGCATATTGGACGTATATTACATGCATTAGTGCATGTCAGCCTTTGTCTGACTGACTCACCAGTTGTCGTCAGTCTAAATTAACATTGTTGTGCTTCAGACTCTGTAAGACTTACGTGTAATATTGAACAGAGCAGAAGATGTTGAGTTATAGCTGTTTGGACAGACTTGTTCTTGTCCAGACCTCTTTTAAGGACTGGAATAATTGTGTTATCCCAGCAGATTTATTTCCACCGCGACTTTAAGTGCTCTTTGTCTTTCAACAAGCCTCCATCTGTCATTGCTTTTTTTTAAAAAAACACTCCCAAGGACGCTCTTCATGCTTTGCTTCCACTTTGTTGTTCTGTGTTTTATTAAGGAAGTCAAACTTCCCTTTTTACTTCCTGTAGCCTACAGCTGGCGTCATCCAGGAGTTCATGACCATGATGGCCATCTGTCACACTGCAGTTCCTGAGCGCACAGATGGAAAGATCACCTACCAGGCTGCATCTCCAGGTAGATCAAACGTTCGTATGCAAACCTCTTCCTAGGGATGCTGATCCTGATGCTTACCCATATGTTATCGAGGTCTGCACTGTTCATAACCTCTATGTCGTGGTGGTGGAGGTGGTGGGGAAAGGTTATACTTGTTTTTCACTGTAAGAAATTTCACTATTAAACTTTAGAGTGTTCCACCTGCAGGTGAATTCAGGCTCCATCAACTTTCCTCTTGTGTCCAATTAGATTCCTTATGAGAAACGTAATTATCTCTCTTCTGACCTCAGTTCTTTAGCAAATGGAAGACGGCACCACAGCCTCCAGGTAGCAGTGTTTCACGATGACATTTATACAGTCATGGTTGCAGGGGAGAGATGGGAAGAAGGCTGAATGCAGCCTCTGGCCCACCACTTTGATATTTCTGTTTTTCTCTCCCCCGAGAATATTTATCACCATAACCATAAATACCTACCTACAGTCTTAGGAAAGTATTTTTTTTCCAGGAATGTTATTTATTCCTTGACTTGATTACATTTTTAACAGTTTGTTATGCTTCAAATACAGCAAGAATACAAAGACTTCATTCAAACTGTAAAATTCACTGAAACATACTCCCAAATATAGAACGCTTCACTAATACGTACATCATCCAGTGTGGTTTAGTATATAAATTTAATGTACAGAATTTTGGTATGTGGCTAAAATGAAGCTTTAGTTATTGAATGCGTACTGCCCATTTTGTTTCCTAAAATGAATACCACGTGTCAGTTTCACACAAGATGATGACGAAATATAACTTGACTTGTGATTTATGCCTCGTCGAAGCATTAAATCACATATACCTTTACAAGTTATGCAATCTATCAAAGTTCCAGCAAATAATGATTTTGTCCGCTAACATTTTCCAGACATGCTTGATATTTTGGAACACATTATACATCTTAATGGTGACGGTCTGAAAACCACATACGTACGTAGGGTGGACGCAGAAACGAGCATTTATTCCTCACAAAGAGGAATGACCTAAAACAATCTGGGTCTTATGGATCTTCGGGCGTAGATGGAGAGGGTTCTTTCAGAAAAGACAGAGTAGATGAGTGAACTGTAAATAAACAAGCAGGTAGCTTTTTCCCACCCTGCAGCATCCACATTCAGCTTTAGCATCAGATTTTCTGTCACTGGTGCCACTACAACATGTACAAAGATGAATAATAAGGACTAATATTAGGAACGGAGGAGGTGGAGGGCGTGCAGACCTATAAATATCTTGGGCTGTGGCTGGACAACAGGCTGGACTGGACAAGCAACACGAGGCAGCTGTATAAGAAGACCCAGAGCAGGATGTACTTCCTGAGGAGACTCAGATCGTTCAACATCTGCAGGAAACTCCTCTGGATGTTCTATCAGTCTGTGGTCGCCAGCGTCCTGTCCTACGCTGTGGTCTGCTGGGGGGGGAGTGCAACAAAAGCAGACCTCTCCAGGCTGGAGAAGCTGATCAGGCGGGCCGGCTCGGTGGTGGGGATGAAGCTGGAACCTCTGGCGACAGTGGCAGAGAGGAGAACTATCGACAAACTGCGGAGCATCATGGACAATGTCCGCCACCCTCTGCACACTGTCATCCACAGCCAGAGAAGCCTGATCAGCCAGAGGCTACGCCTCCCCAAGTTCAGGACCAACAGACTGGGGAACTCATTCATCCCCCGAGCCATCAGGCTGTTCAACTCATCACTGGGGGGGAGGAGGGCCAACAGGAGAACCGGAACATTTTTATAGTTTTATATTTATATTGTTATATTCATATTCTATTTTTAATTTATTCTATTTTATTTTATTTCTTATTTTCTTATATTCTATTATCTTTAATAGGTTGATGGGGGGAATGGTGGTGGGAAATTTTGTAGATGCTGTAGATCTTTGGAGATGCTAATTTCCCTGGTGGACACCCCCTAAAGGGATCAATAAAGTTATCTTGAATCTTGAATCTTGAATTAAACTATATTACAGTAAAGCAGAGTGTGAATTTCCTGGTTTCTGCTTGTTTTCTAGATGAAGGAGCTCTGGTGAGAGCAGCACAGAACCTTGGATTCGTGTTTTCTGGTAGAACCCCAGACAGCGTCATTGTGGAACTGGTAAGAGGGACTGGCCAGACTGGAACTGGGACACTCTTAGATGTAAAGGATAGTAATGATCTGTACTTTTACTTTTGAGCCCATTTTACAGTAAGAGATTTGAATGTTTGAAGTCATAAAGATTCAGTTTATGACCATTTTATTAGCTGTGGAATATCTCACAGCATCTTTTATTAACGTTGTCTTTTATTTGAGGAAAACTGAAATGGCAGAGTAGGTTATTAACCAAACAGGATGTTTAGAATTCTCTTTAATCTTTTTGAAGACATTTCACTTGTATTCCGACAGAATTTCAGTTGTTTGGTCATTGTCCAGTCGAGATATGTAGGCCAGAACTTGTCTGCAATGAGTACCTTTTAATGTATATGTATAATAAATAAGTCATCACTTCAGACTTGATCTGCCAACCTAGAGTATAAATACATCTTAGAAAGCTCATTTAAATCTTTAATTCCTGTTTTTATGCTTTTGCTCGGATGTTCCAACAGACCTTGATATCTAAAATACCATCCGTAACAAAGATGTATGCCTTTGTGTTCATATGGGTCTCAGTAATGGAAGAACCATGATAAATATCACATCGGCCGTGATTATATTCTGGGCTGGCTCCTCTCTCAGGCTGGTCACACCTCCTGTTGTTCCCTTAATTGGCTAACCCGATTATACCTTCAGAAAGGCCAGAACCGTTTAAAGTAGGCTTTTTTCTTCCTCTGCCGAGAACATGTTGTCTCCAAGACATTTGTGCAAATACTTCATTACCTTTCTAACCTTTGTTTGGCCTTCTGAAGCTTTCAGCATCTCTTTAATCACTCGGGCTTGTACGCAGCTGTCTCTGCCATTAAGGAATAATTGAATTTTGCCTGTGCAACAGAGGACAAAAACACATTTAAAATGCAATTAAGACTGATGTAGATGTGGTTGCAGGGTTTATTGGAGCTTCTTAAGATTTTAGAAGATGTGTTCTTCTCTAACTTGTATTTATTTGTTCAGCCCAACGCAGAGGAAAAGTATGAGCTTCTTCATGTCCTGGAATTTACAAGGTAAACTGCAATAGTATCATATGTGCAACTTTTGAATGCAATGATCAGCGTTATGCTCAGACCTTTAGGCATTTTCTTCTAATATATTTGCTGCTTAAATCTCAAAATGGATCATCTCCTGTCAGATTTGTACTCGTCAATAGGAGCGTGACGTGTTCTTCCACGCGTCTTTCGTTCCTAATTTTAGAATTTGTCACATGAAGCCAGCCAGCTGCTGTTTTTTTTTTTTTTTTAATACCACCTCCTCCCTCTCACTCTCGCTCACACCTTCCTCTCTTGCAGCTCGAGGAAGAGGATGTCTGTCATCATGCGCACCCCATCAGGAAAGATCCGCCTGTACTGCAAAGGAGCTGTGAGTGTCTGTCCCTCTCCATGGCAACACGTGACAGCTCATCGCTGTCACAGCCACAGAACAAGAGTACTGAAAGGTCCTTGTGTTAAGCCTTAAATTTTTGTCAGGGTGTGTGTACAGTGAGTGGAGATTTAAAGCCTCATCTTCATAATCTGAAACGTTCACTCAAGTCCAGCCTGTTTCCTCCTTTATTTTGTGGGTTTGAGTGACCGTAGTGCTTCTCTCCGTTCAGGACACGGTGATCTATGACCGGTTGGCAGACAGCTCTCGATACAAAGAAATAACTCTGAAGCACCTGGAACAGTTCGCCACAGAGGGTGAGTGGGCAAACATCGCCCCCTGGCGACGAAGTGTGGAATATATAATTTGATTTATTGAGAATTCTCACCATGAGATTCGTCCTAGTGCAAGCATTATTATATTTTATTTTCAGTTTTCATCTACTGAATCAATGTTTGGACAGTAGGTCCCGATACTGGAATACAATTAATCTCAGTCTGTGAGTTTAAAAGAAGCTCTGATTTCTGTATTTATACTGACCTCTTGTGAGAATCAGCAAATCAATTTGTTTTGAAATTACACACAACACACTGAAGGTCCTCCACAATCTCACTATAATTACACAAGGTTTGAAGAAGATATACCTTCATTATCTAGATACTAGTATTACTCCTGATTTACCGTAATTTCATTGCCACTGAACAGTAACTTGGAAGACAATGACATTGGGTCAACAGAGAAAATTACACTGTTTTTGTCACGCACAAGATGCACGTCCATAAGAATCCAAGAAAAGACTGTTTAAGATGTATTGATGTATGTCTGTAGATCAAATTGGAAGAAAAAGGAACGTTTGACACGAGTTGAAGAAATAAATCTACTGAATCAATGGAGGCTTTGACAAAAATAATGAGTGATGCTGTTTAATTCCTCTCCAGGACTGCGTACTCTGTGCTTTGCTGTGGCCGACGTCAGTGAGTCGTCATATCAGCAGTGGCTGGAGATCCACCACAGAGCCTCCACCTCCCTGCAGAACCGAGCCCTGAAGCTGGAGGAGAGCTATGAACTGATAGAGAAGGTGGGTCTGTGTGGTCACTTCCTGATGCCATGAGTACCTGCAGTATGTTCCACAAGCTTTAGCTGAGTAGTTCTGACTATTTATTATGAATTGTTGCACACTTGGCAAAGGAGCGCTCATTCTTCTTTGTCTGGTGCATTTACACAGTGTGAAAGGTTTTAGTTTTTAACTTAATTTGCCATCTGCATACGTAAGACTGTGTCCCCTGTGTTACCAAACAAGGGGGGGGGGGGGGGGGGGGTGAATGTAATTAGACCAGCAAAGGGAAATTTTATACTTTATTTTTTTAATGGGATGTATTCAGAATTGTACCAGCTGGTCTAATTTCTCAGAGGTGGGTCTATGTGGAAGTGCTCGTCAAACACAGGAAACCACAGTCATAAATCAAACACTTGGCACGTTCCAAACAAATGGAGGCAATCAATCATGAAATAAACATAAAAGCTCCTGGACAGGAAAGCGTAATGTACATTGCTCAATGGCCACAGGCTGATTCTGATGGTGCAGGGTTTTGGGCTCATTACTCTCTTGGGGCAACCTGTAATTAGACATTGGCACAACACGGCCACGTGGGGGCAGAGTGGAGCCACAGTCAAATCTATCATTTTGAATGTTTTAACATTAAAATAAGCTTTTTTTTTTTTTTAAAGAAATATATATATTTATAACTTATAGTGATAATATTGACACCTGCATGATCAATATCAAGTCAACTGCTTCACTTTCTATGGATAATATCTCATTATTTAAAAGATAAATCATTTCAAGACCAGCTATACTTTTGGCACAGTCTACTTGTTGTAACTCGATTGTCAATTCAGTTAATAGAGATGCAGGTAAATCACCACATACTACAGAAACATGAAAAATAAACTATTTTTTGAAATACTTTGAATTGGTAATCTATGAGTATGCAGTTAGCGGCTGGAGCCTTCCTGGCTTCGGGGTTGAAACCCTGATCCAAGCGGTTCCTCTGTCAGAATCTGCAAAGGGTCCTTTTAAGAACAACCACGCGGACAATTGAACAATCCACATCAAAAAGACAAATGGGGCTCATCAGATGGAGTCACGTTGTTCCCTGCAGGCGCAGCTTTGCGTGCTGTGTGGCTTCGGAGGACGGACCTGCAGATGGACGTACGGGGCCGCTCGGCTAAAGTCACAATTTCAAGAGCTTCCCCTGCCTTTTCATGAGCTGCTGGCTCATGTCTCCCCTCTACCCCTGGGTCTTGTCAAATACTTGACCCTGTTTTGGCCCGATATAAGCCTGCAGCTAGCACCAAAGAACCACCAGGGTTCCTGGAGAGAAAAAAAACACAGAGAGTATTGTATGGCCTTGGCTGCATGGAAAGGTGGCGTCTGCAGATGCGCACGCACGCACACGCGCACGCACACACACACTACTCCTGAAAGCCTGTTGTGGTTTTGTGCGTGATAAACAGCAGCTGATGAAGGGAAACATGACTGAATGAGTGACACAGTCCTGGCTCGCATGTTTCTCTGACACATGACGCTGTAAAGACATTTCTTCGGCTGTGATCGCCTCTCACTGCCTTTTTCTAATTTCTGCCGTAGAACCTGCAGCTGCTCGGGGCCACAGCGATCGAGGACAAGCTTCAGGATAAAGTGCCCGAGACCATCGAGACTCTGATGAAGGCTGATATAAAGATATGGATCCTGACGGGTGACAAACAGGAAACAGCTATTAATATTGGTGAGACAATGACATGGCTATAACTGTTGAACGGGATTTAGAAACCAAATGTTCAATCAAATTGAATCCCTTTAATTAAATGTAAATTAGTCATTAAGTATGTCCTCAAAAATACTAAGTCTAAACCAAAACACGTTTTCTAAAGCCTCAAGTTTAAGCATCATTTTGAAAATACGAATTTTTTTCTGATATTAAATATGCACATTTGTTGGGTTGTTTTGGTGTTTTTGTGAAATTGGCGATAACTGCTCACAGTTCAAGTCCCTGCTTTCCTGTTTGACGTGTTTATTTGCTGACTTACCTGCCAGGATCATTTAATTTTCACCTTGGAGATAAGTTTTCATTTTAAAACAAGCTCTTTCTTAATCTTGCGTGCGTGTTCCCTTTTTTTTATGGATGAAGATAAAGCAAGATAAATGAAAGCATTTGTCAGCTGCTGGCCTGGAACTGATATTGTGAAAAATGAGCAGCGAAATTTGGTATTTAGATATTCGGTCTTCCTTAATATATTTTGCGCAGTTCCCTCGGTCTTTTACACAATGTTTGCATTCACATCCTGTTATTAATATTTATCCGCGGTGACTTAGCCCTGTTTGTGCACCTCACCGCTGGAACGTTTCCCCCGCGTGTCTTCGGATCCACGCTATGGCAGCCTCTTACAGGTAGTGCAGTCAGAGCTGCGGTCGTTCCTCACCCGGCAGGGCAGCCTCCTGACAGGCTTAATGCTCCTCTGTCACATACATGGAGTCGCAGCTACTGTCGCAGATCGCCACGTGATCTGCGATCCCGCTGCTCTTACATGGAAAAAAAACCAAAACACGCACAAGGAGGCAGCCACATGTACATGCTCTCACAGAGGGTTTAGCTTAGCAGATGTTATCAGAAAGAAAGAACTACTAAGCCAAATGTGGTTAAAGACTATAAAGAGATCAGATTTTAATACAGGATTAAAGCTCTGGGGCTAAAAGATGTGATAGAGAGAAGGCGAATAGTGTTTTTAAGTCAGACGGGTCAGACTTATTTCCTTATTAGATCTGCATTAATGGTTGCTCCTGTCGATCCAATCAGGTTTCCATGAGTGAATCTTTAGTCGGAAAATAAAGGTGCAGAAGAAATCTCCAGCGTGGCATCGTGACTTTTCCCAGAAAGCGGTGATGCCGGTGTACGCTCTGAGCTGCGCTCGCAGCTGCTTCTGAGGCACGTTCACGTCCGAGGTGATGCAGCGGGAACGTCTGGTCCGTGGAACCTTTGACAAGCGATGGCTTGTTCATTTTAGAACATGAAAAAAACCTGCATGTGGCACCTTCTTTTGCTGTGACTGTTACTGATTTTGATGTCACACTGAGAGCGGTGGGATTAAAAAAACCCAGAGTTTAACAGCCTATCTAACCTGGTTCTGAAAACCAGAAACACATTTAGACGCATTTAAAACCATTTACGACTGTGGCTGACTCATTGTTTTTTCCTCTTCTTTAGATCTTAGATTTTTCTTTAGCTTTCTTTCCCTGAAAAATGATGAAAGATGTCAACATTTTGAAAGAGTCGCACTAAAAGAAATATTTTGTTCACCAGTTTGTTCGTGAACTCATCCAATGCGCATAAAGAGTGCTGTGTCCACCATGAGGACAACGTCCTCTCCTTAGGCCGAGCAAGACACAGTGGCTTTAAATATGACCTTTACCCTCCACGGTTTCATCTCATCATCTGCATATTTCAGGTCCAGGTTGAAAACCTTATGCGTTTTATATATCGTCGTGGTTTGCAGTATTGGAGTTGACTGTGAATGAAGTGTCCCCGTTGGACGTTTTTTAGGTCTTGAGGGAGTGATGCTTTGTTCCGCCTGAGATGGAAACCAGCCAAGAATTCAGACTTCTCAGATGAAATAGAAAAGGGCAGTTTGGCTGCAGTCAAATGGGCTGAAGGTAAACACATTAGGCAGAAGGTCTGAGGCAGGAATTGACAAGGGGGAAGGGAGTTAAAACGCTGTGTAGAGACAGGGAGACATTCACCTCACAATGGAGATTTCTTTTTAGGGGTTGCACCTTTTACACCTACGAAAACACTGTCCCAGACCTGGACCGTAACCCGTTTGGTTTCGACTCTGGAGGTGAAATTCTCTCATTTCCTCATAGGTCCTCTGTGTGTGTGTGGGTGTGTGTGTGCATATGCATGTGGCTTTTTGTGTTTTGCATATAATCTTGTTACATGCCACCCATGTGTTTCCAAAAAAAAATCACAAGCTTCGTGGCTGCCACTTTGAAGAAAGTAAAATCTCTTTCCAGACGGGAGCAAAGTGTCGAAGCCCACAAATATTCCTGTGGTCATTCCACAGATGGCAGCGGCGGTTTGAAACTTGTCTCGATTCCTGAAACATTTCTTTCCCCCCCAAGGGGAGGCTCCCTCTACCACCTCGCCGGTGACCCTGAGCATCTGTACGGGCCGAGAGCTGAGGGGATCTCTCCCCAGAGAGCCATGTTGGCTAACTCGGAGTTGTAACTGCCCATTAAAACAGGAAACTGACAAACTCTTGTAAACTAAACTCATTAGTCATGTCCTGAGACACTGGCTCTCAGCTGTAACATTTTAATTGGTGTACCTTGAAGAAGCGCACGTCCTTCAAGCTTCAGTGACCCATTTTTTTCTTTGAATCTTTTCTTTGATTTTGTTTCACTTAATTATTAGAATTATTGGAAATCGCTGTTATATGCAACAGTAGTTAAGCCAAGCCAACAGGGGTTATTAAGCTACAATCTGAGAGTAATTGAGAAGTCATTTAAATTCGTGATGGAGATTTCCTGCCATGGTTTCGTGCATTTTTCTGCGTGCGTCATGTAATTTCTGAGACCATATGCTGATGTCTATGATCTTTTCTTCCCTGTTTTTCTGTTCTTCATGTAGGACATTCCTGCAAACTATTGACCAAGAACATGGGCATGCTAGTGATCAATGAGGACACTCTTGATGTGAGTATAACATGTATAATAATACCCTGGCCTCTTCACTTAGGCCCTCTGGGAAAAAAAACACTTTGGAAAGGGAGAGGATGAGGCCACAGGCCATCTTACACACACACGCAGACACACACAGCTCCCACTCATATTATGATTGTGTTTAATGTGCCTGAGGCACCCAGCAGAGAGGCGTGTTGACCCCCCCGGCAGGAGAGGCTTGTCTGTTGTTTTTTGAGACTGCAAAGGGCTAGTCTTTTCTGGCAGCAGACAGCTAAGCTACAATTGGAGTAAAAACTAGACTTGGTTTAATTTGTTGGGCAAAACAAACCCTTCGAGGTCTCATGAGAAGAAGTGGAAAACAGCGGGGGGTTGGAAGGGCAGTATTCTGGGGCGATGACGGATGGCCTTCAACCTGTCAACCGGTCGTTGAGCGTGATAGATGAAGTCGGGGTAGAAACTTGGGGTTGGTGTGTTCATAAAGCACACGGAGCGGCTCTTTGAAATGTCAGCTCCGATTCTCCTGTGGTTGAGCAGATGCTTACATAAGGCAGTTTGTTAAAACACGGCTGGAGAAACTTCTCCACCAAGACTGCCTGGCAGTGGGGCTGCTGATTCTGAGTGCCCTTCTGCTGAGAGACGGGGTAATTGGAGCATGTCTTCACTCGGTACCGTGTTTAGAAATGTTATCAAATGGGTTTTTCTGCGCCAACTCTTAATTAAACTCAAATTTACAAGGTCTCTTCTGTGGTATTAGATCATTTTAAACAGCTTGGTCTTCCACTCTGCTTTTTTCTTAACTGTGTGGAACATAACTAGGTTTTGAGAGATAAGCCATTAATCTTATAACCCCCAAATTGATTTATATCATGAACTGAGATCACCTAAATCCAGGAAAACAATATATTTCTTTTTGTTATATAATAGGGGATGTGTGTTTTACTAGCTTTTTATGTTGGATGTTGGACCCTTCTTCCTAATGTGCAGACCTCCTTTTGAGTGTCTCATACAAGACAAATGAAAAACTTGCTTCCTCCCTGTTGGCTCTAACACTGAAGGTGCTATGTCAACAATGGGGCTCAGCCTTTATTAGAAGCTCCTGTGGATTTGTGAATGGATGCCATGTCCTTATTCCAAAACCAAACACAACCTAGTCACATAAGCTAAACTGGTCATTACAGCCATAACAGAGAGGCTTAAGAAGGAGCCATATAGCATTAGTGCTAAAATTCCTCAGTGCAAAATTGGGAAGGAAATGGCCGCCCTACTTGAGGAATGGTAAACTGTGCTTATCACATGACGTGATGAATAGATTGTGCCCCAAACAGAGTGGATTCTTTCTCGCGCAGATGGTATTTTCTGCTTACACAGGACACTAACACATCTGCTCCTGCTGAGATGTCATCTAAAATCACCCTGTTAAATGAGATGGAGAGGCTTTCTTTACAGGCACCGTGGACATCACAACGGCCTATTCTTTACTCCTCTCTCTCACTCGTACACAGGCACACACTAGCGCACTGTTCACCATCTTGTGCTGTTTTACAGAGCCCATCAGGGCTGGTTAAGTCCAGGCAGCTGCTCCTCTTGCTCGGTTTCTCTCCTCTGTTAATCCATCATCTCTCTCTGTGCGTGTCTCTCGCTCTCCTCCTCTCTGTGTGAAACATAAAGCCCCTCTTTCCAAATATTTCCTTTAAGCTGAGGTTTCAGAGTTTTGTTATGCCAAGCGAACATTGCCGGACCCCCCCCCCCCCCCCCCCCCCCCCAGTACAGTGTGACGGCCTTGACATATCTGACCCTGACACCATCTCCGCTGCCAGTGGCCACCAGGATTTTAATGATTGCAGCTGTTTGAGCATCTGCTTGGCACATTAGCCACCAACGTTTGTGTCTGTTCATTTGCACCACCGGACTCCTGGAAACCTGCCATTAAAGAAATGATTTTACTGTGAGAAACGACGCCGTAACAATCCCGTCGTTTGAGACAAGCCCACAAGAAGTATCCGGTATTCTGGAAAACTGAAACCTTGACTGTGGCAAAAGATGTTTTTAGATGTATTACCAGAGATATATGGCCTCCTAATGTACACACATTTGGTTTACATACATTTCTTTAGCTCAAGTGGCCCCAGATATATACGTTAAATCTTCTTTTTGTGTGAGCTTTGCTGCACCTTGGCTTGTGAACAAGTGCGTGTGTAAATTATGTCCCTTCTACACGCTGTCATACTGTATTTGTTTTACGATATATAGGCGGGGAGGGGGACTCTTTTTCTCTGGTTTTAATAAGTTGCATTACATGTCATGCTGTCTCTCAGAAAAGAGTTACAGTTGAGTTCTTAATTATTTTAACATCTGTTAGAAAGATGATTGAATGATGAACGCCATGATGATCTCACCTCTCCATTCTTCCAGTCCACATGTCTCTATAGCTGGACAGTTAATCCTCGCGTCAGGTTCATATTTATCACTCATCATCGGAGCTGTATATATTGTATAAGCAAACAACCTCTACTCAGAATTCAAGTATGCATCACCTCATTCCTTGTGTTTGAATATAAGCAGCATGGGAAACAGTAAATATGTAAAATATAAAGGGCAGCTGCAGTGCAGGACTTTGGGATTGGCAAGACGTCTGCACAGATCTGTGTCATGTATTTAACATTCATGTTTACGCTGTTGTGTTGTGTTGTGTTCAGGTTATCCAGTTTCGCGGTTACCTTTGATTTTTTCCATTGTTTTGTTTTTGATCCCCTGCTGGTTTTATCTGAAGTATTAATGTAATGTATCAAAGCTGTCATTGAAACCTTGGCAAATACTTTACCATTAAATGATAAATTCAAACTAAATAGTCCACTTGGAATGAGTTTAACTTCAATATAATGATTGATTAATCCATCATAATCAGCTTGTGGTCTAGCTTTTGAAATGTGAGCCATAAGAGCTAACATCAACTACTGTAATAACCCTCCAGACTGTATCTCCTCCAGCAGCAATACAACTGTAAACCCCAACTTTTTGACTAATTGCTGCAATTAAACTAATTAAACTTGCACGCCATGTTTTCCATCACACAGAGAACGAGGGAGACGCTCAGCCACCACTGTGGAATGCTGGGGGATGCCCTCTACAAGGAGAACGACTTTGCTCTCATAATTGATGGGAAGACCCTGAAATACGCCCTCACATTCGGAGTGCGGCAGTACTTCCTGGACCTTGCCCTGTCCTGTAAAGCTGTCATATGCTGCAGGTAGGATTTACCCCTAAAGCAATAAAACCAAGCTGTGAAACAATAAATCCACTGATAAAACTATAAAACATATGATTAAATACTTGGTCTAATAGGAAACTGATTAAAATAAGGATAAGGCAACTACCACTAAACACTTATCACAATTGGTAGCAATTTACTATAAAGAATATTTTTAATGTTCATTGGAAAGTGTTGAAATACTCATTTGTATAAATTTTTATGTCTTTAGGTTTTGATTTTACACAGACTTTCAATTCATCAGCACTACTTTGAAGCCAATTATTCATATTTGTCATGTTTACTGAAAAAGAGGAACACAAAAACAAGAAATTGGAAGCTGTATGGTTGAACTGCGAAGAATTATGTCATCACTACAAAGATCACTGAGTGTTTTATAGCCGTAGTGAAACGATATAAATATTCTCGCAGGTTAACATTACGCAGGTACACTGTTGACCTGCCCAGACCACATAAATAATAGGAAGTACTTAAGTACTCAAGCAAGTATGTTGGGGTTTGGGCCCAGGAGTCGACTTCGTGTTTTTAGAACAACAGCGATCCTTCTAACTCAGTGCATTACATCAAATATGTATTTATTTTCCCTCTTACCACAACTTACATTTGCCTTACTCTGGGCACTGAGAGACACGGGATGAATGAAGCCTCTCAAACCAGGAAGAACGTAAACATTAACAGTTTCACAGCTGAAAACAGACACACGGTCTATGACATCATCTCTGGAGGCCCTCTGAGTGGCACGCTACCCGTATGGCTGCACGCTTTGCTCTGATTTTGCACTTAGAGAGGTTTAGAGTCCAATAAGACGGATTTTAAAGATGTTCCTTAACCATCACCCCTGATTGGCTAGCATGGGTGGAGCTTTAGCTCTACTTGTAGTGACCATAACTTAAGGTAGAGCTACAGGACATGTAGGTACCAGGCAGAAGAGGGTGGATCTCGCTGACCTTGCCAAGAGAAGCAGAATTTAGTGCCAAGAATATGATTCATATCATTCTTAACTGGCTACTCTCAGACTAAGGCTGCTATGCTAAGTTTTTCCAGTCATAGTTGTGACGTGGATTCAAAAACCTCTGCATTCCTTTCCAGAGTGTCGCCTCTTCAGAAGTCAGAAGTGGTGGAGATGGTGAAGAAACAGGTGAAAGTCATCACGCTGGCTATCGGTGATGGTGCCAATGATGTCGGAATGATCCAGACTGCTCATGTGGGTGTGGGAATCTCAGGCAACGAGGGCCTGCAGGCAGCCAACTCCTCTGACTACTCTATTGCCCAGGTAAGCACAATGGCAGGAAGTCTAACAGACTAACTGAGACCAGAAATGAATCCTCATAAACATGAAATCAACACCTGCATTTTTATTTTTTTTTGAAACTCATAAACATTAAATTCCTCAACGTATCATTCCTGTCTGTTCCGATGTGCCACCTGTCATCGATAGCTTCCATATTGTTCCGAATGACAAAAGGTCATATGTTTGCTGGGGTGTTAGCTTTTACAGTGAAGTAGGGACACCTGTAAAAGAGGCATCTGTTGACACCTGACCCCATCAAACCTATACAGAGACAAATCCCGAGAAAATGCTCCCAGAAACCAATTTGAAAGTCTGCACGGATATGCGACACCCAGCCAGTAACCGTAGAGGTCTTTTCTCATGTCTGTGTTCCTCCACAACATGCTGCTCACATTTCCAGTACAGCCAAAGGGCCTGTTAGCACGGGAAAGTAAAACACAGTAAGGTCTCTGTTTCGTTTTGCATTAATCCTTTAAGAGACTTGGACTGGCTTAAGTGGCCCTTTAATTGGCACCGCTTGTAAAAGTATATGTCTTTCAAATATAGGTGGCCTCTTAGAATCTATTAAGCTTGTGTGTTTGCCTTCAAATTCAATTGCAAATGCTACCTTAACTGTAGAAACTGTACACTCAGAACTTGCAGGGCCTGTGTTTTGTGTTTTCCCCCTTATTCGTGATTTCTGAAAGTATTTCGACATATCGGGTGAGTTTCTTTCCACTCTCTGATATTAAGTAAGACTCAAGACTAGCTGGGAGTTATCTGTGTGCAGACTGAAGAGGTTTTGGACGAAAGCACCTCTGCACTCCATCAGTCAACAGCTCAACTCTGCGTTAACTGATGTTTTATCCGGCCATTCAATGGGGTCAGACAAACTGGAGGCCGCCGGTGGTGTCATTTCACCATAGAGAACTGTGGTAAAGCCGAAAGACAAGAAGGCTTTCAAATAAAACCAACAAAATGTGCCCAGAAACGTGCATTTGATTTCACAGCTGGTTTTACTAGACATGTTTGATAGTTTACATTGATAGTTTACATTCATTTCACTCCAAACTAAGATCCAATTGTTTCCTTGAAGATTTGAGCTGCCTTCAGACTTATTAAACTTTAGCTTTCCTCTCACGCAGTTCAAATACTTGAAGAATCTTCTGCTTGTCCATGGAGCCTGGAACTACAACCGTGTAGCCAAGTGTATCCTGTACTGCTTCTACAAGAATATTGTTCTTTACATCATTGAAGTAAGTGTCCACATCACATGACAGGGTGCAGATTTTAGCCCAGATTTTAATTCAAAGCATTGCGATTATTCTGCACAACCTTCTTAACATTAGAGTTATTACACTGACTGGCCCTTCACATTTGTGCACTATTGAGTGAAGTCAGAACATACTGTATTTCTGAAATACCATCAAACATTTCATTTAAGTCCAAGTCCAGTAAATTAATTCCATTTCGCAGACCTCAACTCGACATGTAAAATCAAAATACTTCATATTTACTGTCACAGACCTGCACCTTTTGTTATGTATAAAAACACGGGGGTTTTGTGGCTGCCATCGTCACCCTGCTCCACCGCACGTCTGTCAGTGCTAGTTAGGAAAGCGCTCGCTTGTTTGCACGTGTGGCCGTCGGTGAGATGGCGTTTGACAGATACCAGGCCCGGTCGGGTCTGCGGGTTCAGAGCTACAACCAGAAATGACCAGATAGGTTAAGTGTTTCCTATCAGCTCAGCTTTATCATCAGGGGTGTTCTGATGTTTTGATCTACTTCACGTTTGGCTGTCGCTAGGACAAATCACTAACTTAACAGATCCTAAAAGGTTTAAATGATAAAGAACTGATCACAATGCTTTGAGCTACATATCCAATCTTCATATTCAACATACACCACTAAATTAATGTCTTATTTTGCAAAATTCACAGTGACATTTTCAAACTTCTTCAATAAATATCATGACAGTGAAATGTGAGCACTTAAATCGCCCTTTCTTGTCCACACTTGACCTCTAAACCCACCATTTCATCCCCATTCTACTTTATCCACCATGGAGAATCGGTAGACTAGCTTTTACATTCCAGCATGTCTGCTTTGGACTCAATGTGACAGGACTGAAAGACGATACTCATTTTCCTCGGTTTTTTACCTTTTCTGACAAAGTTCCTTCCCTTGTCCAAATTTGGTAAAAGACCCAGGAATTGGCACCAACTGGCAGCTTCATTGCATATGATAGTTCTTCTACACCTCATTTTAATCACTAATGAATATTTCAATCACTCAAAATCAGCTCTTTAAGTCCAAATAAGGCGGCAAGAATTCAGATGAACCTATTGCTAAAATATGCACACTGCTCCTTTATCCCATTTTCCCTCTTTCTTTACAATCACATCCAACGGTGGTGGAAATTCTGTGCGACATTATTTCTCCAGTTTTTGTGTGCGTGGCTACGTTTCATCCTTGAAACACACCAGGCCTCTTTTCAAAGCGGGTTTTCTTTTCCTACTGCTGGGGAGTAACCGCTCCAGCTCTATCTGCAGGCCAAGCAGCTTTCTAGCTCACCTTTTGTTGCTTTCTGAAAACATAACTACCCTCCTCCTCGTGCTACACTCCTTTGAGGGATTTAGGTAGATAATGGAACATTTTCTTTGGCAGCGTCAGTATTTCAAATGTCCTGCTTTCTAAGGCCTTGATATCTAACGCGCAGTCGACCCCGGTGTTTGGCTAAAGCTGTGTTTGTTGAGCTAATAGGTTTACTTTTGAGCTTGCGTGTTTTTCTCATCATCTCCCAGGCTTCTTTGCAGAAAAAGAACCAGGCAAGTTGATGGGAATTTGAACTTTTTTCTTTGTTTGTGGCAGTATTATGTGATTCAGGGTGCACTAAGGAGGTATCGTAGGGCTCTGTTTAAGCCTCTTTTTCGTTTCTTTGGTGGCTTCTGGGGCCATTGTGGAAGATAGGAATGTGACTACAGCTTGGTCTGAGGCTCTTGGAACAGTTGCGTGGTCATTCAGATCGTCCTGAGGGTTAATTGTTAGTCAGAAAGTGAGGCTCCACGGCGGCTGGCACTGCTTCTGTGTTTCTTTTGGGTATTGTTACATCTTCTAATTTTCCCAAACAGTTAAATCTCTTAACTTCAGTCGCTATGACACGATTCAGGCAGAATTCACAAGTCTTACTATTACTGGCAGATTATAGTGAACTTTTTAAAAAAAAGAAGTGAAAAGCACTGAATTCAGCCGTCTTTTCAGTGGACACCAACTTAATTCGAATGGCCGAACCAGCTGGCCACTCATGTTTGAGTGACACATTGCCAGGAAGCAACAGAGGGGGCTGATGGACAAGTGGCATTTATGAGGCAATTACACGAACGCTCATTCAGTGTGGCTCAGTCTAGTGGCTCAGAGTTGCTGAGAACAGCTTTTCTCACTGAATGAAAGCACAGGGGTTGTGCTGGGCATTATGAGACAGCTTGTGCTACTAGTTCCACATATTACTGGCATATTTATCAGCTTTGCTTCATATCCCACATCACTGGCCTTGTGTAGAAATTCCTGTAGTGATTCGAATAATTTTAAGAAGACTCATTGTTGAGGACAAATGTCATGCTCCCCCCACTCACCCCCCCCCCCCCCCCCCCACCCCCCACCCCCACCACCCACCCACAGTCACATTTGGACAAGGCCAACATTGGCGTCTATGATTTTTTTTTGGTTTGCTGATGAATATGCAAGATGCCTCTTATCTTTCTAGCTCCTTGCTCAGTCCTCCTTTTCTCAAATCTCGCTGGCCTCCTTTACTGTTTTTCATGATGTGCAGTCAGGGAGAGAGGCCAGCCACACCCCTCAGCTGAGTGGCACTCAATGAGGGGAAGAAAAGGGGTAGAAAAATCCTGCCTGGTCCTTTCCCTAATGAGCAAATCAATGCATCTGTCCTTCAAGAGATGCGAGAGGGAGAAAAAGACAGAGAAGCTATTGGGACTCCAAGGCTCAGGCCAAAACACTCACACAGAAGCAGTTACCACATGCTATGAATAGGACCCTTTTTAACTTAGCACAACAATATATAGGCTCAGAGCTGCTCATTGGACAGAGCGGTAATTAATTCAGCAGTTTGACCTACCCGCTAGCCTCTCGTTACCATTGCTTGAGACAAGCTAATAGTTGAACCCGCCGTGTCTTAAACCTGGTTTAGGCTCCCTAACCATAACTCATAGCAACGCCATTGTATTTTTTTCCCCTGTTGCACCAAGACTCCAAATGCAGAAAATACCCACATACGTTAGACGCTTTACATCTTTAATTCTTGTGGTTATAGAGGCAACTGGATACTTAAAACATCCAGCCCCATGTTATAAAAGAAGCATCATGGTAGACTGCACCTGATGGTGTGCAGGGTGGGATCTGTGATGGGTGGGTGTGGAGAATAGGATGAGGGGCAGGTTCTAGGGGCACACACATAAACACAGGCTTAGTCTACAGGGAACCACCCCACCCCACCAATCCTAAAGAATGAAGAGTAGGTGAATGTCGGGGCGACGGACATTTGTTATCATGTGTAGTCGTGCACAATCAAAATGGAAAGAACTAGTGGCAGATTGGAATTGGACGTGTAGAGAGAGTGGCAGCTCTCAAACAGGCTTTGTCCCAATCTGAGAATTTGTAGCAGTTCATGCCTTCATAATGAAGTTCAATGAAGCGAAGAAATGCTCGCTTGGCCATGGCGAAAACACAGCACCCCCGATGTTCCCCTGACAGATTTGGCATGAGCGAGAGCCAAATCTCAACCATCAAGTGTCAAGTATTAAGCATTGTTCCTGCAAGGAACAGTTACGCTGTCGGGTTACAAGCAGTCTTTTCCTGGCATGTGGCTAAAGTGTCGACTTTGCAACAAGATCAATGACTGTGTTTATTTTATTTTTTTTTTCCTGACAAGGTGCAACTGCAAGCCAGCATATTTCATGTAGCTGGTTTCTGTCCTGATATTAGAGGCGTCTATGGGTCCACATGATTTTGTCTAATCAAGATGCGGTGATAACCTTTATCTACACCCAACATGTGGTTTCCATTATCCCATCTCTTTTTCGGCCTCTCCATCATCCAGTCCTGACCCAACTCTACCTTTGTCAGACTAGCTTTTCTCTTCCGTCACAAATTTGTCTTCAGGTGGATCACAGAGGGGAAATTGTGGGCTTTGTGTATGTTGAAGGTCATCCTCTTTTCAATCCAGTCAGCAATTAGCATAAAGGAGACAGTATGGGCTCAACCTAAACCCCTATTTCCCAATTTGAAGGTAGTTTAGAACAGTTACGTACCTGCTGAAACAGTTGAAGAATTTATGTTTATTTACACAAAACATTGGTTTATCTCTTAATTACAGCTGTTATTGTAGGTCTCTTGTCTTAAAAGGGAGAATAACACAGCGTTACCCTGCAGACATGGCGCGTCAGCCTTAAATCTGATAAGCATTGACCTTTACTATCCCTAATTGAAAGCATATCCACACTTAAAAGGCAATTAGAGAAACTACAGAGATTTAGTGCTTTCATCATCCAGTCTGAGTAAAGCCTGTAGTATCAGATTCCTGATAAATATCATGCTGGCTTAAGTGATAGTAAAGGGAAATGTGTGTATTTTGGACACTAATTCATCTTTTTTTTTTGCTTTAATTGCATTTTGTTGTCATTTATTCTGTGCTGACTCTGTTTTTATGTCTGTGTCGTCCTCAGATATGGTTTGCATTTGTCAATGGCTTCTCAGGCCAGATCCTGTTTGAACGCTGGTGCATTGGCCTGTACAATGTGGTAAGTGTCAGTAAAATCAATTCTCTGAAGAGCTCACTTAGCCTGTTGCTCTTTGACGCTTGGCTGAGTTGCGGCGGTGCCCCAGAACTGATCCCCTTTCGCCGACTATCACCGACATCTTGAAAACCTTTTCCTTTATTTATGACCTGTTGTCAACTCTATATTCCCTCTGTGTCCCAAACTATGTACTGAATTCAAAAGAACAACAGTGTTTCTTGCCCCGCAGTGTGTATCTACAGCGGGAACAGCTACTTCTTAAAAACAATATGAAGAGACGTAGGGAGTCCCACAGGGCTGTAATTGAACCCCTTCTAATGAACTTGTATTTCATATGTGTCATGGAGTAAATAGACTTCATCTGTAAGTCAAATCTGCCGTTAAACCCACCAGGAGTCAAATCTGTAAATTTAAACTGTTTTACTTACTCAACAGTCGGTAAACCAAAAGAATGACACAAGTGTGAAATGAAAATTTTCGGATCCCTCTCGAATGTATAGTGTAATTCAATAGAGTCGAGTGACAAGGATATTTCTGCAACCCTTCAGCCTTCCCCTGATACAGTAACACCCCCAACTTTAGAGTCGGTACAATTCGGGGGTGATGGTAAGAGGATTCTGTCTTTCACATTTCCCAAAAAATTGGGGGAATTCCTCCAGCTCAGTGGGAGCCCGTCTGAAGCAGTGGGCTAAATCCACCCCTAAATGGAGGTCTTCCTGCTCCTGGCTCTGAATAAGAAAGGAGCCCAGTGGAGCATGTCCTGCGGCCCGCTGGTCTCACAAACTGAGGCCTGCAAACTCCCATTCCAGATGGGCCTCTGCGGAACTCACACCAGCTGAGCTGCTGAGCCCCCCCAGCCACACAGTACCATCGGCGCTCCCTCACCAGCTGCTATACAGAACAATATTATAGCACCCCGAAGAAATTACACTTGAGCTGGGCTGTAATACCTGCTTCTCAGTCAAGAACATCACAGATGTTCAAAGAGATGACTTTAGCAGACGAACAGATTGGACACATTACAAACTCAAAATGAGAAACATATAGGGTCCTGAGGTCAACGTCCTTGGATGTAAAGTAAAAAGCAGTGCATGTGGAGAACAAATGAATATTTAATAAGGACATAGATGTAAAAGTTTTGATAGTCAAGTGTCCCTTATTTGTTTTATTACTTTGTATATCTTTGTAATACTGTGCCATTATTTGAAGTTCAGAAAAAAATTGTAGGTGTAAAATAATAAATTTGGATTTATAATAACTGTCCTCTGCAAACACTGTTTGCAGTCTTTTTTTTAAATTCTGTTTACAAAAAATCTCGAAATACATGATAGGTTGTTGTTGTTTTTTGACTGACATGTTGTATTCTGAAATGATAGACATCTATTAATGAAAATGTGGGGCTCATTTGCTGGTAATTAGAGTTGTATTATTCTTATTTCTTGCATAGATCTTCACTGCACTGCCGCCTCTCACTCTGGGAATATTTGAGCGCTCCTGCAGGAAAGAAAACATGCTGAAGTACCCTGAACTCTACAAAACATCCCAGAACGCTATGGGCTTTAATACCAAGGTAAAGTTCAACACTTTTTAAAAAATGTTACTATGTTTTCATTATCCAGCCGTACATGGCTGTTGCACAGGTTATAAAATGGGTCATCCAAGAACCAAAACCTTGACAATTTTTTAATGACATCTTTTTAATTGTGCTCCTTTGCACAAATGCAAAGCTCCACTCTTCCAGCCTTTACAACCAATTAACATCACATTAACGACACAAGTTGTTGCTGCTGTCATGTTGTTGTCGTTGGGCTGATGTGTCCCCCCCCCTCTTACTGTGACCTAGCAGCTGCAGTCAGTCGGTCTCCAGTCTTTTCCCTGATTTGGCCTGGCTTGACCTAGTCTGTCTGTTTACAGGGGCTTCCCGTTAGCTTTATCCTGTGTGTAATGAAGATGTCTCCTCCTTTCTCCTTGCTGAGCCAGAGTTCTGGACCCTCCTCACAGGCGTGGTGACCTGGTTAGCATTGCATGGGTCTGGATTAAAGACTGATTGGCCATGGCGGTCAGGGGCAGGGAAGGTCACATGGGTAGCAGAATGCAGTTCAGAGATTGTGTTGTCATTGTGTGACAGAATTTGCAGCGGAAAATTGTGCAATTTGTTTAAGGAAGTTGGTTTCAGGGTTGTCTTAGCGGATTTCAGGAGGTGCACTCATTATATTAAATAGTTGTCATTATATGTCCCATAATGAATGAAATCATATTTAATCTAAATACGGAAGGTTTGTGCTTTCTGATATCTTTTTGATTTTAGTTTATATATATTTGGAATGACTCTTCAATAATGTAGGTCGCAGAAGCACGTGTGTATGATAGTTAAGAGTTCAAATCTCGACATTTTCCAAGACCCGTAAGTGATGACTCGCCCAGGTCAGCAGCTTGTTTTTGCTGGCTTTGTCCACTCTTTTCCTGAGATATTTTCCTTGCAGCTGGCCCGAGGCAAGGCGAGAAAATCCAGCAGGAATTTGGCCCCTGGAAGCCTGTCTATTTGCGCGCTTGGTTCTTTTGTACACAACAGATACTGTCTTTGTGAATGAAAGCTGTTTGTGTTGAGGTAAGAGCAGAGAGGAGCCGCGGTGTTAAAAACACACGCCGCAGTTTTGCATGTGTCATCTGTTTCCTGACACTTGTGTCACTGTAATAAACTGTCACAGTCATAGAAACTTCGGTGGTTTGCCAAACACTCTTGCCCCCCCCCCCCCCCCCCCCCCCCCTTTTACCTTGAAAAACATAGGAAGCTGGTGGGAAGCTCTGGAAAGATGGTGCTCAATATTAATGACTTGCATTCATGCTTGTGGTGCAATTAGGAGTTCAGTAATGGGCAGAATCCTTACAGAGCTTGCTTTCTTTATGAGGAGACCTCTTAACAAGTGGCCAGGATACGTGGGGAAAAAGAGAGCTGAATGCCTCAAAAGGTTAAAGAGAGGACCCCACTGTGACAAATGATTATGAACTTTTATTGATTTCATTAGCATTCATTAGTTGTGAGGGGGTAAATGGAGCTTGTTTGCACCCCCACTGTGCAGGGGGAGCGGGGATAGACGAGGAAGAGCTGAGCCTCACAGCGGGAAGCTAATTGGCATTAATGTGATTGTAACATTAATGTTGATTTAGTCTGCGTTTGCGCCGCAAAAATAGAGGAGTGGGGGGTTGGTTTTTCAGCCACCCGTCGCTTAGTGTATTGGGTTTTGTGTACACAGCGGGATGGTGATGTAATTCAGAGTGGGGGAGGCTGCAACAGGACTTTGTTTTGTCCATAGGAAAGGTGAGTAGGTCACGGCACTGAGGTGAGCTGTGGTTGTGCCTGGAGACGCTTCCATTCATCCTGTTTTGCTCCTGACTTTTCAGAATACTGCCACAGTGCACATGGGTGTATTTATACCCTCGCAGAAGTGTTTAAGGTGAGCAGTTTGTCCCAAATAA
Source organism: Takifugu rubripes (assembly GCF_901000725.2). Lineage (NCBI taxonomy): Eukaryota > Metazoa > Chordata > Actinopteri > Tetraodontiformes > Tetraodontidae > Takifugu > Takifugu rubripes. The sequence continues at coordinate 11,721,006 of NC_042298.1, read as the reverse complement.
TCAGTTTTAAACTCCACTGATGGGTTTGCTGAAGTTGTTGAAGTCGGTCCTTGTCCTTTTGCCAAGAACAGCTGATTCTTAATATGCCAAAAGTTAAAAATTAGCTCTTTTTTTTTCTCTCTGTCAGCCATTTACAAAATCTTCAGCATTAGCACTGATGTCTGGGTCATTACCAGAATGGAAAATGGGGTACAACCGTGGAGGGGATTTTTGGCAGAATAGGTTTCACGGCTGTTTCATGCTGCGTTGCCCGTGAGTGTTTTGTTTGGCACTGAAGTTCTGTAATGTAAATTTGAACGGCGGAGGTTTTGGAGTGGGAGTATTGATTTAAAAGACTCATCTGAGCTCCGCGTGCTTGCATGTGCAGACACGCAGGCCGCAGTCCACAGCACAACTTTCCAGGGTTTTAATAATCACCATGAAAACAGTTTAATCTCTGTCAGACCTGTCAATCTCTCTCTCTGTGTGTTTCAAGACTGATTTCTGCTTTTTTAAACCCTCCTGTCATTTATTTCTCCACCAGTTAAAACTCTCACACGAAAGAGGCCAAAACATAATGAAATACAGTTTAAGAGGAAACCCTCACAAACCGCACTTTACTTTCATCAGCGGTAGGCTTTTTTTTTTCATACCGATTGCAGAAAGTAAAAGGGAAGAAAAAAAAAAGTATAAAAGCTGCACACCCGCCTTTCACTGCTCGTACACACACTCGGCAGCCTCTCTCTTGCCCATAACACACAGAGAATATACAACGTGTCTGTCAGCGGGGTGGCAATTCAACGGGGAGGCCCTGACAAAACCGCCACTTAGCCTAGCGCTGGGCTGGCACAAAAGGTCCAGGTCAGGGGTCACTTGGAAGACTGGAGCTCCCAGCACCCCTCTTTTTTTCAATGCTCTTTCCTTTTTTTCTTACCGTCTCCCTGCTTTGCTCTCCCTTCTTGGAATCTCCCGCCTCCCAACCCACACCCTCCCCCTTTCTTCCTCCTCCATCCTCCTGCCCTCTATTTTGCAGGTCTTCTGGGCCCATTGTTTGAACGGCCTCTTCCACTCCGTCATCCTCTTCTGGTTCCCCCTTAAAGCCTTCCAGCACGGTAAGCAGCTCCCAGAGTCTCCACCACAGCTCTCGGGGGATAAAGAGGGAGGATAGTCAAATTCACATACTTTGTCTTAATTAGTTCTCTCTTCAACCGTCCGGCCTTGAATTGCAAACATGTGTGTGCACAGGGAAGGCCGCACACTAAGCGGGGCACATTCATGTTTGCTGGATGTCATTTGCACACTTTGACCTGCTGAAATGACTTTTGCACATTTATTCCACAGTGACTTTATACTTTTTTTTACAAACAGACCACATGAATGTATGCTTCGCAGGTGTTTGCAGGCAATGACGCATTTAATCTAAAAAACAATCCTTTTTGAGTCAGCGGTTGCATTAATTCATAATAACTTTATTTGTCCTTGAATCAGTTCCACATGTTTGTGCACATTAAGATGCAGTGCAGGTGTGCGTGGGTGTGTTGGGGGTGCAGAAAGAGCCAGAGAGAATAGGGATCTTTGAGCTGGTAAGACTTGGCCGGCCAGAGAGGAGGACCACACAAGCTTGGGCTTGCTCTCCTAACAAAGGCGCCAAGCCCCTTCATTCTGACTGACAGGCTGTCAGAAAAGCCTCAGCGCTCACAAAACATGTGACCAGTCGGAAGTGAAGTGAAGATTCGCTCTATTTCTTCACTGGCAGTCACACGCCACTGATGTTTTTGCCTCGGCTGGCCTCCAAATCCCAGTCAGTATTTTGATTTCATCTCATTCTTACCTCCAGGTTGGAGCCCCGGCAAATGATAGAACCCCTATCAACCTCTGTGAAACACAATCTTGTTGTATTGCAGCTGTAAGAACATTTACATTTAAGCCACAAACGTACAGCGATTCAGTCCTTCCAGAACAATGATATGCCTCCCTAAAGCTGACTTTGGCCTCTGTGTACTCGTGCTGCCGGCTTGTTTACTCCTTGGACCAAGTGATGGAATTCTTTATGAAACCTTAGAGCAGAAAAGACACAGCTTTGGCCCTGAAAGCTTCTGTTGTTAATTCTCTTCACAGATACAGTTTTTGGCAATGGACGGACTCCAGACTATCTCCTCTTAGGCAACATGGTTTACACAGTGAGTGCACCAACAGTCAACATTTCTGCTGTTAAACAGATCATGTCTTTCTGCCAAGTGTTATCCGGTTACTTCTTTGTGCCTTTGACTGCTTATCTCTTCCAATTTTATACTCCTCATCGTACAGTACACTTGACATAAGTGAAGATTATGATACATGTCATGCACATATGAGTTTGACACTGAAGAGACAGTTTAGATCTAACCTCTGTGTAATTCCTCCCTTAATAGTTTGTGGTGATCACAGTTTGTCTTAAAGCCGGCCTTGAGACATCATCCTGGACCATGGTAATTTAATTTTTCTCTCTTCTCGTGCCAGTACCCTGTAATTTCCTTCCAGATCCCCAGTTTTATACGACCACTGATGCCTTTGACGTATATTACGTCCTCCTTATATCTGTGGATCTCTTTATGGTTTGCTCCCACCGAGCTTGTAATTGTAAACCAACTGACATGACATGTTTGAGTTGCTCCCACGAGCTCTCGGCGTTTGCCTGAACCTGACCCGAAAATACACTTGCGAAGCTCAAGCAGAAATTTAAATGTTTCAGCTTTTTCTGATTTCTGCACTTCCAGTTCAGCCACATCGCCATCTGGGGGAGCATCGGCCTCTGGGTGGTGTTTTTCATTATCTACTCCTCGCTCTGGCCCCTCATCCCGCTGGCTCCCGACATGTCAGGAGAGGTAAACACATGCATGTGCTCGTACACATTCTTACCTATTTATTCTACAAGCACTTCCTAAAAAACTGCTTTTATAATCAGCCATCGCTGACAGACCCGGGGGGGCTCATAATTTATTTTCTGTTTCAAACTGAAGCTGTGGGGAATTTACAGATTTGAACTTGAGACGGGCCTTTGTAAGGAGAGCCAGAGGCATGTAAACTGTCAGACCTCTGGCTTGTGTTGCCTAATGACTTAATTGGGCCAATTAGTCCAGTGTTTGTGTTACGTCACCTTCCCTGGATCTGAGTATCTACAGGTGACACCCAAACAGTGAAATACTAGTGCAGCCTTGATATGCATCCAGAGAACGGATATAGAAAAATCTATGTGATGTTCAGCAGGATTTGAGGCTGAATCAGAAAGCTTCTTCAATAAGAGTTCCTCTGTATGAGTGACTGCTGTGAGTCTGCATGAGGACAGGTGGTCAGTGGAAACCCATTAACGTCTCCCAGGGACAGAGACATCTTTTCATTAGAGCAGGAGGACACTGTATGCTGTTATTCAACCAAAAAAAATGGAGCCACACACGAAGATGTTGGGGGGAAAAAACTTTTTATGACTGTCATATATGTAGGTCCTGTCTGAGAGAACATTTGTGCAGTTCTGACAAACCGATGAGCTTGTTTCTTCGGTTTAGTGCTTGGAAAATTGTTTGGTAGAAACTAGAAATACTTTTAAGCCGTCTTTGACTACAAATGGTCTGGCGACGTTTGATGCCTGCTTGAATTGAGAATTTATCATTTCATTGTGCGCATATACATGGTTCAAAGCCAAATGGGATAAAAGATGTTTTTATTCAATCTGTAGAAGCAAAAAGTTGAGCATGTTCTCCCTGCAGGGAAAAGCTTTTGTTTGTAAAAGAGAATAAAGACGAGGTCTGTTTTAACTTTCACATTCTGGCAAGTTTTACAGGAGCTAATTAGGCTGCACAACACAACTGTCAAAATGGCAAAAATATAAATGTACGTAAATACAGCCATCCCTTTAACAATACTCATGAAAAGCTCCTTTATTAGTTTGTCGGAATCTGGGCCAACCAACACCTCTTAAAAGCAACATAGTAGTACTAATTGTGTTGTTCGTTGTATTTGCTCCAAAAAAAAAAAACATACAGAGAAGTTTATTGAAGTTAATAGGAAACAAAGTCTTTTCTATTTCATGTTTACCTCAAAATATTCAACTCTAACTTAGAGAACAGGCAGACAGAATTGTTTTGCTCCGAGTCACTGGGTTGGATACACACACACACACACACACACACACACACACACGTGTTAACCCACACACGTACACACAGTCAGTGGGTAGCTTCACTGAGCTCATCAAGGCTGCAGCTTTCATCTATGGCCTGCAGCACTTGACTGAAGATGGTAATGGTGTCCTGTGGGTACTTGGTAACCCTATGCCCCTGCTCCAGATCAGGGATGCCAGTACATCTTCAAACAGGGAAACATCTCCCCGAAACCTGAGAAAGCATCACAGACAATCTCCCCTTCTAAGACCTGGTAGTATCTAAAGGGCAGGTTTATCCTCAACCCAGACGCAGCCACACATAATTCACCATGGCCGCCTCCTCCGTGTGTACTTGAATCTTCAAATATTTTCATTCTTTCTGATGTTCATCTCTTTCCCTTTTGCTCCTGCTTTCCCCCCGTTGCCTCGTTTTTTCCCCTCTTTTTCTTCATCCATCAACAAATGCACCCAAGGGTTAAAACCATAACAGGCACCAGAAGCTCCTTCTCCTCCTGTTTCTGCTCTCACTCACTCCAACTCATTTGCCTTTAACAGCGGTCCGTAGGCAGTGAGCTGCATGGAAGCACATCCATCATTGTCAGCCAAAGGGTTCCTGGGGCGATTGACAGGACAGGTGCAGGATCCCTCCCCAAAACAGACTAATCTTGTTCACACCTCATAAGGCTGACACGGATTTCAAAAGAATATATATATATATATTCAATTTATATTCAGGAGCTGAAACTCAGATCCTGTCAGCACAGCTGTCTCCAGTACATCTTATCTCCTCTCTTTCTCAGTTTTCACACACACACACACACACACACTCTTGCACTTCCACACACCTTTGCTATTTTTCATTTTCTGCTTCACACCATGCAGCACTTTGCACCCCGAAGCAACTGGAATTATTAATTCATTAGACGCGTCGGCAGTCGAGCAACATAACTCATTCCAGTTCTCACTCGGGGTTAATAAACTGTATTCTGAGAATTTTTACTGATGCATATCAAGTCAGGATTACTCCAGCTCTCCGTACCCGTCTGTGAAATACGGCTCAAGGGATTAAGAGCTGGAATGAAAGCAATTTCAACAGAGAGCGTTAATTTCATTGGATTATTTAAGAATTCCAGGTAACCTCTAGCACGCTTGTGCAGCTCATTTTATTCTTCCATTGGAATCAGAAATAAAAGCAATGAATTAGTATTGAGGTTTTTTTGTACTATTTCAAGATTTATAGGATTTGTGCGACATAACGGTGAATCAATGCATAAATGTTATTGTTGTATTGGTTCTGCAGTCTCACATGTGTGTATTTTTGTGTTTGTCTGCCCGTGTGTGTCTTTTGATCGGTTGTTTTCCCTGGTGTCCCATCCAAAGGATAAAAATGTTTTGAGAGAACCAGTCAAAGACTTATTTAAGCTGTTCTTCACTGTTGACTTGGCCCCCCAACGGAACTTTGGAAATCATTTCGTTCCAGTCATTTGGGAGGTTTTGTTAAACTCTTGTAGCCAGAAGCCTCCCTTGGCTAATGATTGATAAGCACTGTAATAACTGACTACGGTGCCCAGTATTTTTAGAGGAATCTGTTTTAATTTGCTCTACACACACTGTTAATCACACATGTGCAGCCAAGACTGCTGAGCTAAGAGTGTGTGTGCGTGTGTATCTGGCATATATGATGTTTTCTTCTCTGTGTTTGGTTATTTTGTCAGCCAACACAGAGATCGTAGAGAAAATGAAGGACCAATCCTAGAAGGGTTCAGCACTGACCTTTCTCCTACCATCTGATTTTTCTTTCCTCGTCATTATGTTTAGGGATTTAGTGCAATTTTCTTCTTCTAGTTTCCTTGAGCTGTTTTACCATCAGTGTATTAGAAAAACATATTTATTAGTAGCATAAAGCTCGGTTTCATCTTCATATCACCTTCCTATTAGAAAACAGCAGAGTGTTGTTTGGTTAATGTGGCTGACTTCAGCCTGCGGATAGATTCACTGCAAAATAAATTTGAACTTTTCTCTGGCCGCCTAATAAAAGTGGCTGCACAAAGTTCCTTTATAAATGCAGGAAGTATGTGTTTAGAATATTAGCATCTCTGGGATGCTGTACAGCTGGCAAAGCCTTATGAAGGTGTTTTTTTTCTTGTTTGCTGAATTTAATACATGCTGTGGACCTGTGGGGTAAATGGTGAAGTAGTGAATTACCTCAATTTACATGCAGCGTTCCAAAGTTTTTATATTATTCACACTGTTGAGACTATGGGCCCTCTCATGCATGACCAGCTAGATGCCAACTTCTCCTGACGTATAAAACTTCTGATCTTTTTTTTTAATGTGTGAAGTATAAAGATTTACTGTACGTCTTTGACTCCACTTCTGTGTTTGATGTTAATGGGTTTCATCCAGAATTTGACATGACTAATGAAGCCCTGTCTCAAACTCAAACAGATTCTAAAATTTAAGACTGTTATTTTGGAAAAAGATGGCTGTCTTTTTTTCGGGGGGGGTGGGGGTTAAAACTAAAAATACAAACACGCGTCTTCTCCCATATACTTAACACATAAAAAAAAAATCATGTCTGTGCACGGTTCTGTCTGGCTGTGCGTCTCCTGTTTGTGTGTGTCTGTGTGTACGTGTGTGTGTGTGTGTGTGCAATCATGATGGGGGTCGTTGGCTTGTCAAAACACACCCCTCCATGCCAGCGGACACTACTGTCTGTCCGGCCAGACAAGTTTATTAGTTTGTCCTGAAAATACAACCCCGGCCCTGGACCTCTCTCACCCCGCGCAGCTCCCATGGGTCCCCTGGTATGAGACGTCGCGAGTATCCACCGGCGCTGCTGGCCTCCCTCTTGTCGTCATGGAGCCTTTCCAGATGCCTGAAGACAAACATTTGTTGATTGTAACCAGACAAGCTTGTTTAGATTGCAAAACTATACATGAGATTAAGGGATTAATTCAGATCATTTATCATGGTCTCATTTTACGTTGTGTCTGTATTTTTTATAGCTGAGCCTCATGTTAACATGAGCTATTGTAGCGTTGACTGAGACCATAAAGTGCTCACATTATCTGTCAATCAGAATATTAAATATTATCCACAGAATGAGCAGATGAAGAGCTAATTTGGTTTATTTTCCCAAGTCCCGATACTTTGATTTAACATGGTGCTTATACAGACCAGGTTTATTTTCCAAAGCCTCTGGACACCGTTTAAGCTGCCCCGTTAAAATGCGCGAAACACTGGATGAGAAACGCAAATAATTTAACGGCCCTGCAACAACAACAAAAAAAATAAACGTTTCCACCAGGCCTGCATAATTTCCAAAAATTGATGTGAAAATATCCTCCGCTTCGCAGCAATTTTCCCTCATCTCGTACGTTTTCAGCCTCCGGGCAGCAGAAAAGCTCCATTCATCCAGGTCCCATCAAAAACTGTAGGGAAAAAAGTCGTTTCTGATTTTCCGCTATTTGGGATTTCCTCTTCCCCCAGTGTTTTGTCAGACATCAAAGTCAATTTGCAGGTAATGGTGCACAGATCAGCTAATTTGAGCCAACCTGGCTGCTTTTGATAGTCTTGACACTGATGTGTGTGCGCATGTGCATCCTCAGTACCTTTTCTGTGTCACATTACAGGAAGGACGCTGTCAAAGGGCACCAGTAGTTTAAACAAGTGCACATTACAATGCACAACGTGCCGGTTTTGGACCGGGACAAATAATGACAGATCGTTTCAATGCACTGGGCCAAAACAAACACCAGCCTGGCTTAAAAGACGCAGAAAGATTTTGCCACCCAGATGATCCGTGCATGTTGTCACTTCCCTCCTCAGACTCGGCCTGTGCTTGTGAGTTTAATTCAGATCTACAATAGTCCTGGTAAATTCGGTCTCCCAGTTTATTGCTAAGTGAATGGAAGATTTTTCAAAACAACTGGCTCGTTTTGTGTCAGATATCCTGATGGGATTCTACCAGTGACAAAATATTAACATGTCTTCAATCTTTGGGTGATTTTTCATACGTGTAAAGACCAAGATTACGCTAATGTACTTGGGAAATATAGATTAAGAGCTGATTTGAAAGAAGGGGGATGAAGTAAACAGCAGATTACATGGGAGCTAATGGGATTGTGAATGTTGTTATAATTCATCATAAACGTTTCACTAGGCGTTGAATTCCATCCGATCCTGTTGAGACACCTCCGTGACGTCCGGCCGACGGCTCCGTTTTCTCATCTCTTCATCCCCGCTGCTGTCATTTGTGAAAATGGTCATAATTTCCCAAAGCCCACAGTGAATTGCTCAGACTGCCTGTTATTTTCTTAGCCAAACTTGTAAATGTAATGTATATACAATGGACTCGGTGTTGACATTTCAGTTTGGAAAAGAAGCAACACCGGGAGGAAAAAAAGCAGAGAATGTGACATTTTTTCTGAAAAATGACCCAAATAGTTAATCATTTTAATCACTTGTGAATTATTGTTCTGTTGATTGACACGTAACTTAATGACCCCTTTCCTTAATGTCCTTTTACGACCACTGGTAGGAAAATCTCTTGAAAACCAACAATCAGAAGAGTTCCTCACCAGAGAGCCGCTGACAAAGACTTGGCTGGGCGATTTGGGCGTTACAAGTTTGTAGCTTTCCCATCGCCTGTTGTCTAGAAATAATTTATCTAAGAAAAGGGAGCTGGGATGCCTCGCCGACATCGATCTGTCATTGTGTGTTGCTTCATTAAATGCACCTTAGATCATGTTCTCTTGTCCCTGGTGACATATTGACAGGAGCTCTCAGCACAGCAGACGATCAAGCTGTTTTCTTGTGAAAGAGACACCGCTGTCTAAATGCCCCGCAGGTATTTCCTCTGCCCCCAAGGCCGGGGAGCATAACAAAAACACAGCGTCATTTAGTCACGGAGGATTAACCCATTTTGGGGTCATTTCAACCCATCTACTTTTTATTTCTCCCAATTTAGCTGTTTGTTTTTGGTCTGCCTTTGTTATGCGTGTTTTTCATTAGGACGCACTTCAGGGCATGATAACAGTTGTTCTTTATCAGCTGCTTCTTCTTCAGAAGGTCTCTCCTTTTGATCACTTCAACTGTGCATTGTGACCACACGGTAAATAGGTGTGTGTATGTGTGTCGCAGGCAGACATGATGTTCCGTTCGGGGGTCTTCTGGATGGGCCTGGTCTTCATCCCGGTCACCTCGTTGGTCTTTGATGTGGCCTACAAAGTGTGAGTCTCTCCTCTCTCTTCAGGACAACAAAGGGAAAAATCTACAGGACGCCTCATATCTCCCCGAAGAAATTCCTGAGTTCACGTGTGACCTCTGAAGATGTTTAGTTTTCTGTCCCGCAAACACACCAGCAGAAATATTCATAATATAGCTGCCCTGAGACAGGTTGACCCCAGCCTGCAGCAGTTCCTGCACGTCAGGAGCAATTTGAAGAGCTCAGTTTTATTTTCTGGTCTTAGTGAAAGACATTTGTGTCAGCAAATGAAGTATTTGAACTGCCAGACTTTGAAGGTTCCATCCTGTTGAAGCCTCTGTCTCTTGGCAGGGTGAAGAGGGTGTGTTTCAAGACCCTGGTGGATGAAGTGCAGGAGCTGGAAGCTTTATCCAAAGACCCAGGAGCAGTGGTGCAAGGAAAGAGGTACTGTCAGGAGCCACTTCACAAGCCGTAACTTTAGATTTAGATTTTACAGCCTTAAGTGAGCCACAGTGGTTGAGGCATGTTAAAAGTTGCAATGAAGTGTCTTTTACAGCTACAGCACATCGTCCACATATGTGCAGTATTCTATATACCAAAGTTATAACTCACTGTAACCAAAATTTATTAGTCAGTGCTTTGTTATTCTTGTCATTTGGCAACAATGATGAGCTTACAATTCATTTTTGACCACCAAATCATCTCAAAAGCTCGCAGATCGCTCAGTTTCACCGATGCTGGCAGCTCTATTTCTGGGTGAATGCAGAAAATCTTTAAATTGCACCTAAATTTGTTGAAATCCCACTGTGAAGCGCCCACGTCAGAGCGTGTATTATTTTTCCCTCCCAAATCGCGCATCTCTCATTTTGGACAGTCCTCCTGTATTGGAGCCATCTATTGTAAAAATGTATTAGTTTAACCTGGTCCGCTGAGCTCTCCGGGGCCCGAGGCCTGCAGCAGTCATCAGCACGCGGCGGATCAGTGCGAGATCTCCTGCGGGCTGAAAGCGATCCTTCTGCCTGGACACTGTCCCAGACCCAGCAGGCTACACGCACACACTCACACACCTGTAATAGACATGTAGAGACTGTTGAGATGAAACACTGCTTAAATGGACAGGGAAGGACACATTGTGTTCGTGATGTTTATCTCTTCGTAAACGTTTTCAGGCTTCTCCCTCGTTACATGTCAGCGGGTAGCGACACTTTAGCAGATCCGTTCACTCCGGTGGGCTCGGCTAGATGACCCTAAGGGTCGTTTTAGATCTGGGCGCGCTGATGATGTCTCTCTCTGTGTCTTCAGTCTGACGGAGAGGGCCCAGCTCCTGAAGAACGTCTTCAAGAAGAGTACCGTCAGCTTGTACCGCTCTGACTCCATGCAACACAACTTAATGCGTAAGCTGCACAACCTTTCCTTTTTGGTTGTCCTACACGTGATTTATCTGCTCTCAGATCAGTTCCCCTCTCGGGGGGATCTGATGGCGCAGGTTTGTTTTTCTTGCTCCAGTCCAGTAACACTCAGTTCATCCCACATCTCCCTATAAATAATCGGCAGTGGAAACACACATCAGCAAGTGTCTGCGAACAGCCCCTCAGTGTGCCACTGTCTTCAACAAACAAGACCGAGTGTAACTGTGATCTTCAGCACTTCTAAAAATGCTCGGTGTGAGTGTTTTGCATGGGTTTGCTCAGATAACATGTTGGAAGCCCGACCGGTTTCCCAAAAAGGTTCAGTTGAACTAAAACCATTCCCACTTCCGCTGATGCTAACGCACAAAAAACACTTAAATAGTTCGATCTTGTTTATACGAGGAGCTGAGTGATAATTACCAGGATAAATGTAGTGGTCGTAAAACTCTACAACCCTCCAGTCCCGGTTTAAAAAGCATCCCAGCTTTCTTTTTCTGGTGTTTTTTGAGGTTTTTTTTGGTTTGGTTGTTTGTTTGTTTCTGTTGTATCTTCTGTCTGATCAGTTTGTTTTTTTGTCTGTCTCATAGGTGAGGATGAGCCCATTATTGTGTCATACCATTTTTAAGAGAAAATCATTTAATTAGTCATCCCTCTATAGCTCCAGCTCCCCCCCAGCTCCGCCACGGTTAGATATCCCTCCTCCCTCCTCCCTCCTCCCCTTTCATGCTTGTTGGCTTCCTGTCCTTCCTCTCGTGTGTCCCGTTGAGCTAAACTTGAGCAAGAAATGATGAAATGTTGCGCTGTTATTCCCCCACAATGCACTCATCTCAGCGGGGTCCTTTGAACTTCCCCGTTGGCCTCCAGGTACCGATCGGGTCATTTGACACCTGAAGGTGAGTCAGGGGTCAGAGGTCAGACAAGAAACCCTGTAGCAGAGTTTAGGTCGTAGATCACAGAGCTGCTTTTACTGACAACATATTTGCGGGAGCTGTGATTTATTTTAAACTCATTTCAGTGTGTTATTTTCACCCTGTTATTCATTTGAAAGGAATAGAATGACATTTGGGAAATGTTGTCTTCATGCAGAGACCAGCTTTGTTTCTATTTTCATATCTGTGTCGAATATGAAGCTCCCACCAGTCTACCATCGTCCAGCAAATCTAATTTCTTCATCCAGATAGTCACGACAGAGGTGTCGCGCTCTCACAAAGACCCTCAACTAAAACACACATGTGACCCAATGAACATTCTTGGAATATATTTTTGCTTTTTTTTAAGGACGGGGGGGGGGTTCATCGGCATCGCTGTACCTGTTTGCGGCAGGCTAATACAGAAGAGTCCGTGGCACATGCTGCTGCCCTCCACCAGGGGGCTTTGACATCACCACTGTGATCGCTCATACTGCTGATACATAGTTATTCTCAGGACTGGTTCTGATTCTGTTTAAGGGTTTCCTCTCTGCACGAATGCAAACAAAGCACATTTCCCAAAATGTTAAACTATTGCTTTAGAGCTGTATTTTTATTTTCATATCATTCAGTTTATTCTTTTATCACATATGTCTTTTTTTTAAACCACGACCCAGATATCCTGACTTCTAAATGCTCGTTTCAGACGGCTACGCCTTCTCTCAAGACGAGAACGGAGTGGTGTCGCAGTCGGAGGTCATCCGAGCCTACGACACCACCAAGCAGAGGACCAGCGAGTGGTGAGCCTGCCGGCCAACCTCCCGCCGCACGGCAAGATTTTGAGGGGAAGGAGCTGACGTGCACGCGTGCGCCTGCAGCAGAGGCTGGATTTCTGCACGTGGATGTGAAAGGCATAGAGGAGAGTGACATAAAGTTGTCTTTAAAAAAAAAAAAAAAGGGGGGGGGGAAAACAGAGGAAGAAGTGGCGTTCACTGTCGGATGTAGTCGAGCACTGTGCTTTCTGTGATCTGAAGTTCTCCAATGTTCTCACTCAGCCTGCTGGAGGGAACGTCTGCAATCATTTCACTCAACTGCAATCAAACTGCTCAATTTGGAAACTATTGTTATAAAGGTGAAGAGAGGTTGTAGTTGTCAAAGATTGCCAAAGCAGTCGTCTGTACAATCTACCAAGAACTAGTGAAAATTGGGAAACTTTAAACCAAATGTAATCCAAACGGACCACTTTTACTTGTTACTATTAGTTTTGTTTGCACTTAAGGATTCATCAATTGTGTAAAGCCTTACACGTACTCATGCCTTCATCCTTCCAATATCGGTCTGTAGAGGCGACGCCTGGGTTTATTTCGTTTTCGTCTGAACACAGTTGCCTCCCACAACCGACCGTCCTGACAGACGTATTCCACCCATCACGCTTGTCTCAACAATCACAATGGTGCCTGCCTACAAAACCTTTCCCCATAAGAAGAGAAAAAGTTCCAGCCAGCTTAGACCCACAAACACACACCTGCTGAAGACAAAATCACTGTCTCCTCACCACAATGTTGCACTCATTGGAACTGCGGTGCCTTGTGGCACGCGTGTGAAGTCACAATTGTTCTCGTAGACGTGTGCAAGAAGCTCCCTGACGGTCCCGTTGAAGGTTTGATGGAGCTTCCCCTTAACCTGGAGATTTAATCTATCTAACATAAGTGCCATTAGCTTAAAAGGGAGAAAGAAATGTTAGCCAGGAAAACTCCATGACGTAATTAAAACGACTTTGTCTCTATAGTTATTTTGTGGATTTGTATTTTTATATTGGAGATGAATTTTGCATTGACCGGCTTTGTACTGAATCGTCTGTAACCTTTTTCTTTTTGATTTCTTCCTCTGAGAAAGTGGCAGGATGGAAGAGATGGAATGAGGAAAGTGAGCTTTCTTAAGTGTCTTGTTATTGTTAATATTGTAACAGCTTGATTTATTTATATTCGACTACTTGATGCTTCGGTTGCGTTCTTCTCCCTATGGGAGATTTCTGAGGGAGTGTGTGTTATTTTATTGCCTGCACGTGCATGTGTGAGTGTGTATGTGCGTATAAAAGAATGTGCGTCACCTCTACTGTGGATAACGTCCCTGTATGCACTGCATGTCTTTGTCCTCTGTGTCAGACTGGGCGTCTTGATAACTAATGTCTATTTTACCTGTGTGTGTGTGTGTGTGTGTGCGCGCGCAGGCGTGTATGTAGCGCTTGCTCAGTTGTCTGTCCCAGAGTGTAGGTGTGGTGTACTCGTGCGCGCTGATGCATGGCCTGTACAGGAGCGGGAGGCAGTGATGCTCGGCTCGCTTCCACACGAGATGTTGCGCTGACATGTACTTTTCCAGTGGTGGATCTGTGATTCTTCTAATTTCAGGATTTAATTCTTCTCGCGCGTTTGTCAGCCGTTCCTCTGCTCTACAGGAAAGCCGTTGTGTGTTTGTTGAGGGTTCAGGCTCGCTCTTCAGTATTAAACACAAACGCTCGTCATCCTGTCGGAAACGTGTGCGAATGTGGAATTCTTTTATCCCGATGAACCCCGTCGTCGTCGACCAGCTGCATGAGTGAAACACAAACCGTTCTGTGAAATGTTATCCGTGCTACCTTTGATCACTTTACGAAAAAGAGGAGAATGCGCACCTTTTAACTTTGCTTTTAAAGATCCGTTTCTTTCCTGTCATTTTTGGTCAATGATTGTTCTGCATGTATGGACTGCAAAATGTATACATGTTGTCTTACTGCCATGAAGGACTGCTGAAATAAACTTTACAGTCATGGAGGAACAACACCAGCGTTGGTGCCGTTATTGGGGGGGTTCTGTACTTTATCAGCCTTGAGATCACTGCATCTTCTTGTGTCCATGTGTGAGGGACAAACAGGACGTCCAGTACAGTATGAACCTAAACAGGAAAAGGAGGGAGACAAACAAACTAGACCAACAACCTCCTTCACTGGTACGACAGTGGACCAGCGACACTCTGCCATCCTTTAATGGGGTTAAAGTTCACATGTAGAAACCAGTGAGTTCGGCAGTAGATCCCATGAGTGCGTTAATGGTGAATAAATGTGTCAAAATGTGACGCTATTGTAGCATATTTGAGCCTTTTCATGCTGACTGGCAGATTTAATGCATCTTAATGTTGCTTTTCCCCTCACTGTTACATGCAAATGGGTGATGGTGATGTATTTATTTCTTCTGTTTCCATTTTTAAGGATTATCGGGAGAAATAGCTGATCTTTAAAGTTTCTTAAAAGGTGGAAAACGTGGAGGAACCATGCGTGCCAGTTAATGGTTCCCCCAAGGTGCCTTATTCAGTTACCAGCAACTGTAATTCAGATTCCACAAAGTTCTAACTCCCAATATTTCCTCAGTCTTGTTCCAGTAAAATTGTAAGTAGCATTGGCTTCTTTTACAGCGTTGGTAAAATATGACTGTTTGAATGTGTATTTGATCGTAAAATAACACCTGATGAGGCGTCATTTATGATGGTCATTTGAGAGGATATTTAGATTTGTCCAGCAGTTAGAGGCATTTATAAAGTGTAGCTGGAATTCTTTTAAAAAGATATATAATCCAGGCAATTTAAGGTCTTTATTATCCTGCATGAAGTGTGCCGTGCACATGGGAGACATCTCATTCCCCTTTGATTCATGTGTGAAAGGAATCTAAATGCTGATGATTACTGTGATCTGGAATCAAGTCAAGGCCTTCAGTGAGCAGCAATAATCAGGGTTCCTTCATGAATACTTGGAAAAGAAACCAGAGAGCTGGCAGACACATTAAAGTATTAAACTCTTTTTTTTTTTTTGGATGTGTCTTAAAAAGCGTGTTCACAGCTTGTGTTTTTCTTTTTCGAGCCAAGCGCGGAACGTGAAAGCTCAAAGGTGAAGCTGGCAGCCGTCGGTATAAACAACACCTGAAACAGTCGGCCCTGGAATCGCTGAGATAATTGAATTTGGAAGTTGCATTTTATGATCTAACGGTGATAACGCGCTTCCTGTGACGGGACAGTTGGGACTGGCAGCCAGCTCGGTTTCACAGTCAGATAAGCGGGGGAAGAGGAGCCTCTCTGTGGGTACCTGCTGCTGCAGCCTGGCCCTCTGTTTCTGGGGCCAGTTGTTTTAACACTGTGACCGCGCCATGCTCGTTGAACACTGACAATGACGGATCTGAGCGCTGCATTCCTGCTGGGAAGTCTGGCGCAAGAATGAGCGGCAGGTAGGGAGACGGGCCGCTCCGGTTTCCTTTATGTTTGAGTGATGATGAAGACGGGGCCTTTTTCTCCTCAAATGTCAGATCCTTCTTTACAGTATTTATTTCTGATAAGTTTTGAGACATTTTATTTGCTGCAAATACAACATCTGTACAAAGCCCGTATAAAAGTTCACATTTCCTCTACATTAAAATGCCTTTTGCATGTTAGATCCTTTATCAGAGGTCCTTGGGATTGTCAGATACAAGAGTCAAATTCCCTGGTTTCCAAAAAACTACCTTTAACAATGATTAGGTGACAGATTCAGTGCCATCTGCGACAGTTCTGCTTCCTCTGACGTCTGCCAGCGTGTATGGAGTATAAAATGGAGGCCAGTCAGGTGAAAGTGCACGATATTCCCGACTTGAACTGTCCCCCGAGAGGTCATGGAGCTTCACTGCCGCGGCAGCAGTGTTGTCTGCTCTCTGCGTCTGGAGTTTCCACCCGCAGGGCTGTGATGGGTTCCTCTCCTCGCTGGCTCGCATCTCTAGAATGGCGTAATCCCTCTATTTACCCTCGCCAGGAGCCCTGTCAGCTCTGTCCGAAGTCAGCGAAGCCCTTGGCTGCCGTGAAGGCGTCAGGCTGCAGGGGGAAGAAGTACTGCTGCGGCAGGAGGAAGCCGGCGCTCTGAGAGGGGTGAGAGGGTTGATGGAGCTGCAGGGAGTGGGAAGACGGGTGTTGGATGCTTCCAGACATTGAGGTCGCTGGTGGGGATGAGTATGGAGGAGGTGGAGGGGGAGGCAGAGTCTGAGAGGTCTGAGTGGGAGTGGAGGCCGGCGAGGAGATGGTGGCGGACACCAGGCAGCCGTGCTGCTGCTGCTGCTGGCCTCCGATGGAGAACCTCCGCATGGAGCTGCCGCCCCCGGCCGAGCTGGAGCTGGTCGTGGCCGTGCTGGACTGTCGCGACGGCGCGCGCAGGCTCGGGGGGGCTGAGGTGAGGATCATGGGGATGGTTTCGCCCTGGCAGCTGCGCAGGGAGAAGCGGATGGGCTGCTGGGTCGGCTGCTTCGGCCGCAGGCAAGTGCAGCAGTAGACGGCCACCAGGGAGCCGACGATGACGAAGGCCACGAAGATGCTTCCCACCATGAGGAAGGGGACGTAGACGGGCTCTAAAGGGAGGAAACAGGCAGATAAGGAAGGAACAGAGGTGAAGCTCCTAATTTAGGATGCAAAATAACACAAGCTAAGATGATTTCTCAGCATATTCGGCAAGTTCATTTTTCCTCCACAAAACATTAATTATTATTATTATTATTATTATGCTTTAAACAAAAAGAAGCACTTTTACTCTATTTGGTGAATCTGCCTTGGTTCAGAATCATAAAAGTTCAACCATAGTTTTGGAGGAATTGTGACACAAACCACAACATTCCCAAAGACAATAATGGTGCAAATTTGATATTGACAAAACTCATTTTTGCCATGATTAAGCTGCTGGTTTCGCCCAGTTTCATTACACTCGAGGAGTTTCGGTGACAGACGCTGAACTGTGTTCTCTTTTTATAACACATGTTTATGTGGTGCTCATAAATCCTAAATAAGAGGATCTGCTCCGCGATACCAAACGTGACTCGAGCAGGCCGTTGCTTTTGAACCCCATTATTAAAAAAAGTTAATAGACGCATTCCTGCTGGAAAAACACAAACAGCTCATGTTACACATGTCGCCCATATGCACTTTGGGAGGAAATCGGCCCAAGTTTATTTATTTTTAAACAGGAGATCGGAAATTGCGAGCACGCAGGCCGTTCAATCAAAGCTGCAGCTGTGCTGAGGGGAAATTTAAAGAAAACCCAGGGTTAAAGTGGCCTATTATGGAGGGTTTCCCAGCAAACGCGGGGTTAATGTGGCACTCTCCCTGTTAAATGTTAATAGAATCCATAGAAAATGAGCCTCTGTCTCATCGTGCCGAGGCTGCTTTGGCATAAATAAGAGCCGCTGTGAGGTTTATTTTTGGCAGCGCAGTAAGTGCGTTTGTGCGTGGCAGCGTTTGAAGGCTGGAGACATGAATGACGGTGGGCATTTTGAAGCTATTGATCTTATAATTGCATTTTTTTTTTTTTAAAGAAAAAAAAACCTTCATGCTTGATGCTGATGAGCCAAGATGCAATCACAGCAGACAGCAGGTGCCTCAACTGCTTTAAAAGAGTTGTAAAATGGACCAAATTAAAGCTCTTCTTCTCAAATGAATATCATTTTCATTTAGCAGTTATATTAATTTAAAAAAAAAAACAACCTCACAGATGTTGAAGAAAAACTTTGTTATTTTAATGGGTTTTATTTTAGGTGCATTACATCGGTTCCATTATTTTCACCTGTCAGCAGCCTGAACTGGCCTTCGGGCAAGGCACTGAAACCTGCTGTCTTAACTGATGTAATAGTTCCTCCAAATACAGAGGTCAAAGGTCGTCCTCAATAGGCAAGAATCAGTCTAAACATGTAATTTAGGGGGGTTTAACATAACAATAACTCGTTGTGCTGGGGTCATTTCATAATCAGATTTACTGGGCATTTAGGGAGAGCAGGGAATTCAACTTACGAGCAGCAAACTCGGTGTTGTCCACCTCTCTGTCGTTGGTGCAGCTGCCCTGGTCCACCCGCGCGTCCACGGCCGCGCAGCAGTAGCGCAGCGAGCAGGAGCCGCAGCACACGTTGGCGTCCGTGGTGTCAAAGTCCTCCGGACACTGGAAGCCCTCATGATAGTTCCCGCTCGAGTCCAGCCAGCCGTGGCAGTACTCCCCCTGTGCGTCCGATATCCGCAGGTTCCAGGTCAGGTATCCGAGCAGCAGGCAGTTCAGCAGGCGCCCCATCCCGGACAGCGTCAGTCGGAGTTATCTGCTCCACATGGAGGTCAATTTGCAATCAGAGAAACTTCAGCCTACGTCACTGTCATCGTCCCTTTCCACACAGTTTGAAGACGAAACCTCTCCAGCCTGCAGACTGAGAGAACCCGGCTGGTTCTTCTCTTTGTGCCACTTTAGCTTCCGCTTTAACTTCAGACCCTAAACACGCAGGACTGACGCCTCGATGTCCTCCTGATGTGCTGCTGCCGCCGCTGTTGTCTGCGCGTCTGTGCGCGCAGCTCCGCGGAGAGGCTGCTTTTGTGACTCCAGCGCTGTGCGCGCCACCGCCGCCCGAGAAACGGGCGTGCGCGTTCGCGGCGCAGAGGCGCGCCGATGCTCTTTAGGTTGTTTTGTCATTTATAGATAGCAAATTTCTCATAAGGAAAACGCAAAAAAAAAAAAAAAAAAAATAATTACAACACAAATTTTATAGCGTATTATAACAAATCAACAAAAGATAGAAAAGAAACTCAATCTCTCAAAATATTGAAAACAATGTATTTGTCGGTAAATTCAGCCTGTGTTTCTTGTATTGATGATTATTCATCTATAATCTTCAAGATCATAGTGCAATTATTTTAGATTCGATTTTACAGCACCACAAAAACATCTCTAATAAAGAACGAGAGAGACATAAGTTTGGTTCTTGCACACAGATTTAATCAAATAGAAGTCATTTTAGAAGAGCAAGCATGACCTTAGCGCCGTGTCTCGTCGTTCTGCAGCAGTCTTTAATTCTATCAATTCTTAAATATTTTAAATTACTTATTACACACGGCTTAGGCAGAGAAACACAATCGCTGCTCTTGTAATCATAAACATTGATGCTTATCAGCAGCACCGCTTTTGGCTCTTTTCCGTTGATGTAGCGCCCCCGTGTGGTCATTCAAACTTTTGGCCGTCTGCGGCGACGGTCTTCAAACTGGTCCACGTTTGTCTTTTGGCGGCTGCCGATCTCATAAAAGTCTGCATAAAATGAGGATTTCCGATCCTTTAATGTATCTCGTTTCACAATGTAGATATTTTTCAGGCTTTGTTCCAAATATTTCATCAATTACTCCAGGTTTTCGGTTTTAATCTCCCACTTTTGTGTATTTGCCTGTAATTTTAAACCTGCTCAGGGAAACGACTTCTGTGTTTCTCCTCCCCGCCGAAGAATTCGATTTTTAGGTATTTTCAATGACACACATTTGGAGTCCTGTTGTTCTCGGAGTGGATGACGGCTACAAAGAAGACAGCCGTGCACAAGTCCCGCCTCAATTTCCCCCTGGAAAGGTCTTGATATCGGAGCTCCCGACTGGGGATTGGAGTGCAAGGTTGTCAGTAAATTAGCCCATCCCGCAGACCGTGCATGGGAAACTGAGCCAGACATCACCGCCTGACGGCTCTTATCTCTGCCAGCACGCCACAACTGACCTATCCCTCCCACCTGGGATGAACGGAAAGATGCAGCCCGCAGATGAAGGCCCCTGCGCCCCAAAGATGTGCCGACAACAGCGGGGTCCGTACGGCAGCGCGAAACCTTTCCAGAGCAAGCGGCTGGGGGGCAAGCCGCGCTCTGACAGGTCCGCTGTGCTCGAGGTTCCGCTCTTTGGCGACGGGCATCATTTCACTTTTCATCCCGAGGAGCCCCATCATTTCCAGCCGCCGCATCATCACCATCAGCAGCCGCCGCCGCGGCAGCGCCTGCACCAGCTCCAGGAGCCCAGCGTCGCCATCAGCAGCAGCAGCCAGCAGCATCGCCTCCCCTGTGAGACCAGGCCCAGCAGCAGGATCCCGACGTCCACCTCTGCGCCCGCGGCCACCGCGGCGACGGCGTCTGTGCAGCAGCGCCGCGCCGGCGGCAGCGGCAGCGGCAGCGGCAGCGGCAGCGGCAGCGGCAGCGGCAGCGGCAGCGGCGGAGCGGAGCCCAGATTCTCTCCAGACTGCACCTACAGCATCAGCTCAGGTGGGCTCCGAACTCGGACAGTGTTCGATGACTGTGGTTGGTAGAGTTGCATCTTTGCTGCGTTTTTGGTGCGTCGCCTAGTTTAGATTTAGATATTTTTGGTTGTCTTTTTTTGTTGTTGTTAACAGAAAGCAAATCCAGCTCAAAGGAGAAATAAGGTCAAAAACATGTTGGTCGGTTTCTTTTTAAAGTCGATGTCTTTTGTTTGCTCTGTCATCTGTTCTCACATTTCTTTTTTCTTCCAGTTAATGACTGATTTGCTGCTATAATGAGAGAAGACTGCATCTCCAGTGTGCATGTGCCAAAATGAGATTGTGTATTGGCCTCTGTGTGTTTACTTATTTTTAACTCTGTGTGTATGTGTGTATGTGTATGTCTGTATGTGTTTGTGTGTGTGTGTGTGTGTGTGTGTGTGTATGTATGTGTGTGTGTGTGTGTGTGTGTGTGTAAATACATTATTTCACGCTCATTTTTCTCCTCAGCTGCTGTTCATTAGTGGGCTGTGCGGTCCCAGAAACAAATATGTTGCACGTTGGGGGACTAAAGCAATGAAGCCAATCGTGGCAGTTACAAAATTAAAGATCATTCGTCTCTTCCTCTAACCAGATATTAATCTCTTTATCAAGGCTGGCAGCAGAGATCCAATTTGCCGCTGGTTATTGTTGCCTTTCCAGAGAGCTCTCCTTATCTCTATGATCTACATCTCTAAAATCTCTAGCCGCACCTTTTTAATTGAGAATTCCTGAGTTTTATTACTTTAAAACCTAAAACAAGCCCACCTCCTGTCACCAATGTGCATAAGTACCTACTTCCTTTCTGGGATTAACCTCACGTCCTTCTGTCAAAAAAGGGATCAGCTCACAGCTCGATTCAGCTCACAACAACACAAACTGCGTCAGTTTTCCCAGAGTTGTGATTAAAACAAACAGAAGCTCATAAATTAGCATGTGCAGAGTGTGATGATTCTAATGAAATTTTATGAGGTTGGTGGGGAAGGTGGGGGGTGGGGGGTGGGGGGACTATCAGACACATCTCCACGGGTAAACACAGACAGCATGCATATTAATAAATGCGACACATCTGCAGCAGACTGATAGACAGATCTGAGTGCCGGTGCAGCAGCGGCATCCGCCCTCATCTCCTTCTCATCTGTATGACGTGCACGTGTGAAGGAATGTGTGATCATGAGATGGAGATGTGGCCGCAATGATACAGTATTCTGAGGCTCAGCTGAGGTCGAAATTTTAAGTTTATTATGAGGAAGCAGCATTATTGGATACGTCTGTCTTCAGAGGAGCGGTGTGATGGAGGAGGCCGGTCATTAAAGAGGGGGGAAAGTAGCAAAAACAGCAAAAACATTTGGTTTTTAACATGTTCATTTGCTGTCCAATATGCTAAAGCGCCTCTTTTTCAAAGATAGGTAGTAGTAGAAATGAGTGTTGCTGCAGGAAATAAGGAGAAAAGGTTTGAATTCCACAACATGGATGCAAATTGTTGCCATACTATATGGAATATTTTTCATCCCAAAGGAAATTATCATTAAGACTTGCTCATCAAATGAAACAAAAAAACTGGGAAATTTGGCAAAATAAGCAGCTAACATGACAAAATGTGAGGTTAGAAAGGAGGAATGTGCAGTTTAAGTGGAAAAATGTATAGTTAAAGTGGGAGAATGTGCAATTTCTCACAGCAAGCAGAAGCAGCTGATGGTTACAGCTGATAAAGATCCAGAGTGTGGAATACGATTCTGCTGCTATTGATTACTAGGATTGATTTTAAAAATCTGTTTCCCTCAGAGAACCGTCTTATCCTCGATGCCTTTGCTCAGCAGTGTAGCCGTGTCCTTAGCCTCCTCAACAACGGCCGTCTCCTGGAGCCCTCCTCCTCCTCCTCCTCTTCCTCTTTCACCTCTAACATCAAGCTCGAGGATGGTGCTGCGGAGGTGCAGGGGCCTCCCTGCTCCTCGCTGGGGAAGTCGGCACCTGAAGAGAGTTCCTCCACCACAGATGTGGACGAGGAGGCCCAGCAAAGCCATTCCAGCCAAACCCAGACTTCCGCCATCCTCCGCATCTTCACAGACTCGCTGCAGAACTATCTCCTCTCAGGTTCTGAGCAGCAGCAGCTGGCTGCACATCTGGAGAAGGACCAGTGTCCTCCAGCGGAGCCCGGCTCTGGGGTTTCTCCTATGAGACGCAGCCTGGGAGGCTGGGGCTCGCCGACTCCCTCGGACTCTTATGGCCACCCTTCGTCCACGCTGCCCGAGGAAGAGGAGGAGGAGAGCTGCTGTCCGCGCTGCCTGGAGCTGGAGCAGGAGGTGCTCTCTCTGCAGCAGGAGAACGAGGACCTGCGCACTCGACTGGAGAACATTCCAGGTGCATAATGAGGTTTTTGTTCATACTGAGGACAAAGAAAACACATTCTAACTGCAGAATGTGACCCTGGTAGATGACTGTAATTAGGTCTGATTATGTCTGCTGGTCACCTCCCTCTATAGCTCTTGTTTTTCTTTAAGAACTTCCCTTCATACAAGGGGTCAGTTTCCCTCCTTTGCTACCTGTTTTGAGGTTCTTCCTCTTTCCTCTTCAGTAGGTATCCATAGAAACAATCCGGAGATTACTACAGGTCCTGACTCATTAAAGGTTAGAGTAAATCAGGGATTGAAGCCATTATATTTTCTCTTTAGTTAATCGCAATGATGTTTTTTAGGGCCGTTTTTTTTGCTGGGATTCATTCTGCAGATTTGTCCAAATATTTTCTTCTGTTCTTCCAGCTGCCTTTCATTTCCAGGGTTATTTGAGCCAAAGTAACCAGAGCAAAGCCAATCCCCTCGCTCCTTCTGTGTATTTGTTCGGTAGATTGTCGCAGTGCAATTTTTTCATCCCCTCTTCTTCAAAAGGATGCTGTGTTTGTAAAATCGCTGGCTTCTCTTCACGCAGTTCCCTGTCAGAACGTTCTCGACTACTTCAGAAGCGTTCTTGAGTTCAACAACCAGCTGATGCAGACGCTGCCGGAGGAGCAGCTGACTGAGGTCAGGCCCCCAAACAGTCACATCACAGCCGCTTGAAACGTTCTGACTGTTTGTTCTGACTGTTTTAACTTCTTCTGTCTCCACAGGAAGAAGAACGACAAACAGTTTTTGAGGTCTGTATTGTTCTAAAAATTACTACGGATTGAAGCAGTCATTGAAAGCTGCGTGAAAGGTTATATTAATGAGGTGCAGTAGCTAAATCCCCGACCCTGATTCCCCCTCACAGGGCAGTAAACAGCTCCTGGAGAACTACCCTCTCTTCATCACTAATAAACAGTGGGACGAGGCCGTCAACTCCTCCAAGAAAGACGGCAGGCGGCTGCTGCGCTACCTGATACGCTACGTTTTCACCACTGATGAGCTCAAGTTCTCCTGTGGTTTGGGCAAAAGGAAGCGTTCGGTCCACTCGGGAGATTCCGGCCTGGAGAGACGACCGCTCAACCCGGTCAAAGTGAGCTGCCTCAGAGGTACCTACAGACTCGACGCTCTGGCCATGATAGGATAGATTGGCAACAACAGTGCATATTCTCTGTAATATCAAATGAAGTCATTATCAAATTAATCTTAAATAGGGCATCACATTTAGCGAGTGAAGAACTGGTGCACACAGAAAACATTGTGGTCCAGCCACAGAACCTTGTGGGACTGCGTGAGAGTAGAAAACAGGAAGTGGAGGCATGCTGTTGACCCCTGGCTTCACATGCTACATCATGATTTTGATCACTTTAAACTAGTCATTAGTTGTTGGGTTTTTTTTAATAATAAAGCTACATTTGAAATACCATTTTCTACTCATCCACTAACAACAACTCTCGACTGTAAATGAAGGTCTCAGACACCCTTGAAAACGGTGTTAAGATTCCGAGTCCTGCAATCCCCATCCTCACCAGTAGATGTCAGCAGATCCTACGCAGTTTAGTAGGTAGTAACTCAGATTTCCACCTGCCGGCAGAGTTCATCAGGATGCACTGCGCCTCAAACCCAGACTGGTGGATGCCCTCGGAGGAGCAGATCAACAAGGTGTTCAGCGATGCGGTGGGTCACGCCCGCCAGGGCCGAGCGGTCGGCACCTTCCTGTGCAGCAGCGGCAGCAGCACCAGCAGCCTGTACATGGACGGCTTTGACGGACACCTGTCCCAGGACGAGCTGTATTTAAAGGGCTTCCAGAACGGCCAATCGGACTGATGCTAAAAGAGGACGCGAGAGACTAGAACCTGTAACACGAGAGCACAGCTGAACGCGTTGATCCTCACTCACACAAAAGGAGGAAAACATTCCAGGATGGGATGAAGCAGAAAGGATTGGCCCTCTGAAGCACTATCTATTTTTAGTTTTATAGCCTTTTGTTATTTTTATACTTGAAATTTCAAACGCTAAATTTGAGTCTTCCATTTGTGACTTTTTCTATGGTTTGAGCAGCCGGGCCAGTCTGGAGTGAGAAGTTCCAGGGTGTTTCAGGTCGTTTTTACATGTTCCATGAAGTGGTGCGGCTCAGAAAAGGATCGTTCCGGCTCAGCACCGTTACTTTCTGAAGGATTTCTTTCCTGATGCATCCATCTTGTCTCATTTAAATCACTTCTGATGTGTCCATTCTATTCGCAGGGGAAGAAACGGCAAACATATTGAAGATATGTGAAGTTTTTCCAACTTGCTCATGTTCAACTTCAATTTTGGTTGAAACAAATGTAGCTTGAGCTTCTTTCAGCAGTTTTTAGGCTCAATTCAAATTGGTTCTTTATAGTTTAAAAGGACAATAAAATTAGTTGGTTTGTGTTGTCACCTTTTGGACTTTGTAAGAATAAATATGGTGAATTTTTATTTATCCTATATATTTATATAGGATAACGTAGGATACCGCCTTAAATCTTGTTCAAGACTTTCGCAGAAGTAAAATATTGATTGTGTATAATCAGAAATATATTTAAATAGACCTTTTAAATAATTAGTCCGTGATCCAAGAGTGGGAAAAAAACAGCTGCTTCTTCCTGAAGTTCTGCACATGTGCACTTTTGTGAATCTTATTGTGACTAAAGCTGCCCCACAATGAGAATTCTGCCCAGAATTTGACCACTTCTGTTTGTAGATGCGTGTTATTTATTATTTCTGTCTCCATAACGTCCCTTTCTTATGTACTGGATTGTTAAGTGCTGCGTAAACGTGTAATTTAAGGCGCAATGTTGTGAGGTGTCCTTGAAATCTTTCGCCAAGTAGAAATGCGCCGCAGAAGCCTGAAACGCTGGGATTCTGTTGTTGTGTTCCTGTTCTGAATGTGAGCATTTATTGATATTTACTCCTCTAGATGGCTGTTACCAACACTGTGAAACACCAGTCGGATTTTTTAAATCAAAGTTAATAGATTCTGTTGTTTTTATTTATAATAATAAAAGATGCATTATTGTCTCCTAGTTTACTGCTCTGTCTATCTATCTATCTATCTATCTATCTATCTATCTATCTATCTATCTATCTATCTATCTATCTTTTCCTTAAGAATTACAATCTGGAACAAAAAATCTTTACTGTAAGTGGAAGAAAAAGCTTCATTTTTGAGAGCTAAATTACATTTTCTGATCCATTACTTTCCTCGTTTTGTGGAAATTGGAACCAGATTTCCAAAAATAATCACCGATCTATTATGTGTGTCCACTAGATGGCGGTGCAACACAAAATTAATTTAACTTCTAAATTATTTCAACGACCGGGCTACCGGTTATTAATAATACCCCAGCTGGCCGGAGTTAAAAGGAGGGCGTGTTGAAGTTCCGTAAACTGGCTTTTCACGAAGAGTTCCGATGATGCGTTGATGTCACGCTTGCTGACTGGACATCTGCAGCCTGCAGGGGTGTGTGCGGTTCTGACTGTTTGGGTTGCGTATTCCTCTTTAATTCTGCTGCAGCGAGGGGTAGCTGAGCCCTCTCGTATGCGGGCCTGCTGTTCTGGCTCGGGAGGAGGGCGGGCCTGAGCACGATGAACAGATTTGGGACACCGTGCAGACTGATGCGGCGGAGGACTAAAACGCGCACTTCGCCTAACTTGGTTTGTATTGATTGAATTTTGGAAAAGCTTCCAGCTGATCACGGGTCTAGTCGGGCTGCTTTCCGGAGAGCTTTAAACTCGCTGAGACGCACCAGGCGACTTTGGAGACAGTGCAGAGGTGCGTTTTTCAGCAGCGCACAAACTAAAGGCGGGCGGGGACATTATGTCTTCTGTCGGGCGCTGAGGTGGGGGAAAAAGGACCGTTAATCCGCCTGCGTCATCGTGAAGCCGTCCAAGATGATGTCCCTGATTGATCTGGACGATGACCAGAGGTGGGTGCCCACCCACGTCAATGTCACCGTCCTCCGCGCTAGAGGACTCCGAACCAAGGGCAAGCATGGCAGCCGATACCTCTACACCATCATCCAGGTGGGGAAGGAAAAGTACACGACCGGGCTGGTGGAGAAGGTGGAGGTGCCCGAGTGGAACGAGGAGTGTTCTTTCGAGCTGCTTCCGGGCATCCTGGAGGACGGTGGCCGGGACGCCTACCCACCGGGCAGCGCGGACCTGGTGCTGACAGTCATGCACCGGGTTCTGATCGGACTGGACGTGTTTCTGGGACAAGCCATCATCCCTCTTGATAAGATATTTCAGGAGGGGATGTGTCCTCGAGATGAGTACGTTACTTATAACACGTGTAAAGCTGTGCAGCAGGTTTTTGGAGAGGTGCTTGATACATATTATACAATGAATAAATAAACATTCTACCAAGAATATTATCACTGATGATACAAGGCGGCAGTTTCAGATTAAAAAAAAGAAAAGAAAACTGTCTTCCAGGCACTCAGTATTAATTATTTAACAGCTGGGAGAATAAATAGCAGAAGTGTAGAGCTGCACTAAACCTTAAACCTACATTAATTCCTGCCTGTAAAAGATTCCAAAAGCAGCAGCGACCTGGAAAAGAAGCTGCTAAAATGCATAATTGGGATTTCCTGAGACATTTTCCTGAAACTATAACGTATTTAGTGACTTATTCTTATCAGTGCAATATTTAATCTTGCTGACTGTATTTCGTTAGATTCCAAATCATGTTAATCACTAAAAAGCCACATTTTTCCATCCCCTCTTTTAAATAAGTGAGAAGAGCAGAGGAGGCCAGATAAGTCTTGATAGCGACCGCAGACGTGTTCTTGATGAATATTCTTA
Source organism: Takifugu rubripes (assembly GCF_901000725.2). Taxonomy (NCBI): domain Eukaryota; kingdom Metazoa; phylum Chordata; class Actinopteri; order Tetraodontiformes; family Tetraodontidae; genus Takifugu; species Takifugu rubripes. The sequence continues at coordinate 11,693,076 of NC_042298.1, read as the reverse complement.
CAATTTCTGCAGCTCTGAATGTGATGCACCTGGTTGTGCTTAGAGCTGTGCCACAGGTGATTCACAAGTGAAACGTGAAACTCTTCTATGAGCAACACAACCCGTCTGTCTTTCATTCCTCAGCGAACTCCCGCTGTTAGTTTTGACTCTAAAGAACGTTCGTTTCTCCACTTAAAGGATTTAGGAGGCAGGCAGAGATGGAGGGTAGCATAATCCTCATGTCATGAAGTATGTTCCTGGGTGTGATTTCCTGCTGTGAAGCGTGGAAATCGATTTGTTTCGGGTATCAGTCCCTTATCCGGTATTATTGTTACTGAGGGATATGAGGAAATTGTTGATCAGAGGAAATCAGGGTGGGTTGTGAGCTCATTTTGTCATTTTTCTGGCTTTAGATGGTTCAAGCTTAACTCAAAGTCTGGAAGAAAGGAGAAGGAACGTGGAGGTCTCCAAGTGACGGTGCAGTTCACTCGCAACAACATGACGGCCAGCATGTTTGACCTCACCATAAAGGACAAGCCCCGCTCCGTTTTTGGCAAGCTCAAGGACCGGGTCACGGGCAGGAAGAGGGGGGACGTGGAGTCTTCTTCGGCTATCCTGCCAGGACGATACGCCGCCCTCTCGGGATCCCTGGGGCAACCGTTGGGAGAAGTGGGCGGAGGCGCCCTGGAGCCACCAGATGCGGAGATAACGGAGGAGAAGAAGAGCAAGATGAAAGAGTTTCTGAAAGGCAAACTGCGCAAGTCATCTGACACCAGGTCATGTGCATCGCTGGCTTCAGAGGGGAGCGGATTTTCAGTGGCCAGTGATCAGCCTCCTCCCAGTCTGGATCTGCTGTCGGACCCACCCAGCTCGCCCATCTACTCCACCAAAGTGAGAGTGGATGCTCTTTATGGAGAGACAGATTTGGCTAAAAAAGGTGAGTTTAGGCCAGGACGCCATCTGTCATGTGTGCTGGCAGATAACGAGGCTAATTTTCTTCTTCCAACAGTTCTGACCAGCCAGCACACCACAAATGTTCTTACACACAAACGGGCCTTCAGTGACGAGGCAAGCAAAATCAAAACATCCTTTTCTCGAGCAAATCCTGCGATGGAGTCTCTGAAAGGCGCGAGCATGACCCAGTCCAAGTCTTCCGTCTGCATAAATGGGAGCCACGTGTACGACTCGGAGCCCTCCACTCCAAGGGGCTCTGCAGCCCATCCATGCAAACTGGTCCTGCTGGAGAAGTGCACCCCGCTCTCACGATCTCTTCAGAACCTCACCAAGAGGAGTGAGGACAGAGGGTCGTTTGCTGAGGGCAGACGCTGGTCCTTTGACAAGGTGAAGAAGGAAGAAAAGGAGGAAGAGAAAGACCCTCTTTCCTTATCTCCTCCGGCTCGGACGGGGTCTCAGCCTGTGCAGGGAGCGACCCCAGCTGTGTCCTCTACTGCAGGTTCTCCAGACAAAGGAAAGAAACCCAGAAAGATGCTGTTCTCCACAGGAAGGTGTGAGTCCCTCCCAGCTAAATCAGACCTGAACCAGGCTCCTTCCTTGTCTGACAGGAGGCTCAGAGGCTGGTTTGGTTCTGGTGACTCCCAAAACAAGCCAAGGTGAGTTTGGAGCATCCCTGTTCACCCCTGGGATCTACGCTGTTGAATGTAAAACATTAGACGCTCCGAAGGCCCGTCTTCATTCGGTAATCTTGAAGTGACCCTTATGCCTGCTACTTTGAAATTACTTTGATTTCTCCACTTTGGATTCATGCTGTATCGTTATCTCATGCTACGCACTGATGCTTTACTTCACCATTTCAGTTTTCCAAGAGTTCCATTAAAGATGAAAACTCGTCATCATTTATTAAAACGATCTTGCATCATGCGCAGAAACTCATTCTGCGCATGACTCATAGAGAAGCATTTGCTTGATTATTTTTGCAAATTTGCTTTATGGTTTCTGCTTCAATTTCTGTTACTCTTCACGTCATTTGAACAGTTTTACATCAGCTGATGTTACTCTGCTCTTCTAGCAAACAAAGTTCCACAATATCACTCATATTCTGGTTACTGTCTGTCTGTATACATTCCCCTTTTGGTAACCTAGCACATTATGAACTAAGCTAAGTTATTATGCGCTATTTTCCTCTACAGGCTGGAGTTTTCTCCTAAGGTAGAAAGCAGCTCAGACGTACCCCCTCCCATCCCTCCTCGCTCCCCCGTGCCACCTCTGTGCTCCCCTCCCTCTACCTCCCCCTCTAGTATTTTCTCATCAGATGACAATCATCTTTCTCCCTCAACAAACCCAGTCCCACCTTTGAACAGTTTCCCTCCAAACTTGCAACATAACCCCTTTTTTGAGGAGCTTCTAGCTGAAGAATCCCAGAGGTCTCCTCCTTTTTTACCCTCTTACTCCCCCTTTAATCACACAGCTAGCCCTGCTCACGATGCTAATGCAAACATAAAGAGGGAGCGCCCCAGACCTATAGCTGGACAGATATCGCTCCCCTCCCAGCTGCTCACGCCAGGTCCATTGGACCCCTCCAAGGGTTTACAGTCCTTGTCAGATTGCACAGGAGTATATGAAGACTCGTTCGAAGCCTTTGCATCCAGCCGTCTCAATTCTCCAAAAGCAAGTCTTCCTCCGAAACAGTCAAGCACTAGTCCAGTTTCATCTCACGGCTGTGGTTCCTTCATATTTAACGATGCACAAGAGCTGCAAACGTTTGATGAGGAGCCTCCACCTTTGCCTCCAAGGAAACCTGTGAGAGCTCCGGTGAATGAAATGTGCTCAGATGGCTGGTTGCACAGAGGTCAAGAATTAGCAGTCCACAAAGAAGCCTTCCTCCTCTCGCAGACCGGCGTGGCCTCACGGCATCGTGGGAAAGAAGGTGACCACCACACTTTCCCAGACTCTCACACGAGCAGCGAAGCGTCGGACATCAGCTGTACCTCCCAGCCTTCCACCGATATCACCTCACCTGTGCCCATGTCTGAAGAAAAGCTTCAAAAGTTCAGGTACGAACCTTTGGAAGATAACAGAGATTGTTTGGGCGGGATGTTGTTTGAACAAGATCTCTATGGACGTGCTTGTTTAGGGAACTACCGACAAGCTAAAGTCAGCACTCATCATTTATCCATCAATGCTGAAGAAACAAAAAGTAAGATCACATCCGTCAGTTCAGCCTCCAGAAAGCCTGTTAAAGATCTCCTCAACTTGTCATCTCTTCCCTCAAAACCAAGTTTAAAGGTGCTAGATGTTCCAGCTCCACAAATGGAGGAAGCAGAAGCTTCTCCTCTTGGAGCCACGCCCACAAACAATGTGAACTTGGGAGATTTGAACATGAATGTGAGGAATTGTGATTCCAGCCTTGCTGATTCAGAGAGTTCCTCTCAGACAGAGGCGGCTGACATCCTCAAAAGCGTGAGAAATTGTGGAGAGACTCCTCCAAAACTGACACTGAAAGGTTCTGGTAAAGCAGAAGCACTTCCCGAGGTGTTTACTTTGAAGGACACCTACATTCCAGGGATGAACTCTTCTTTTGAAATAACCACACTGATGAACAAACGGTGCAAAGGCTCACTGGGTTGCCAATCTTGTCAGTGTGAAGTTGGTAGTGTGAAACCACCAAATCAAGGATCCTGTTCCCCAGCTCTTGATTTAGGAGCTGATACAGGAGGATTATTTGCTGATTTTAAGAAGACGCCTGTAGACTTTGACGACAATGGAAACCTACAAGAAAAACCCAGCCCGCCTAACCCAGCTGGATTATTCCCTGGAGTGATCAGTGCACGTATTAGACCAAAACGAGTGTCCCGGCAGAGCAGCAGCAGCAGCCCCAGCAGCCAAAACAACAGGGACGATGGAGGATTTGAACAATTGCTGTCCCTTGTTCAAAGTATTTCAGGGGCCAATGAGGGGCCGTTGTCCTACCAGCCTGTGAAGTCAGCGCTGTCCTCGATACTGGCGTGTAAAAATCAGTCAGATCTGCATGGAGATCATGTTGACGAAGCGCAGGCCCATCCAGACACGGAGTCCCGTTCAAAATCGCCTCCACCGTCGATCGAAAACTCCTCCAAATTCTCTCAAGTCAGTTTCGAAGACCTCCACGCTAAAGTAGCACCACCTAGGAAAACCCCTTCAAAGACAGAACCAGAAAATATATCTCCCACCATCTCCTCCGAGCCCCACCCCGCCCATCCCTTTGGCCCAACCTTGCATCCCTCAGGGCCCAGTGCTGAAGCTCGCACTGCTCTGACAGTAGCTCCCACCTCCTCCTCCTCTTCCTCCTCCTCCTTCTCCTCCTCCTTCACCACCTCCACCTCCAACACTGACCAGTCCCTGGTTGATGCACTGCCCTCACTTTTGCCTGAGGAGACACAGCCAGCTAGCAACCTGCCTCATCTGGAGAGCAGGTGAGACCCCTCAACACTGGGACATGCAGGTTGTTTCAAGACGAACTAGAACAGAGCATAGCTGAGAGTTCCACATCGGTTTCTTTTCTTTATTTGCTGGCTGGCTTGTTTGCATTTATGATTTCAGGTTGTTTGTTTCCCCTTTTGCACACTGGCTGGATGATACCTGCTGCGTCGCTCTTGGTGTTGCTTCACATTTATGCCGCACATCTCATGAGTCAGCTTTTCAGTGACATGTACGGTTTTATTCTTGTTCCGCCACACAGTTGTGTCTGAATTAGATCCTGATTTTTTTTAAAACTGCAATTTCTCTCCTCAGAGAATAGTATGTTACCTAAAGGCCACTTTGGAAATATGGATGCTTCAGTCACGCATCAAATTGCTCTGCAGTTGCAATTCAAAAACTTTTTGTTGCAGTTCCTATAGCTTTTAGCTATAGTTAGCAGTTAGCAACACCATCAATAGAAACAAACCAAAGCTTTTGCTTATTTCTTGCTTTAAAATAAGCTGGACATAGATCACTGATATATTGTGGAAAATAATTGAATACAGGGTTTTCATGGTTTATTGATGTTTATTGTTTTATTTAAATAAATAATCTTTTTTAACCAAATTTCTCGCTGAAACCTCTGATCCATCGCCGCTCGAGTCAAGAAGTTCGGCTGAGTGAGTGGAAATTCTGCCATGTTTTACCACACAGTCCCTGTACTGACCTTTTCACAGAACTCATCCAGTGAAGCCGTTAACCTCCGGCCAGTCAGAGAAGAAGGAGAGTCGCTCAGTTCTGGAGAAGCTAAAGTCTACCATCGCTCCAGGATGGAGCGCACAGCAGGTTACAGCAGAGCCTCAAAAGATTCAGGTATGCCTAACACAACTGCAGATGCTTTATTCTGGTTGGCAGCTTCCTGTTGGGCTTTTATTCAACATCGGAAGGAGATATGCTGACTTGCTGACTCCACTTAATGACCCACTTCTTTGGCCCAGATTAGAGTTATCTGCTTTTAGAAAGATGGAATTGTTCTTCTGATGCAACAGACTGAAATGTTCTACAGTTTTTCATGGATCAAGAAGGTGATTTGGTTGGATTTTGTTGAAGAAACCATAAAATATCATCATTGAACCGCCTCAGTCAAGATCAACCCATTCAGATTTCTAACATTTAGCAACACCTGCGCTTTTTCAGGAGGTGACCGAGGACCGGTCGGCCCAGTACCAGCACCTGACCAACATGGAGCTGATCTCCCTGCTCCTGCAGCAGGAGATGGACATGCAGAAGCAGCAGGCGGCCTCCGAGCAGCAGGAGGCGCAGCTGCAAAAGTGCGAGGCAGAGCTGAGAAAGGTCAAGTCCCAGGTTCGGGACCTGGAGGACTACATTGATAATCTTTTACTGCGGATCATGGAGCAGACGCCGACCCTGCTTCAAGTGCGCAGCAGACACAAATGATTGCACTGACGCAGTGTTTCCACGGTGATGGACTACGACTCTCGGCTGAAACTGCCTTGTTATTGAATGCATGCAGGTTAATTCATTACTTGGCAGAAAACACATAGTAGAGCACTTTATGAGCTTCTATCACAGAAGATGCCAGAGATTACTTTACTCACGCTTGCTAGAGTCATTTAAGATAGTCAGCTGCTTCAAACTGCTTTCATTGTAGAAATTAAACACAAGCTAGATGAAAAATTAAATAGATCCAGAGTGAATTTGAGATTTTTATGTGAATAATTCTTGGCAAAATATGTCAATTCAAGTCACTCCAAGATTACAGCCCACAGTGTTGTCGGGAAATCCCACATTTGCAAAGGTTAAACTGACCTAATTTGTATGTTTTAAACTTTTAGGAAAACTCCACATGTCAAATAATAATGCAATTTGAATGTGGGTTAAGAGGGAAAGGTGGTGAACCATAGTTGGATTCTTCTCTATTTTCTATCTTAGTACCTAGAAAATATTGTTTTCATCAAAATATAATTTCTATTTTATTGAATCTAATTTTTATTATAACTTCTATCCATGCAATAAAATAGTTGCCGTAAAAGTAACAATCATTTATTTAAATTAAATGTCTTTGTGATTATGATATATGCCCACAGAAGATGCTTTATGTGACCACAGAACTGTAACATGATACAAATAAAGTGCCCATTGTGAAAGAAAGGACCTTTCATCGTTGGATTGTCTGATCTGACCTCAATGGCTGCAGAGAATGAATCCTGTCATGTTGCATGATGCATGGGATATTTTATACACATAGACGACTAACTATCTTTATATGATCTATGGATTTCTTCAGTTGTAGCCACCTCTCTCCACTAGGTGACGCTGTTTACTGCACATGGAAACTTGCTGGTTCAGCACCGATCTGCGTTTCTGCCCAGCTCACATGCTGCATGTTGCTCTCCACCATTATATATTATATTTTCTCCCACATGCTCACTGGCCCTCAAATCAGATGGACTTTATTCCACCAAATAAAAACATTTATTTCTTCTACTTTTGGTCCCTAAAATACCTAAAAATGTCAGCTTTACACCGCCTCCGACAATTGATGATAACATTTTAGGAACAGAAACCTGTTTCATATGTGCAGTAAACATATAATAAATAACTTTCTGTGTAAATATGATGCTAACAGTTAAAGTTTATGGCACTAATTAAATTAATAGATGTGATCAGTTTTCACCTCTTTCACTAAGACAGTTATATGTAATCCTGCAACAGACAGACACAGACAGAAGGTTCATGTTTCTAATACAGAACAAAGAACATTTATTAGTCTCTCATCCGTATCAAATGTGGCCAGAACGTAATAAAAAATAGTGCAGCGATGATGGAGATCTCGTCTATTTGCTGCAGGTTGTTCATTGTCCCGTTGTTATGGAAGGAGCCCCATAGCAGCAGCATCATGACGCCTTTCTTTGGGCCCCACCTCCTCACATGTTGATGAATCGGGCAACTCGGACACCTTTAGAGGCATCAGCTGTTATCTCCCTCCAAGATCAATGGGTACAGTTACGCAATAGCTTTCGCCTTATCGATTATTTGGGATGTGTAGTCATGCGCTTCAACTTTGCCAGTGTTAATGGAACAGAGAAGACTACATGTCCCGGCAGCCCCCGCGGCTGGTTGCTCCGCGAGTTGGCTTGAATGTAGTTGGAAATTCGTTCATGATTCAGTTCATTAATAAATAAATACTTGGGTGTCATGGCGGAATCTGCAGCGTGTCCTGGTTTCCAGCTCGGAAGACCACGTTACGACCAGGTGAGTCTTGTCCGTCCTCCGCTGCATTGTTGGCATTTTAAAGGCGTTCGGGGCTGAAAACAGCTCCATCCTCCGCCCTTCGCTCCACCGCGGATGCTGTTACTTCCCTGCAAAGTTGCTTTGATACGAGCTCTCTTTGTTTTGTTGCAAATCTGGACCAACTTTCGCTTATTTCCCAGTGGGTCCGCGTTAGTTTGGACTTTCTGGTGTTACGCGTCGTGACATTATCAGAGATGAGGAACCAAGATAGTGACGGTGATGTTAGACTGCAAACTCCATTTTAATCACAAACTTTTGAACATGCTCTTTACTTTGCACTTTATTGCACTGACGATTACTTTGAACGTGTTTTGCTTTTTTGTTTAAAACAATAAAATCAAGTGAAGAGCTATCGTCTCGGAATGAAATCAGGCAAATCTGGGACTTTTGTTTTTTCTCGGCCAAAATGAAACCAAAGCAAGTTTCCGTTTTTCCAGAAGCAAAGTGAAACTTGTCTTGCACAAGACGCTTCCTGCGGACGCGAGTGTGACTGAGATGAATGCGCCGCTCCAGATTGACTGAAACCAATCACTCAATTTCACGTCCTTGGAAATGAATTTACAGCCCAGCCTTGACAGGTGACCTTCACACCTGCTGGGATGGTGCATTAACTTTGAGTTCCTGCCGTTGAAACCCAGGCGGAATCGGTTAATATTAACCGGGTGTTACTGCACGGTGCAGAGTCCATATGCAGATTAGAATATAAGTAAACTATCTCAGCTATATTTTGGTTTTATAACTGGCTTTTACGTGGGGTCAGGCCGGGTCCGAGATGACCCTGTCAAACAAGATAGAAACGATACAGTTAGAACTGCAGCCTCAAATTCAGTGCAAGACAAAGAAAAAGGCAACACATATTTTGGAAAATAGTCAGTCACGTACAACCAAAACACAAAATCTCTGGGATCCACTCTTCATAATATGGAGTCTGACTCCGACAACGTCTTTTTTTTAATTTTTTTTTTACTCGTCTGCAACCTGAAATTCCCGCCGGGTTGCCCAAGGTGCTGCAATCCTTTCAGCTCTTTTCGTCAAAATTAGGCCAGTCCTGGAATCAGCATGAATCTGGCTGTTCGTGCTTCCTGCCGTGCTTCTTTCCCCCCTCTCTCCTGCCCTTGTTGTGTTCTCTCCTGGGAGATGAGGCTCATGCATAATTAAAGCGGGCTCCTCACACAGATCCCGTGTCTACCCTGGTCTTATAAAACAGCACTGCAGCACATACGGACCTGTCAGAGGAGTAGAACAGCCGAGACGGGGCAGAATCTCTCAATTCCCTTCCTTTCTGCTATCGCCAAGCGGATAAATAAAACCGTAAGGCCGTTTTTATTTCTTATTTTCAGCCCTTCGTTAGTGGTAAATGTCCAAAACCATCTGATAGAAGTGGCCATGTTTCCATCCATCTGGGCTGTCAGGGAGACTTTTGGCATCAAACCGCTCCGGAGCGTTTTCAGAGTGTTGGCACACATGCCGTTGGCATACTGATGAAGACTGCGAAGGGGACAGAAGAGAGGGGTTCCGCACTTCCACTCAGAGGAATGTGCTTGTTAGAGGATTTTTGAATCTTTGTCAACAGAAAACAGAAGCATTTAGTGCATTTTTACAGCCAAATCCAGACGGATCATCTTTAAACCCCCCCCCCCCCCCCCCCCCCCCCCATAGATGCTTTGAGGGAATTGGCAGGACCCAATATTAACAAAGATAATAAAATTATGCATAGAACACATATTAGACCTTTAACTGGGACCTAAACCGAACTTAACATAGTTAATTATTTAATGTAGTAGTTAAAGTAGTTGTGAATTGTTGAGACTCACTTATCAACATCAATTGTTTCATTCCTAATAAAATAAGATTAAAAGAAACACCCGTCTGAGTCCCAGTCATTAGCCTCCATCCTCGACTCCAATCGTCCTCTGTGAGTAAAGTAGCGTTGTGTTCTGCTCGCCTCTCAAGTCACCATTCACACACTCCATCGTGAGTGTGTTGTGGGTTGCCATGGTGAATAGTTGCTAAAGCATTACTGTCCAATGATGCTAAAACCTTTCAGTGGCTTCCACAATATTTGCATCCTCAGCATGTTTGCAAATATAGGAGTGTTCTTTTTTTTAAATGTATCTGTATATTTAGCGGCTCTAAATTCACCAACTATTGTTGAGCATCGGTTTAAAGGGGAACTGATGATGTCTTCTCTGCTCTTTCTGCAGCATCTCAGTGTTATGTTGTCTCTTACAGGGTTCGTTCCTCGGTCGCCTGAGACACTTCGTAGATATCATCGATCCCAGGACCCTGTTTGTGTCTGAGGTAAACACGTATGGTGCAGTAAATATTCTGTAATAAATATAAGAATGAGCAAAACTTCAATTTGTTTAGGTACTGGTCAGAATGCTTCCATTATGTAGGCTTTCATCACATCAGTAGTCAGGTTTTATTAAAGCAAAGAGTGAAACCACTCTTGCTCTTTCTGTGGTGAGCTGGGCTCATTAAAAATACCTCGCGGGGTTCACGGACATCTGTAGGTCGGAGGGAAGGAACAAACCAGCTGCTGCAGCTCCGTGCACGCCGTCCCAGTCTGGCATGATAACACAATTGCAGTACCGGTTTACCACCTATAGAGGGCAGCATACGTGATGATGCAAAATATGTAATTGGGGTACTTTGCTCAAAAACCTTTAAATAACAATCCTTAAATGACACATTAAAATGTTGTGCACTGTCAGATATGGTATATTTTCCTTGTACACACAGAAACAACTGAAAGACTGCATCCAACTACTCGATGACTACAAACACGGTACGCTTCCTCCTGGTGTCTCCAGTCATCAGGTCAGTACTGATGCTGATATCACAGAGTGTGACATGACATGCACCAGTGGGTTACAGTTAAGATTACCTGTACATCTTCTACTTCTGGTGCCCACCTGTGCAGTTGTGGGAGGCCCAGAAGATCAAGCAGGTAAGTGAAGGCTCGCTAAGGTCAGCCGCACCTCCACACTCTGAAGCCTCCGGGCTCCGGAACGCATGAGGACGATGTCACGCTCTCTGCACACAGGCCATCATTCATCCCGACACCGGAGAGAAGATCTTCATGCCATTTCGAATGTCAGGTACGACCTCTGATGAAGATCTTCGAGACAAAAACCCAATCATCTGTCAGCATTTCAGCACTGAAAGTCATTTCTCACGCAGGTTACGTACCGTTCGGAACCCCGATTGTAAGTCGCACACAGACATCGTACATGTAACCGATGCATTGTTCTCAGATCTCCATCTGCACAGTCTTGTTTGGAGATGAATGAAATGAGACTTTGGACTTATTTTGTCCCAAAATAAGCTCTTATTCCCGGTCTCATTCAGGTCATCGGGCTTCTCCTCCCAAACCAGACAGTGCTCTCCACCATTATATGGCAGGTAGAGTAAACCCATGCCTGGATTGTGTCCATGCTCTCCCTGATCCCACCATCCGGGCTGGCATCTTCCTCTGAGTCATTTCTTCAGTCTTTTGTGGTTTCTGTTGTTCCCTCAGTGGTTGAACCAGAGTCACAACGCCTGTGTGAACTACGCCAACCGCAATGCCACGAAGGTAAAGACCCTGCTTATCTCTCAATGTGAAGTTCTTTCACTGAGGGGTTCTGCAAGGATGTCAGGTCCTTCTGAAAGTCTTTGACCTGATTTCTTCACTGCGGGAACGAGATCTGATGCAGGGTTTCTATCCCCCTTTAGCCGACACCTACATCTAAGTTTCTTCAGGGTTACGCAGGAGCCGTCACCAGCGCTGTTTCTATAGCTGTGAGTGAGCTCCGTCCAACATTATTGCTGAAGCACCGTAATCATGGCAGCTTTTCTTTCTGACTTGGGATTTTAAAGATACATTTCCATAAGTCTACCTGTGTGTGTTTGATAGGTGGGGCTGAACGTTCTGATTAAGAATGCCAACAAGTTGAGCCCTGCCAGCAGAACCATCATACAGAGATTTGTCCCCTTCCCAGCTGTAGGTGGGTTTCAGAGGGTCGGCCGGTCAGCTTGTTGCACAACAAGATAGCGTCCTCTTGTCCTCATATTTACTCTGCACAAACTGCTGTTTTCTGAATCCGCAGCGACCGCCAACATCTGTAACGTGGCCTTGATGAGACACAGCGAGCTCTCCGAGGGGATTGACGTGATGGACAACAATGGCAACGTGGTGGGATCCTCAAAAGTTGCAGCGAGACATGTGAGCACTTTATCCTGGCTTTAAAAGTGTGATGGGGGGGCTGACGGGGCATCATTTTCGGCTCAGCTCATGTGTGTCAGCGCCCATCTGCTGTCATAAAAGAAGAATTAAATCTGATTTACCGAGGCGTGTGCACAATGTTCTTTCACTTCTCCCCCCAGGCCATCATGGAGACGGCCTTCACACGCGTGGTTCTGCCGATGCCCATCTTTGTGCTGCCCACCATCATTATGTCCTACCTAGAAAGGTTTGTAATTTTCTCCATAAACTTGTAAAAGCTGAAAAAACTCATCTGTTGAATGACATCGGCTAAGCTAATGTATTAGCATATCTTAAGTATATAGCTGAATATGATGGAAAGGTGCAGCTAAACTGACCTTGCTATTGACAGCCTCTAACTTGGGTGATAAACCTTAAATTTTAAACTTTCTCTGAAGCTTTAATATGACATAATTTAAATATATGAATGATGTCTTTTGCATCTAATTAAATCATGTAAAAGTGTCCTTTGCTCTCATTTTCTGTTTATCTATGCACATGATGTGGCTCAAGGTGCCAAAACAATGGAATAATAAGAAAACAGCATTTCTGTGACTCACTAAACCTCGAACTGAAACTTCCCCACACATTTGGACAGATTCTTCCACCCACTAATTGTAGGAAATAGCTCCCCTGAAATACAAATACGATGCTTTTCTCAGCATCCCAAAATAACCCGCAGTCGTCCTGATTCACACAGAAGGTTCACGCTTTCCTTTTTGAACGCCATCTTTGTTGGTGCAGGCTGAGCTTCCTGCAGAGGAACCGCAGGTTGATGCTGCCCATCCACAGCTTTGTGTGCCTGCTGACCTTCAGCCTCTCACTGCCTGTCGCCATCAGCCTCTTCCCCCAGATGTCTGAGGTACAGTGAGGCATCGATCTGACGATTCTGCCGCAGCTTCACGCCCAGACAGCCCAGCGAGCAGCTGCGGAAAACACTAATTAAATTAATTACACACCACTTAAAATGCACAATTTACCTACTGAGCACAAGTTTAAACCCAGCTCTGCCTCATCTGATGCCTGAGTAAAAATTTAAGGTCTTTGAAGCTCAAAGGGATGCTGACATTTTTACCTTTGATTTTTTTCAGATTGAGGTTTCTCGCCTAGAGCCTGAGATCGCCGTGGCAACCGAATGCAAGTCGGTGACCTACAACAAGGGTTTGTGATTAATGTTTGTGGTGAGGACGAGGAGCAGAGGGGACAGGAGGATGAGGCTACAGTGGGAAGCAATGATCCATAACCATATATCAGTACCAACAAGGTATTTTATAGTATGAATCCCAGTGAAAATGTTATCAAATATGGAAGTTGTTTCTGTGTAAGGATGAAGCCTTGTACATAGAAATAACAACAAATCCCTTTTAAATCAGTTTTTATCATTATACCTTTATGATCCTATCTAATTTAGGATGTAATGCTTAATAATATATTTGAACTTTAACAATCAACCATTACAGTGTTTGCCAACCCTAGAGTCAGGTGACTGAATTGGAACCTACTTAAACTTGACATATGAATGTGCAGTTGCATCACATCCCGAGTTCTTGTTTGAACCACCTGGAAAACAGCAGGCACATTTATTTTTCAGGAAATATCTTTTTCTGTTTGTGCCATAAATCTTCTGCAGAAACGTACAACGTTGCGTGGTTTCTGCCCTCTTGTGGCCAAACTGGAGACCACACCCACCTAAAAATGGTATTTAGGTTTCTTTTTTTTTTTTTTTTTACAATTTACAGTTTCCCGTAGTCAGGTATTTACTATGATCCATTGTCAAAAACATGCTGATACTGATGTGATTGCAATAAATTAGCACTTATTTAGTCAGGGTTTTCTCTGGTTTTATTATGATGTAAAAATAAGCTTTGAGGACGCCTCAAAGAGGAAAACATGCAATAACAATTCTCAGAGTTATTTTGTGCACTGAAACAACAAGATTTCCACCATTAGTGGCTGTACTGTACTGCAGAGACCGTACTATTGTAGATGTAAACTTATTTACATACTGTTTTAACTAGTATTTGGCAGCCATGAAATAACTTTCCACAAAAATGTGACAGTATTTTAAAATGCATCTTGGCATTTTAATCTAGTAACTTGTTTGTAAAAGTATTTTATTCCACACTGACTCTTCCTTAGACAATTATTGTATTCCTTGTTCCATTGCTCGTTTTGTATAAAATCACCATCTATTAATAGGTTGTTAGCATTTTTAAAGGCAATACTTATTTTCAAATGTTTGGAAGTCAAACTATGTAAAATAATATATAATGATTCTATTGGTATATATTAAATAAAAGTGCACAAATCATAATTCTATGTTTGTTCATTTCTATCACACACATCTGTAAAGGATTATTTTCAGTATGAAACGGACTAATTTGGCTGTTGTGTCCACTAAGAAACGAGAATTTGTAGCCGAGTCCGTTTAGGCTGTAGTTCAACCGTCTGCCAACAGGGGTCGCTGTAGGTTCGAAACAGCATTAAAATGTTGGGTCAGGGGTGAAAGGTAAAAGGTCGGTGAAAACATGGCCGCCCACCTGGATGACATGTTTTCCTTCTGCGTGGACCCAGATAAAGTTGCCGGCTGCGTAGAAGTGAGATTTATAGACAACATAAAGGTGAGAACGGGACGACAGATTTGATCACGTTAATAAGTTGAGGTAGATGAAGCTGCTGTCAGAGTGAGACATCCTGGCTGTGGGTTGAAAGATTCAGGATCTGTGGGGACACTACTGGATAAACTGGGATTAGTAATCTCCAAAATCAGCACTTTTAGGATTTTAGCTTCACTTTTTTCTTTTAAACTTTACTTATTATATGGCCTCTTATTCATCTAGTAACCCGGGCCTAAATGAGTGAAGAAAGTCAGGGAGGGGAATTTAAAACTAGAGAACATATAAAACTATTAATTGACTCTAGAGAAATTTTATTCTTAAGAAAATAGGAAGAAATTAAAAATGTATCAGTCTCTGCAGGCCCCAACTGCGTTAAAACATTGATTCTAGAAGTTAGCTAATCTGGTTTGAATTTGTGAATAAAAGCTTCTATGAATAATCAGGGATTAAAGGTTTCCCAGAGCAGATGTTCATGACTTGAGCTGCTGTGAGTTTAATTCCATTTTTAGTGCCAAGAGACAAATTGTATATTCTATACATATTCTAATCCATTATTTAGTACATGGTTATTGGTTAATTACTCTTATTTTGCCAACAGTCTGGAGACTGATGCACATTCTTTTGTTCATCTTTTAGGGTAAAGGTCTCTTTGCCAAAAGGAGCTTCAGGAAGGGAGACACAATTTTTATTGAGCGGCCCCTGGTCTCTGCACAGTTCCTGTGGAATTCTTTGTATAAATATAGAGGTACATGCTGCTAATGTCACTGCAGCAATATAAATACTGTTGCTTACATAACATTGATTGGACCTTTGTTCTGTAATGTTGCTGGATCCATTTCCAGAGATGTTACATATTCACCTTTGCTCTCTCCTGCCTCCAGCCTGTGAATACTGCCTGCGTGCTCTGGAGACGGCAGAAGAGAATGCGAGGAGACTCAGCGGCGTCCCTGGACTCAGCCTTCCTCATCCTGAGCTTTGCTGCGTTCGTCCAGAGCTGCACCAATGCTGCCCTCAGTGTCAGGTCAGCCCAGACCTTTAGAGCCATCACTGGAATCAGCCTCTAGATGCTGTTAGTCTCCTCCAGTTAGGTCTGTAGTGAAGACACCCTTTTAGCATCTTGTCTCCATTCAACACATTAATGGATTGAAATCTGACTTTGACCACCACGTTCTCATTCATTTGCACCTCATCATCCAGAACTTTTCATCCTTTCTTATTGGGAATGTGTCAAAATATTGAGTTGAGATTCAAGTCTTTTTTTTGTGTTCTTCCAGACCTTTTCAACCTCGTGAAATCCTCCTCCTCCAGCCTTAAAATTTGGTCTCACATTGATAGACTCACCTCTCATCTGCCTCATTAGCGATAATAATCCTCTGGAAATGGAATTATTCTGCTTAAAAAAAATCCATCATTTTGAAACATTGACTTTTGGAGTCTAGCTGTTGATCACTTCCTCCTTTTTAATGAAAAATAGACAGTTCGGTTAGTATTTGCAGCCTCGCCCACGTATCAACAGGCCTTTCCTACTCTATCTTTTGGTTGTAAATATTAGCTTTAATCATTTCTACCTGTTGTGGCCTCTTTGCATGATTAATGATGTCTGTATTTGATCCAAATCATCCTCCCCAGGTGATGTACTGCAGCAGTGAATGTCGACAAGCTGCGGCAGATCAATATCATCGAGTTCTGTGTTTGGGGGCCTCACAGGAAGATCCAGACCACCCTGTCAACAAGCTCAAGGATGCGTGGAGGTGAGACATCCTTTATGGATGAGGAGAGCTGCTTTTTATCATTAAGTTTTGATTCACTCCGGTGAAAACCACCCCTTCTCTTCAGGAGTATGCATTACCCCCCCGAGACCTCCAGCATCATGCTGATGGCCAGAATGGTCGCTGCCGTCAAACAGGTGAGGCGCTGAACTGACTCGAGTTCAGCTTTGATTCAGTTGGAAACTCTACAGGAGTTCTAACGAGCGTCCGAGACGAGCAGACTGTGGCGATGCTTCTGCTGAACCTTGTTTATGTCACCAAGGCCAAAGACAAAGAGCACTGGCAGAAGCTCTTTTCACGCTTCTGCAGCCGGGCAGCCAATGAGGAGGAGGAGATGGCTCATAAACTCCTCGGGGAACAGTTCAAAGTAAGTTTGTCATCAGGTCATGTTTGTTTGAGTTGTGTCCGTGTGAATGTTTCTGCAGCTCCGTGAGCAAATGCTGGCATTGCCGCTCCCCCTGGTGGAGTCCTTATTCCCTCTATGCCGTTGTCATCATTTTCTTCTTCATCCAGGGGCAGCTGGCCTTGTTACACAACCTTTTCAAAGCAGCACTTTATGATGACGATCTCAGTCGGGTAAGAGAAAAGCTGTGACCTCTAAAATTATATCCAGTGTGTAATTTTATCTGCCCTGTCAGACATTTACAACGTGATGTCCCAAATAAAACACAAATAAATTCTATTTGTTTTAAAGTGGTTGATTTCTGAGTTGTTTCCTGTCATCATCATACGTATAAGGCCATTCTTTTCATGTGTCCTTTCAATAAATGGGTATTTTTGTTGCAGTGGTTTGTACCAGCTGGGTTCCTCTCACTGTTTGCTCTTGTGGGAACCAATGGACAAGGCATCGGCACAAGGTAAACTTTCTCCTGTCCTGAGCTCTCCATCTTATTTCTCTTCATTTTTGATGTCTCTGTCCTTCTTAATGCTCCCATTTGTTCTTTTTTTCAGTTCCCTCAGTCAGTGGGTCCACGCCTGCGATGCGCTGCAGCTTCCCGCCCAGCAGAGGGAGCAGTTGGACTCTTTTATCGACCAGTTATATAAGGACATTGAGAAAGGTCGCGTTTTATCTCTGCTTTGCAGTTATATTACAGTAAATAATTGTTGCCTCCACTGAATAGATTTGTTTTAGACTCATTATATATCACTCAGTGTTTCACATTGTCTGAATTCATGCGTTAAACTGTGCCGTGATCAAGGAGGTCGGTCATTTTTTTGTCATCTCTGTGCAGAAACGGGAGACTTTCTAAACTGTGAGGGCTCTGGACTTTTTCTGCTTCAAAGCTCATGTGAGTGCCGTCGATGTTCAGCTGTGACCTCAACAGCTCCGAATCCATTTCCATTGATGCGTCTTTCGTCTCCGTAGGTAACCACAGCTGCGTTCCCAACGCTGAGGTGTCCTTTCCCAACAACAATTTCCTGCTCCAGCTCAGTACCCTCAGTGACATCAGCCCAGGAGAGGTCAGCTGACATGCATGGGTTTGGGCTGATTAGTCCTGGTCTTGGATGGATGGGATGGAACATCCCAGTGTAGCTTTGTGTTCCCCCTTGTCAGAGAGCATTAGGAGGCTGAGGCTTTGAGGATTGAAGCGAGTTTGTCAGGCTGTCGGGAAGATTGAGAAGCCTCACATGTGCATGGTGTAGCAATGTCGCTGGAGCTACTTTCAGAGCACAGCTCCCTCAGATGGCAACACTTTTCTGTACAGCAACATTTCAACAATAGAAAGAGGGAAGAACATAATGGTCTCCTAAAGGAGGGGAATAAACCAATGTTTTGTCCTTTTGGAAAATACATCAATGCTGCCTCTATTTTTAGTCTTTTTTTTAGGCTTGTCTGAATCCTATGGGAGCGAGCTTCAATTAATCAGATTTGGTTCAAAAGTTCACAAACGCAAATATGATTTTGGTGGTCAAAGATGAATGTCACTGTTTTATCATGTTTTTACTTAATTGTCTCGTCTTAAATAATTTAGGCGATATTCTTTATAACCCAGGTCCAATCATAATCCATTAATTAAGCCTTTGTTCCAGTAAAACCAGTAAATTTATTGTTCTGCATTGTAAAAAAATACAGATTTTACTGCTTTGGGTTTGCAATGAGCATTTAAAATCTGAGAATTATGTATTTAAATCATCTCTTAGCAGGCTAGCACCATTGCCATTAAAGTTAGTGATTGATTGTTGTAGATGTACAAGTATAAATAATTCTGTTCGATTTATAATGGCCTTAATATCATCATTTTTAATTAAATAAGATTCATCTTGAAGTGTAGCTTGATAGAAAGAACGTTACATGTTGGTAAAACCCAGTCCAAAATACATTTAAATTGACAGTTTTATTCTTCCGCCTTTAAGCATTTGATGATCACTGCAACAGTAATTCAGGGGGGACTCGTTCCCTGTTGAGTAACGTCAGCCAGTCCAATGGTTTTCCTGAATTCCAGGAGATCTGCATCAGTTACTTGGACTGCTGTCAGCGGGAGCGAAGCCGTCACAGCAGGCACAAAATTCTGAGGTAAGCATCTCTGATCACTGGAATCAGATATGTGAAAGGGACGCAGGTTCTGATGTCCCCTCTGGATCAGTAAAAAGGACTGAGGAACAAACACTAGGTCTGACTGCATTATATAACTACTACCCACCTAAACAGAGGGAATTTTTAAATGTAATTTCAATTTATTTTTACTGTGTGATAATTGTCAGCTTGCACACCGACAGTGACACATGGGCTGTTAATTGCACTGTCAATCATCACACCTTGCTTGAGGACTGTTGAATTCAGCTGTTGAACCGTGACTGCTGACGTTCTCCTTCCAGAGAGAACTACCTGTTCGTGTGCTCCTGCATTAAGTGCGTCTCCCAGACGGATGAGCTGGATGTGACATCAGAGGAGGAAGAGGACGACGAGGGTGAAGCGGAAGGTGAAACGGAGGGAGATGAGGCAGAAGACGAGATGACGGATGTCTGATGAAAGACTTTCCCTCTCCTGTTATTCCCATTCCCAACACCGCACTGTAAACAACAACCGAAGCCTAGAAGAATAAATAACCGGGCCAGATGTGGAAAGACCTTATCAGTCTGCTTCACTGGCCGGTGGTTCTGGTTTAGTGGTCGGAGGACATCAGAGGAAGTGAAGGGTTGTAGTTTTTGTACAGGTCAACAAATAAATGGAAGAACTACGTCATCCGTTTTTCCTTGACGGTGAAACCAAATTTTTGAGTTCCTTTTTCTTTCAAACCGCTCCACATTTACAGGCTTCTGCTTCATGTTTCACTCAAACTCTTGATGCCGCCCCTCCATGTTTCTGGTCCCATTTGTGTTAAATGTAATCCAAGGACAAAATGTTCCTGCACGCTGTTTTCCAGTGTGTCTGACATCGTGCTCTAGTCAAAGGCAAATTGGCTCCTCCTTTCACAACGAAAAATAAAATGTATCTCAAAATAAGTCAAAAGAATCCACAAGGTCTGTAACTTATATCCATATTTAATTAAACATCTAGGAATCCTCTGTAGGCAGAGTGGAGGGTTCTGTCCCCACCCCTAATGCCCACAGAGAGCTCACACTTGGAGGGAACGAGTGTGTGTTTGTTGGAATCATCTTGTGTCTTTCAGATGTTGAAAATCATCTGAAATGGTCAAAAGCCTCCGCTCTCTTGTGGTTCTAGGGAACGCTTCGGTTTAGAAAATCTTCTCTTGTGGAGCCGAGCATAAATTCAAATCCCTTTATCCAGATTTGGACCAGAACTGGTTCTTCCTTGGTCTGTTCTCCATCCTTGCCTCAAAGTCATCCAGCAGTTTGCTAACAAACCAGCCAATTAGGGGTTAAAAATACAATCTCTGGAATTAATTAGCTTGTTTAATGAAAGCTTGCTAATTAGCAATCTTAGGCCCAAGGTCTCACATTTCTGACACATTCTGTCCTTCATATATGTAGACTGAGACCCTCACAGAGATTTCATCCTCCCATCAATCAGTGGAATACAGATTTAAACACCATTATGAGCACGTGTTGGTCGACCTCAGGGGCCTCGTTTCTGCACATCGAATGGAAAATGGGTTTGTCAGTAACCTTTTACTGAGAAGCGTGTTTTCAAACTGTGTTTCCACTGGAAAGGCAAGCCGCCCACTGCCTGACTTGAATCAATATGACAATGACGGTAATCATAAATCCCAATATTGTCTTTACAAGACGGATTAGAAAAACCTGGGGAGCAATGTTTTCTCAACTAGCGATGGCATGTGATGGCAGACCAGTTCAGACACATCTGCAGCAGCTGTCATTTTTATGAATCCAGTAATAAACCACTGGCACTGGGTCTCTGACCAGTCCTTAATTAGTCTGCACACCTCCAGTTGGGATTGCAAAGGTGAAATCTTTGTTCCAGTGTCTTTCTCACTGGCTCGTAACCAATTGTTGCTTTCTGGGATGCTCTGTGATAACCTTTAGCTCCAGGCCCGCCTGACACGGTGTGTACAAAAGCAGACACCTCATTCATTTGTAAACGGATTTAGAGCAGCAAATGCCACCCACTCAATCATTTTTCCAACTCTGGAGTCTGAACTGAGACGCTGGAAGCCGGAAAACTCTGCAGCAACTGCGTTCTTTGAAATCCAGGCACAATCCTTCACTTTTTCAGACAGCTTTCTAATAACTGTCGCAGTTTGTTCCTGTCGAAAGATGGAAGTATGTGGGGGGGTGTCTCATATCAGGGTAGGGATGCATATGCATATTCACCTGGGATATGTGGCAGGAAGCTCTACTGAAGACCCCCCCCCCCAACCCACTTCCAAAGCTTTTTCTGTCATCCTCTGAAACGGTGTCTCTGCAGGAGCTTGCTAAATTTGGAGCACGGACTGTGGCGCTCGCCGCAGGGGTTGAGCTGTGGCAGACATATGCACGAGCCTCGGAGATGGGCGGCGAGGTCACGGCATCTGCCCTCAGAGATGTGTGCTGGTTTTGAGTCCAGACAGGATCGGAAATTAGCCTTTAATGGAGGAAGACAGGAAGCAGGGGAGATTTGTGAAGGATGGAGAATCAGGCTTTTATCTGGATAAAACCCCTAATGTACATTTCAAAGACGGTGATCTAAATGGCGTCTCACGGTCGGCAGATGACAAGAATTCGAGGCGTTGGCTGGTAAATCTGGGCTGTTTTATACGCGATTACATCTGATACACAGTCCCCATCACAAGTGGGTTGCATATAACACGCTCAGACCTTTGGCAGAGGGGATCCGACAGATGATTCCAGCTGCATAGGGGGTCACTAGGGGCAAAAAGCCCCATCCAACAAGTTCAGCTAGAAATGACTTGGTTAATGCTTTAGGAACCAGGAATTGCGAGTCATTTCACTTTAGTAAGGGACCTCCTGTGGCTTTCCACTGGTACAAAATGTGGACATTCACCATTTGAAATCACTGACAGTCATGGAATAAGCGGCAAAGCTGGTCTCAATGGTGTGAGCTTAAATGCAGGCGTGTTGCTGTCTCTCCCCACGGCTGGAAAATCCACAACTGGGAATAACCACAGCTGATGAGCATTAGCGCTTCTTGTTTTATTAACTTTCCTCATAATGAGATGTTGCTGTTAGGCCAACTTGTATCACTTCAAAGTTCCTACTGGTGGTGGAAAAGTAACCAGAAAAATAGCCACAAGGGATTGCGGTTCTCCGGGGAACCGCCCAGGTGCTTAATGGCCTTTTACTCTGTTCCCACCACAACTATTACTTTAGCCTCTGAACAACAGAGTCACTCTGGAGTTCCCAGAGGGCCGTGGTTAGACTTGCTCGTGATTCGTCTAAATATGGAATTTGCGGAACCTAAATCTCTTTCAATGAAACATCAAAAGATTGATGTGATCCTCAAACGTAGCTTTGGCCTTCCCACATCACTGCGTATCACACTTCATCTCTCCTGACGTCTCCCGCACAACTCGTGCTGATTTATCGGCCGAGGTGAAAGGTGTAATGTGTTGTTATGACTGCCATTTCACTTTGCTTGGTCAAAGTGGGTAAACTATGAAATGGAGGCTGGTTTTTGGACCGAGGCGAACTGACCAGTCCCGAAAACAGGCCCCATATGGGAACAATCTCCGAGCGACATTAGCGCTGTTCAGATTTGTTACGGCAACGAATACCATTGCTGCCTCGGAGGGCCGGCTTCAGAATTAAAGTGATGAATGACCGCTTCACGCCAAATCAGCCCACCTGACGTAAGGCTTTCGCAGTGCGCCTGAACCTCCGTTAAAATAAACATGAAAGAGAAATGCTGTTTAACAACACAAACATGGCTGCCGGCTGACCTGCTGGTTTTGATCACTGGTTGACATTTCTGGTCTGGTTTTCTCTGCAAAGGTGGAAGGAGTGGAAATCATTGGCGGTTGCTTTTTCCAGGTCGTCATCAGGGAAGCACACAAGTCACCGTGATCTCTCTACAGGGGGTAGAACTGAGCTTTTATTGTGATCCTGTAAAATCTTACAGCATGACTGTGTGGTCACACCAACCCAGAAAATAGAATGAATATGAATAATGACCAACATAAGTACCGGTAATAAATTCAGTTTTGGGGGGGAAACAATCTGTAAAACTAGAGACAAAGACAAAGAATTGTTAATACTACACATCTTGATATTTGAAATGTTTTCTAATAATCTTTGTGCAGGATTTTTTAGGTAAACAATCATCAGAAAGGAAGTATAACCTCAACTTAAACAGAACTTGTGAACTAAACACTGGTGCAAATAAATCTGAATTAGCTAAAAATAGGACTAAACCCTCTGAATGGCTTCAGATCCCCTCACTGACACACACTAATGAGCCTGGCCCAGTAAAACACAGTTGGTGAGAGAAATTTAAATTGGCACCACCTCCGCAAACTCGCCTGTGCAGCCTCAGAGCGGCTGAACTCATGGACAAATGAGCAAACATCATCTGTGACCCGCGGAACATCATTATTTTGTGTCTAAATCCCAGCTGAGGAGTCCCGCTCGTTTCCCGTCCCTCTGTGTTTTGGGAGCATCGGGACACACGTACATGTCCCTTTCGTAAAAACCTGCGAGGCGCGGATAATTGAAACAAAGCCGGTTCTGCTGCACGTGAAAGGGGTCATCTGTGATCTGACGCGACCGCCGAGAGAAAATTCTTTCGCGAAGGTCAGGCCTGACATTCCCTCTGAGACCAAACATGGTCTGACTCATGTAGTGCAAATGAGGCCTTTGGAACACTTTGGCTATTCATCATTATCTCGCGCTTTATCTCCTTCTCGGCTCGCTCGCCGGACGTCCACCACGTCCCTGCTTGGTGAGGCTCCCGCTTTATTTTAGCCGTGGCATTTCAGAAGACGCCATGTGAACGAAACCACAGTGTCCAATTATGTTCCACGTAGCCTCGCTGGTCAGTATTGTAACAGCACCACAGTGTTCTGAGATAAGACGCTCTGCAATATGGAGGGCCGCTCTCACTCCCTGTGGGCAGCTGCTTTACGATGCCTTCATCACGTAAAAAGGTTGCATTCATCAGCTTAGTGCAACACAAATCTTACTGGATGAAGGAAACACAAAGGAGACAATGCCAGTCTTCAGCCGTAACCTTTTCAATTAGTCGTATGACATCTGATTGGAATAAACCCCGCACCACTCACAGCAGCCTACAGGCAATATTAATCCATGCATTCATTTTAGCTCCTCAAAGTTCCCTTCTTATTATTCCCCAGCCCGAGGTGACATTAATTAGCAGGCGGCACAAAACAAATACTTAGTCTGACATTTTTGTCTTGGTAAGTTTGTTATTTTAACTAGCAGCCAAATATTTTTATGACTCCACTGGCTAATTAATTAATCATGCATTCATCCCGGCTCTAATTAGAAAATCGGCACCCCTGTGCATTTTCACACATTGATTCATTTGTTGTTGACCCCTAGAGAATGCGGGCCTCCCATCCATCTCTGATTGAAAAAAAAGAAAAAATGACTGCAGGTCTCCCGATGGTGGGAACCTTTTCAGCACGTCTGGGCTCCATATTTGCATTCGAAGGAAAATGATCCGTCATATGTGAAAAGTAATGTTCTGGCCTATATGACACAAGCAGTGTGTGAAACTGAGCCCCCCTCTTCCTCATCAGCATATGGCCTCAGGATGTATTTGACCAATGTTGGGGGTTAATGGGGCGAGGCCTGAGGAAGGGCTAATGCTATATGACGTTATTATGCAGTGTCTTAAAGGGGACCTGTAACTTTAAACTTACAGTTTAGTCAAAGGGAGCAGCTGCTATTTTACGGAAGTCTGATTTATGCGTTAAAGAGTCTGTGATGGTGGATTATTTCCCCTGGAATTAGTGGTGTTTGCCAGCCTTCGTTCCTTCTGGTAATTGATAGTTTGTTTATTTTCAAGCCACCTCTACCCTCTCCCCATATGTGTTGTCTTCCTTGTTCTCCTCCCTCTCAATAGTAGATCCCAGCACACTACAGGAGATTATCATGGTTAGATAAAGGCCTGAAATGTCCACAGGTAGCTATTTTCTAGCCAGGAATAATAATCTAGCATCATGATCCAACCCTAACATACTGGAGAATTCAAGAGTTCTGCCAGAACAAACAATCAAACCATCATTTATGCTGTTATAGGAGTTTCATACCATTAATTAATGAAACAATACACACAATTTTTTCATTTCATTTTCTGGTATTAGATGCCTCAGGCTACCAGAGCTATTCAGAACTTCACTTTAGTTTCAGGCCAGATGTTCTCCAGCCTCTGTACTGCAGCTCTGTGGATATCAGGTTCTCTAGATGGAAGTGCCTCTCAAAGCTGTCACCGACAGAATGGACCTCTTCTAAAAAGTTTCATGAACAAAAAGGTGAGAAATCCACCCGGACAGAAAGTTGGATCTAAGCATGAGTTGGAAATGTGATTAAAGGCTGAACCTGGTCGGGGATCTACACAACAAATCCCTCACCCAACGCCATTAATTCTGCAGCGGTTCCTCGGGAGATATTTGGCATTTTGTTAACATAAACCTGTTTAGTGTGACATGGGATGAAGGCCCCTGAAGTGACAGATGTTTCTCTTTAATGTGACGCGAAGACTTTTCTATTTTGGGGGGGGTGGTTGGGTGGTGGTGCTTTGAGTTGCTCGGCTTCCTTGGGGCTGTTGTGTTTGAAATCGTGGGTTGATCCAGTTTTTCCTCTTCCCTTTTTTTTCTATGGAGACACCTTCCCTGTTTCAGAGCGAATGCAGCAATCCGACTTCTCCTTCATGGGCCAGAATCCACAAATTTGGCAAAAAATGACTTGGAGTTATTGCAAAAAATGTGATTGAAGGGTCAGCCACCCCCCCCCCCCCCTGCAGAAAGGAAATTATTTAGCTTTTGTCTTTGCATAAAATATGAATACACCGTTTGAATGAAACTGGGGGTCTTATGAGTAACTTCTGCATAAATGTAATTGCTTCTGGGATTTGTGTGATGGAGTAAAGCCAATCGGCTGCCTCTAACTTCATCTCAAGCTTGAGTTGCACCTCGGCGTTTGTGACACTGTGGCGTTTGTTCAATTGTGAGGGGATGGCTCCAGGATTTGGGAGGAAGAGAGCAAAAACAAAGGACTCTTTCATGATGCTGGTTGAAGAGTCTTGAGACACCAGAGGGAAATCCACCGGACCTTCAAAGGGACGATGCAGCTCAGCGTTGGCAGCCTGCCGGTTTGGACAGCTTGCATACCTTAAAACATCGGCCCGGCCCACATAAACACCACATCACACTCCACTGCGCCACTTCCTCCACATGGTGATTTCATGTTTTCCTGTTTTCTACATAGATTGAGATGCATTTCTGTAGCTGCGGAAACAAGCTAGCTGACATAATAACTTGTTCTGAATGTGAGTTTGTAACCCAACTCACGTCCTCGCTGTTAAATGTGAATCCTTGGTCCATGATGTCCAATTCTAGTGAAGATGTTGGTCTGAGCGAGCTAAACAATAAATGTTGTACACGTCATTCTCCTCTTCTGCAAATATTATTGGAAGGCAGATGTGAATTAATAAATGCGTATCCATCCATTTCTGCTTCTAATACACACTCCTTGGCATGCAAACATACACACAGGAAGCCACTGAATTATAGATGCAGAAACAGGAAATTCCTCCCTTTACCCCCTGTCACTCTGGCTCTGACCTTGCACTAAATCAATTAGTACTGCTGCAGGCAATCAGCAGACCTCCCTGGAGACACCATGAATGTAGCCTTAATTCTAAAGGGCCTCTTGGACCTCTGTCCATAGTCCCTACCTGATGGGTGGCCCCTGTTCCTGCTCGCACGAACAGGACCCTCGTCTCACGCCGTGCAAATCAAAGAGCAGCGGAGGCGCGAGCGTTGTCTTACCACCGCTGTGAAGTATCCGGTTGTGTCCATAAATGGCTGCTCCTGTCTGGACAGGAAGGTCTTGTTCCATTTCATGACCACTGTAGAGAACTCACGCTGTGTCGTCTATGGTCTGTTCTTTCCTGGTGTCAAATTGAATTTAAAACCCTTCTTTCGTGTTTGTTTGCTCGCCTGTTGGAAAATTGTGACGGGAGTGAAGGAAACAAAGCTTAAAAACACGTTATGCCCACATGAGCATTATCCTGAATCAAAAGAAGTCATTAACTTAATTTAACTTTGTTTCAAAGAGAAATATGTACATTGGGGGTCAGATTTAACTTAAATCTGATCATTTCCCCAGACATTTTCTGTGTTCCTCTCAAAACTTCAACATATGACGGTTTCCGTTTGGGCAACCTGACACCAGTTTCCAGCCCTTCAGTGTTTAATTGCAGGATCAATGCGGCATCTGTGTCTCCCCCCCACCCGGGAGACTCCGGGGAGGATGTAATGCTTTTCCATCCGAGACCATCGTGGATCTGAATCTTCCCATTCACATGGATTCCCCGGAGGACCGCCGCGCTGAAGCTCCCTAAATAATCCGAAATACCTCTGCAGTCGACTTGCACAACGCGTTGTAGCACCATGTACCACAGTGCCATAATCCAGATGGTTCATATTACCTCCCTTAACGGTGGATGATACAGTGATGCCGTGACCCTGAGTGAAAAGCAGATGAGACAAAAGAGGGCAAGAGTTCTGTTCCTGCAGCTCCTTCAGCACTGCTTTAGAACACAAGGACAGAGCCAGTGTTGATCATGTGACAGTTTTGATTGCAACATGATGGCAAATGTCACACAAAGCTTGGCCACACTGAATGCAAATAAATGACACTTTAGGGTAAATTGTGAAGGAAGACGGAGTATAAAATGTTTTAATTAAAATTTCTGATTAAGCTTGCAGGCTAGATCATGTGTGGGGGGAAAAAATAACGATTTTTGTAACATTTAAATGACATGCTTTTGGAAAACTTGTTGTTCCTCCGGGACAATAAGACCTTTAATCACCTGCATGACTGTTAATTAATTTCAGGGAGCTCTGATTGGATCTGCAATCCATTCGCATTTGGATCAAGCATCTGAAATGAAGGAAAAGAGGGGGAAAAAAAGGTTTTTCAAAAAACATTTTTATTTTTCAGCAGAGCACTTTTTTTTAATAATCACACCAGTTATCACATGACAAATGGAATTTGGTATTTATGCTTATTTGAAATGGTTTGGATTAAAATTACATTGGTGTTTCAACAGCGTTATGGCTTCAGTGATGATTAATTTGGCAGCACCTGGTGCCCAGATCATCAGGAGCAATGGGATCCACCTGGATCCACCTGGATCCCCCCTCAGCTGCTCACGATAATCCGGAAGTTTTTATAAGGAGGTTTGTGCCAGCGTCTTCTGGGGTTTTGTGTCGTGGGTTTGCGCTTATTTTGTGTACTGATAGAAAGAACGAAAAAGCCTTTTGATTCCTTTCGTTATGTGCAGTTTAGTGCACACTGAGAGTTTTTGGATGTTTTTTTAGTGGGGGGAGTATGAGCCACCTGCCATATATTCACACATACCTGAAGGAGCAGAAATATTGTTACCCTGAATGTAAATGAATATGATCCAATAAAACTCCACAGCCTGTTTGCTTCCAAAGCTCAAGACCTGTTGGTGCAGCCAGCAATGTGTGCGTGGCTGCTGTGCTGGTCGAGTAATTAAAAATAAATGTCAAAGCACAATGAAGATGTGGGTTTTCTCCAATAGTTAAAGCAAGGTTAGGTCTGTTCATTTAAGAAACATGACTGTAACCCTCTTTTTTTTCTTTTTTTTAAGCTTGTTGTCCTTCCATTTCTGTCCCGAAATCAAGCCCATGAGGCCCGGTGGCATATCTTGAGGGAAGTCAAGCATCCTGCTTATCAGCCCTCAGGGGTCTTTAATGACCTGGAGCGCCATCCCATTGCCGACTGACAATAGCGCATGATTGCGTTATTGCTGACACCTCAAATGTTAGCCAGCAGGATCCGCTCCCATCAAGTTGATGTGACAAAGCCCTAATTAAACGAGATATAGCAGTGAGCCGATTCCCCATATCGATGAGTCGCCTAATCTCAAAACATGAAGCTGTAATTATATTTACCAATCTGTATTAATCTAATCTTTCGAGCACTAAAACACTTTTAAGCATTTTGTGACATGCCCAGCGAGCACCGGCATCTTGGCAGTAGCTGAGTTTAGTCTGTCTGCCGTGTTGCAGAGGTGAACGAGTTGACATGTCAATGAAATTGTGACGCACAAAAAAAAAAAAAAAGAAAAGGCAGCATGAAAGAGCTTGATCAATGTCCTTGGCCTGCTTGAGAATTGGTATCGAATAGAGAAGAAAAGAACACCTTGTTTGTATTAGGAGTATTTAATATGGACTTTGACTGGAAAATTGGTGTTGCCATTTATATAAACATATCCTGTAGATATTTTGTATGTACTTCGCTGGACCTCCTCCCTTTATTTTCACACATGTTGATCAATGATAATGACTTAACCCATCAGTAATTTGAATCTTGCGGATGGCGTGTTCCAGCATGTACAGGCTGATGTATGACTGGTCGTCTACTTTCAATCAAATTACGTGCAGTAAAAGATGACCGGCCTGCATTAATTCATCAAAACTCTGCTGTGGTGTAAACAGTAATAACGCCGAGTTGACATTAAGTAATATATTAGGAACGTACACCTACAGGCAGCATTTATTAGCCTGAGAATTTGTACTGTTTTTTAAAAAAATATATAATAAAACATTGTAGAACCATCTATTTGCAATCAAAGGTTATAATATGGGAAATATTCTCTCTAAAGGAAGGTTATGAGCAGACGCACTGATTCATTGAATGGTGAGATTTGAGTGCATTGCTCGAATAGGCCTTTGGTTGCACAACATTGCACAGGTTGCATTATTTAATTCGCCATACCCAATGTTTTGTTTTCAAGACAAAGAGTCAATTGTGGTGATCTTCAGCTTAATTAAAGGTCTCTGAAATCAGGCTGCACTAGATGGAGTAGGTATTTATTAAAGCAGGGAGAGGACAACTTAAATAACTTAAGATCTGTTTGTCCTGCTCTTAGGCTGAGATTTATTTGTTGGAAATATAAGATTATACTTGAATAATGATTGTATCTAGTTCATTGGTTGTCACTCCTGCAAATCCAGCTAACGCATAAGAGATAAGACCCGCCACTCACTGGATGTGTGAGGAGCAACTCTGGCCAAGAGAAACTTGTGAGGGATGGCAGGAGGTGTTGTCATCTTCAGCAACATCCAAAGGGCTTCAATTTCTTCAGGACCTCGGGACAGTAGAAGCAACGTGAAGCTGAATATTGCATGAGCTGGAGGATCGTGGCGTTTTTCCCTCCAGGCCAAAAATGTGAATTACCTCTCTGAAGCCACCTGGCTTGAATCAAGGGAAATTAATTATCACATATGGAAGCACTCAAATCAAGAGCCAGGACTCCTGTTATCAGAACAAGTTGCTGATAAATCCTGTTTTACAGGAGCTAAAAGCTTTGGAAAAAAGGGCGGAACGTGCTGCCACCTTGAAAAGGATCAATGCTGTCAAACAGCTGGCATTTCTTGAATTTGTTCTGAATAAAGCAGGGTTCTTTGTGCCTTTCTAATTTACCTTCCTGGGGGAGACACTAAGTGTTGCATTCAACGCTCTTGGTTGATTGCACTCTTCATTGTATTTGATAAAGAGAAGCTCTGAATTGGTTCTATTCTGCAGCTTTTGTTGGGCAGACTTTTGGGAGAATCAGATAATCTCTTGAAAATATTTGCATCGTGTGTGTGTGTGTGTGTGTGCCTGCTCTTTGAATAATGGTGGCTGTTTCCCCTCTCTGACCTCTGGGTTTGCCAGATTTTACCTTCTAATTTGGTTAATTGCCTTTAATCCCAGAGGACACACACGCTAGTATGGACAACATCACTGAACTGGTGTTAAGGTCAGGTCACGGGTCAGTACAAAAACAACCCCAAATGCTGTTCCATCTTTCACTTGTAACACTAATTTCAACATTAAAACTACAATGGAGACTGTTTCAGTGACAGCACAGAGGCCTGTCCACTGCGGAGACCAGCTTTGGTTTTGTTTTTTGTTGCAAGTCTGTAACAGGCCTTGGCTTTTCTAACCATTCACCTATAAAGACAATCAAATAAGACAAATATATGTGGACCTGATATGCGTGGTGAAGCAGCACAACTAAGGGTTCCTTAGAGATGCTCAGGAAATTGGAAAAGTTGCTATTTTTCTCAAAAGTACAGGAGAAGGAGAAAATGGTCCAGCTGGAGAGAGATGAAGAGAATCTATATGATATATCCGCTTGGTTTTTCTATCACAGCAGGGTAGGGAGGGGAGAGTAGGAAAATGAAAATAAATAATGTAACAATAAATTCCCCAGTAAATTTAATGCAGTCTAACTAAAAAATGTTGGACACAGATGAAAATCTGAACGACTGCATGGAAGAGCAAATTAACTCTTTGCATCACACCGGTTTAAAGTATAAATTCTGACTTGTTGTCATTATACTGTACTCATTCCATGTAAATCTGCAGAGCAAATCTGCAATATAATGGCCTGTAAACTGAAACTGGCTGTTTTACGGTTTGGTCCTCCCAGGCTATAGATGGGACCAGCTCCAGCCCTGTGGTGAGGCTGATTATTCTGCTGATCACCAGTCGAGTGTGAGCGTCAGGATGGTCTTTCCGGGCCATTAGCTTTTAAACCCTTGTTTTTGTGTTAACCAATTTGTAGCAATTACCCAAAACACAGAGTGACTTAATTAACTTTGAGGCAGATTGACTTCCATGGAGCTAGTTTTGTGTTTCTGCAGGGGTGCAACTGTGCAAACAATCCTGTCTCATGCTGTACTTTATAGAAGTACAAAATAGTTTGACAGGACAGATTACTGTGGCGTACTGTTGAGTGATTTAAAATGACAAAAAGCCAGAGAAAATCTGACCATGTGCAGCTTCTCCCGCAGATGAAGCTGTAGAAAAACAGGTCAAACACTCTTGAAGGATTGAGGAGGTGAACCAGAAGAGGTTGAAGAAAGAGGTGATTTTAGAACATCAAGAACCTTGACTATGTTCTGTCAAACTGAAATAATTATTTTTTTATTTTTTTTAAATTGAGAGACAAATTAAGAGATTTGGCACTTCGAGCCTTCGAATAAGGATTGCAGTGACCCAGTCTTTAATCCCACAAGGCCACATCCTCACTCACACTGATAGAACAGAGCTGGAGTTTGTTTTTCTGCACCAAGTTTAAGGAAGCACTGTTACCTAAGTCCCCAGCATTGCCCTTGCATAAGAGGAAAAATACCTGACCGCATCATCCCTGCAAATAAGGTAGCAATCTACATTTGTAGGTTTGGATTTAAAGAAAATATATGAGATAGAAGCAGTTGCACAGAATGTTGTTCAAGCATCTGCTCTGCGCTCCTAGCTTAAAAAGACGGTTGTGGTAAATAGCAGATATTATCAATGAGTGAGCGGATACACTTACAGATGTTAACAAATCTTCTTATGCTCTTGGTCTCAGCCACCCGCGTTCCGCAGTTGGCAGTCACATCCACAAATCCCGGGAGATGAGTTGCTGATCTTGAAAAACCAGAGCTGTTGATCCAGGTGGCAGCTGATTATTTTTGGCCACCAAGGGTGTCAGGAAATCTGTGATAGATGTTCTTGGATAACCTCACCACCCTCTCAAACCTACCACAGAGATGGATCGCTTCTGTCGGGAAAAATAGACATTCCAGGAACGCAGCATCTGTCACAGTGGGTAACCCGATCTGCCCCTTTACTCCATGCTTTTTAACTTTTTATTAATGATGTGGGTGACAATTGCTGATCTGACAAAAGATTAGACACTAATAATAAACCTAAAGAGAAGATTTAGACTCCACAAATTATGTGAACCACACTATAAATGTATAATGTTACGGGCCTTTTGGGTCGAAAGGTGCTGTCGGTTCCTGCAGTCTATTTTCCAGATATCTGCACCTCTGCTACCTTAGTTTTGGACTAAGATACAACAAGGAATCCACAGAGAAGGATCCTAACCTTCTGTGCAGTATGCCTGAGACACACCATCTGTTCCAGCAGAGGTAATGGAGTCGCCGTCTGTCTGGGCGAGGGCGCTCCATGCAGTCTGGCACCGCTCAATTTGGCATGGAGCTGACTGTGGAACACCGTTCTCGCATCACCATTACTGCACGCGCCCAAACTTCTCCTCATGTTTGACAAGTATTACAGACTTTTTCTCTAACACGTCTGGGGGATGATGGCGTATAGGAGAGCCTCAGCTGTCAGGTCAGACTGGCTGACATGGTTTCTCTAACCCAAAAAAAGGAGACAATGATGGACTTTGTGTGAAAGAGATGTTCTTTGAAGTTGTTTAAAGTCTGTCCCATATTGACCCACAGAACTGTCAGAAGCCAGAGAAAAGAAGTGTCCCAGAGGTCCAAACAGAACAACTGCTACTCTGTTTGCAATCAAGTGAGGACATGACGCAACTGTCCTGGGACTGGTATGCATGGCCTTCCTCTCAGTCAAACTGGGAAATTTTTAAAGGTATAGAAAGAAGTCCAGAAATGTGTCAAATTGCTCCTTATTGCTGACTGGAACACAAACTGCAGAGTAGGTTTAAATGAAATGACTGACTGGTTACATGCTACGCAAACATCCTACATAGTCTTTGACAGCAACAAAGGTGGCACAGGGGATGAAGAGTAAATGAGAAATGCTCTTCAGTAGGTAAGGCCAGAAAGCTGAGCAGAACCAGCTTAAGGACAGGCAGGCGAACATTGACGTATGTTGGGAAGTTCCATCCAAAAAAAAAAACACAACAGGATAAATGAATCCTTCCTCACTATCCCAATGCTTTGACACGTAAATAATCATGGGTACAATAACTAATCCCTCATTAATATGGCCATACTGCTCAGGCTCACAAAGATAGGAAATCAATACACCTTTGCTCTAAGGAAGAACTGAGAGCTTTCCACTCACTCTCCATATTGAAATAAGAGATCATTGCTCTATTGACAAGAACTTAATATTCTTCGGACAGAACAATCAAGCTTCAGCAAAATGACTTGAGTTTCAGAGTCTGACCTGTGACATGATTCTGCTGGAGACCCATGGATGAATTTCATGCAGTAGCATAAAAAGGTGATCAAGTTGAGTGTAAGCCAGCAGGACGAGTTGGAGAAGTTGGTGCTTAAAAAACATCTCATTAAAACAGTCACAGCTAAGGCGATTCGGATGATGACCATCTCGTGTTTGGAAGCGGAGGTTAAGAAAACAAACGTCTCTGCACTTGTAATCCACTGGGAGGAATCCAATGATTGCTGAGAGGACGATAAACATTTTCTTCCTGTTCTCCATAAACTGTTAATGGGGCTTTCTTCATTCTGGTATAATGTAATGTTCATTTGAATAACAAATGTTGCACATTGGAATTATGCACCTTATCTCTGTGGCCAAGACCTAGTGTGGGAAGATGGGATCTGGAAACACTTCCAACAGAGAGGGGAATGTATTTTTCAAAATCTTCCCACATTGCTTGTTGAGTTGAAATTGCAGCCATTGAGGCATGCAGATATTTTACAGGTGCAATATTTTCAATTCAAAGCAGCCTACAAAAATACACGTAAAATGACGACAGGCTGGAATAGAAATACAGTATATAAACTAATGTAAAGCTCGTCTTTACCGCCATGCACTGTTTCTGTCCTACATCACTACACCCAGCAGGCTGGAATGTCTTCATTCTGTCTCGGGTGCACTGATGGATCATCCTCTTGGACCTCTGATTTCCTCTCACAGACACTGACGACAAACTTGGAGTAAAGCGCACATGCTGTGCTCGGCTGATCCAACACGGCCACCTTTTGTTATCTGCTCCACTTCAGCCTTGTTTGCGTGAATCATCTGGAATGTTTAGCTGCTGATGGCGTCTGATACAAAACTTCAACGAACATCCTGATGCCGTTTCAATAGGAAGGGCCCCATGAGCCAGAAAAATGAACAGATGATGTAAGAGAATTCTTACCAGTAAATAATCAATAACTGTTTCATATGACTGAACTGCATTCAAAGTGGAGTCAGTTGAGACCAGGAACTGGCTCCATCTCCAAGTCAAATATATATATATATATATTTTCAGTCTAGTGGAATAAGAGAAACATTTCAGACACACAGAATTTCACTCTCTTTTTTCTCTATTGTGTTTTCCTCCCATTGTATTAAAAAATTCAGCCGGTCTTTTCATTTAATAGCAGCTGCCATTAAATATGGTCAATTTCTGTGGCTCACTACCTAAAGATATCTACCTTTGGAATGAATCCTCGAGAGGGGGCTGCCTGTCTGTCTCTATTCTGTTGTATAACCAATTATAGGTGTGCTGTCAGATGAATTTAGGCTGTGAGCCCTCAAACTTTGCACTGAGGAAAACCTAAATGAAAAAGGTATTTGGCTGCCCCAAAACTGCTTTCAGAGTTTATTCAGATTTTTACTGATATAAATCGAATTATTTTTTTCTGAGTTACCCAACCTGTTTTACCCAATTGTCAAATATTAGGACGGATATTTCTTTTTAGCTGGATATGAAAGTGTAACAATGCCCAGACCTTCAGCAGAAGACAAAATTATGAAAAATTCCCAACACAAAACATTCATTCGAGAACTAAAGGTAAATAGCTGATATTTTGATATTATTCAAACTAAGGCATCAGTTAATATTTCTCCAAAAAAGACCCAACAAACTCATTGATATTAACCACCCCCACAATGAGCCTCTTTAGGATCATATCCACTATCATTTTTGCTGCAGCATCGACCCCGTGACTGTCATACATTATTAACGGCCTGGCAATAATGTAACCAGGCTGTTTAACGTCCTGCCCAGCGCAAACAGCGAACCCCCCCCCCCACACACACACACACGCCGATCCACCCCCACCTCCCTCCTCCTTGACGGCGGTTCTTCCCGGCAAAGCTGAACATCTCTCCGGCAGCGGACTCAAGAAGCGTCTCACAGCGCAACGGAGCAGAACAGCGCAGGGGGCAACTTTCACTGCCATAATTACGCACAGGTCTTCCTGCGCGGCTGTAACGCCAACCTGGAATCACTTGATGGGATTATGAGAGAATAAAGAACTATTATTAAGAGGCGATGGCTTCTCCAGACATTTATTTCTTATAATGATCTTCACGCGTGACTGGACGTTCCCTTCTTGCTTGGTAATCACACAGCTGTAAGTCCGCTGCGACGCATCATCGGATCCTCATTTCGCAGTAAGATGGATCTGTGGGGAGTTTTTCTCTTTCACCTCATAAGTTTTGGTAAGTGAAGTCCCGTTTCCTAATGAATTTAACTGATAATTGTTGAGATTTATAAAGAAAACTGTCTCACCTGCTCCATCAGAGGACTGAACAATCAAATTGAAACTAATTATACCGGCAGGGTCCCCAAGCTTGTGGGTGACTACTCTGGAATCATAACGTAAAATATTTTGTTCATTTATTTCCCTCAGACAATAATGTGATATTGTGCCATCTTGTGCGTCATCGCATCCAGGCTGCGTAAAGAAGCGTTCACATGCACGGGCTTGTGGCCAAAGTGTCGCCGTGTATTCACAACAAATTTGCGTCCATACTGACTTATTGTGTGATCAAAAAATTACAAGAGATCGAAATAAATGATTATAAATTGAATTATATATCATTATCATGGCTAATTTAAAGTTTTCAGCCCCTTTAAAGAAAGATTGTGCAAGGTACCATGTTCAGTTGGGCATTAAGTAACAGACCTGCAATCAATGTCATTCATGCAAGGCCAGCTAGGATATTTATGCATGTGTTTAGTTTAACCAATCATCAGTTTTGAGAACTGCGTTTTATTAGATGTTTCTTCATTACTGCATGCAAATGATGAAAGATAATGAGTCTTTAAAAAGAATCTAAGTGACTGCAGCCTCCACATTTGCACATTTTAATTAATGTTATTGGCCTCTTTAAAGTGACAACAAAAGTGTTTGAACAATGATTCAGCAGGACTTTTTGAAATAATGGATCATTTTATTAGACTCAGGCACATAATATAGACTTATTTCCACATAAGGTAAAATTATATGGAAGTTATGGCATAAAAACATAGTCTTGATATTACTGCAATTAAGTTCATACCAATGATTCTAGACTGTTCAGCACTTTGACTCATCATTTTTCCAAAATCAAACTGCAGTAGTTCAGATATATTTGGGTTTTGGCACTGCTCACTCCATCACTGTGGTATTGTTGCAGGTTCTGAGATTGAAATGGTTTAATATGGACTGGCCAGACCTCGGATGATATTCCACTCCCTATAAATGCCCCAAAATCAACATGGAGGGAGTTCAGAAACCACAATTTTCAAGAACTGGCTTTTAAACCAACAATTTGTGTGGTGTCTCCACTAGGCTTTTCAGTTCTCTTCCCTTCCCCCAGAAATCAGGAATGTGTGGGTTTGATATTAAGTTTTTAATAATGAGACAGCTCAAACTCATGAAATGAGTGGAATGCTTAAAAAACATAAAAACACAGCAAAATATATACAAAAATAAACTCAATGTGTATATAAAAGACGTTTAAGTGGTTCAGCCTACGAAACATGTTTGATAACTGACAATCAAGAAAATAACTGCTACGTTTAAACAGGAGGCGTTTTTAAAACTAACTTGACTTAATCAAAGCTATAGATTTTTCTTATCCATTTTGCTGAGTGATAAAGTTAACTATCTGTTTCTGCTCTTAGATATGAATCTGTGCAATTTCCGATCTTCTGGCCAAGGTTGCAGGTCTCAATGCTGACATTAATACAGCTGGGGAAGTGTTTTTATGAATTCAGTTGTACCGTTCAGACTCAATTAGAGTTCCTTGCACTGTTAGGAAAAATAAAGTAAATCTCAGCAGTAGGAGTGTCCAAGCGTTGATATTATCTGCGTGATAAATGTGCACTGCCGCTCACGGTGACGCATCCATGGGGGCACACACTTTGAAATGAGCAAAAAAAAAAAACAGTGCACAGAAACCCATCCAGAGTTTGGGAAGTGTTTTCTAAATTATCGTATAAAATCCACCCTTGTGAGTATATCTTTATATCATCCTCCCTTCGCTGGTAATGGAAATATACATTTAAGGTTCTTGTTTTTATCTTCAGCCCGTCACGCTGTACTATTTTTAACTTGTTTTATAAATCACAGCTGCTTTTGCAACTGTCACAAGCGTTAGCTCGCCATCAGTCTATATTTTTTGATTTAACAGTTTTGACATTGTGGGATATGACCCGAGTCTTTAATGGAGACTGATACGTTTTGCCCAGCGCTGCCATTACCTATAGAATATTGGCTGGGTATTTCTAGGTAATTTGTTATGAATTAAAGCAGGTAGCACCCCAGGTGAACCTGCTGCTGAAACCATGCTCATGCTTGCGTTATACGGAAGAGATAATCAGTCGTTGGAATCTCTGTAACATATTGGCTGATGCCACTGGAGAACATGATGTTTGGGGCAAGATGCATGACATACGTTCCTTATCATTACCTCATGCAGCCACATTTCTCTCCTGATGATGATGATGATGATGGTGACACCTCATCAGCCATATCAGGCTTGTGTTGGTTTACGGTTGCCCCTCAGTGACTTTGGTCCCAGGGGAGAACGCTCTGAACCTGATGTGCAAGACAAGAGACCCTTTGGTAGTTTGATGGATTTCCCCTGGGGTGCATGGCTGCACATGGCCTCCCCACTTACCTGTCGCAAATGGCAAAAACTGTCCACAGCATGAATGCTCTGATCCTTTAAACCCCATCATGGGTGGGTGGAAAACCACCGCTGAACTTGAATGTTCCAATCTTTCAGTTCCGATGGAGCTCAAATAAGCAAGTGACCCTTGAGGATGTTGCAGTGCCGCCATCGACTTGCTCCTAAAAGTGCAGTGGTTCGTGATAGGTTGATATACACAAACACTGGATGTCTGAAAATAAATATTGCCAACATGAAGGATTGTTCTTCTGCTATGAGGATACGGGAGATGTATTTTACCTTAACCTGAGGAAGGTTATGGAAGCAAATGAAAAGTAGGTTTTGCACCACCCTGACAACAACTGGTCATTCATCCTAAATAGGGTTTGCTTGCATCTAATGTCACTTGTCTAACTCTCTTCTCCACTTCCCCTTGATCACTTTCCAAAAGACTGGTGTGTTTCAAGCTTTTCAGATGGAACAGCTCTTGCACAATGCCTGTGGGCCGTCTCTGTTCTTTTGCCATTGTTCAAGCCCTTGAAACTACCCTTGTGTTTAATTAGTGTAGCATTAAAATCAACTTTTGGGCTGGAATGTTGCCATTTATTTGATGGCAGTCAGTCTGATGAATGTGACCTTTTAATGTTTAAAGCTTCCAGTTTCTTACATAACTGGCAGCTTGTTCTACCTGAAGTTATTACAGCTTAATATCACAAAGTTTTGTTTAAAATCAAGATGCAAGACTCCACCAAGCTGAAAACAACTGCACCTTTTGTTTGCTCTTTAAACATACCATAACTCACTATTTCTTTCTCCGAATGTCATGGTAGGTAATGCAACACTGCGAGAGAAGTCGTCAGGTGATAAAGTATTATGAAACCTTATTTTGAATTAAAACCTAATTCTTACTTCAAGGTTATATTGATCATTTTAGACATTTTGCTTGCATTGATCCAACAGTGGATTAAATAGAGCTATACAAATTGTATTTGTCAGGCATTTGATTGTCTCAATTATTAGGATCAGTGTTAATAGGCTTGATAATGTCTGTAATGTCAGCCTTTTCCTGGACTGTTGCAGGGTTTAGGGGGCTAAACGGGAAAGCAAAGCTTCAGATAAAGCTGTTGTTTTGCTTCCAACTCAAATTCTGTCACGATCTGTTGGAACTGGCCGACTCAGTGGACGCAACCAGTTTTTGACATGGGCGATGCGGGCAAGCGCCCAGGGCGCAATCTGTGTCGAGGCCTCCTGGGGGAACCCTTCTGGAGGTTTTCCTATCTGAAAAGTCATCCCAGTGTGGACGTAGGATTCACTTGAGGGATTAGGTATCGCAGTCCCCACAAGAATCTGGAAATTGTTGCCAGTGAAAACGGTCTGGAATATTTTAGCATGTTGGCATCAAAATCTGACCCCAGAGAAGTGGAAGTGAATGGATGGATGAAAGAATGTGGTGCAGCATTAGAAAAGGACTGAGATGATCAGTGCAGCATATACCTGCACACAGAATGAGTTAATTACAGCATCTACGTTAATAATTTACAAGCTTCAGCACTGCCTTAAATTGTTATAATTAGAATTATGACTTTTCTCCCACCCTGTATTAAATTTTAATCGGATACTGAAATTGGCTACCTGTCTTATATTTACTTGAGATCATGAGTTTTAACTTTTTTTTTTTTTTGCTGCAGAGAGCTTTTTAAAGGTGTTATAAAGCATTTCAGATGCATTGGTCTGTATTTGTATTTTCCCTTCCTGAGAAACCAACACATTCTCATTCTGAGCTTGTTGCAATGATAAATATGCAGTGTCAGGTTAAACCGTAGACTGTATCGAGATGGATGACATGGAAGCTGCTCAAAAACCGAGGCCCATCGTTGGTAGACCGCACTAAAGGAATAAATCCAGCTTTCCCCATCACTTGATCCAAACTTACATTTCTCTTGAAAACTCACGTTCTGACATTTCATGGCGATATTGTCGCGGTGTCATTTTTCTGATCTGAGGTTTTAATGAGTTGTGGAAAATAGCCTGGCCTTCATCACAACAGGTATAAGACAAACAATAGCCGGTTCCTAAATGACTTCACTTCAGGCCTCCCAACTTTATTCCTAGCAGATCATATGCAGCTTGATTTATTCTCTTCCAGATGTGGGTGTGTTTAAGTGTAAGGTAGTCTAACAATGGTAGCTGCATCTGGGCTTGGTGCCAGGTGTAAGACAGGAATATGGGGGATATCCCACATGAAACACTTATAAGGCCCCCAATGAAATCAAGATTTTACTGCTAATATCATATACATACTACAACACATCAACGTGTTTATTAGTTTAAAATCTGTTTGGGCATGGGTTAACAAATCTTAACATTCAACATTGGCTCAAGTCATTATTTAAAAATGGTGAAATGTGTTGATTTTCCTAACCCTAACCCTAAAATGCACTATGTCAGGGAAACAACCAGCACTCTAAAGTTTTTGGCAGGAGAAAGCTCATGGCGGTTTATGTTGGAGGAAAAGTGGAACAGTCTGTCTCTGGGCCTCTTGATTCCTTAGTCAAGTGAAAAATGTGACTTTTGGTGGTTGAAAATCGATGCTCCTGACCGTAGTTATGTTCAAAGGTTGCTGAGAAAGCAGTTAGTGGTGGCGATATTAAAAAGAATGTTGAAATAAGTGTACTAAACTGTGTAGGATAAGAAACTTCTGTTCCACAGAGATGATTCAGGATTAAGTGGGCTGAACATGGAAGTGCTCTGGTGGCTTATGTCTATAACACACTGTATCTACTTTTTCCATTATTGCCCATTTCCTTTGCTTGTCACAACAATGACATCATCACCATTTTTCAGCCCATGTCTCAGCTCTGCTACATTGGAGAAGATGACTGTCACACAGGTGAGACACTGCATACAAACACTGATCTGGAAAAGCACCAGTGGTCATCATCCAAACTCGGGTAGCAGTTTTGGCATATTTTGGCTTTGGGTCAATCTGTGCAACAAGTTTGACTGAAAATGCTGCGATAAAATGTGATCTCAACAATCTAGGGTTAGTCAGGTTATAGACCCAGAGGTTATCAGGGTACTGTGAAGCTCAACATTTCTCCACGGGCTTTGTGACAGTTTCAAATGGAGGTCATAACCCTGCACGTCGGGCTTCCTCTGTGCAGTCCTGGGCGACATCTAAAACTCCAAGCGATTAGTCAGTTTATACGGCCACACAGGGGAAATCGGCATCAAAAATCCATCAGTTAGATCAGGAGGCTTATGTAGCCTTGCAGTTTTTTCGTTCAAGCTCCTGTGACCTCAAACTTTACCGAGCGGTATTACCGTCTCACTCTTTGTGAGCACAGACAGTCGAATTACATTGTAGTTCTTATCAGCCTGCCCAGACTACACCATGGTAACAGGCTGAGCTATACGCACCAGTTATTCAGTGAAATTTATTTGGTTTATTTATGGCTTGGAGGAGCTCTTCAGTTAATCAAATCACTGAAATCAGTTTGTGGCCACAATAAAAAGAATAACTGGAATGGCTCGTTTGGAAGACAAGAATTAAATTATTGACTACGCCAGGAAAAAAGAAATACAGGAAATAGCTGGGTAACGATAAAACAGTAAGCTCACTCTATCTCACCTCACCAGTAAATATCCCAGGAGTCCTGTTACCGATATAGCACCTTGAAAT
This sequence comes from Takifugu rubripes, assembly GCF_901000725.2. Classification (NCBI taxonomy): domain Eukaryota; kingdom Metazoa; phylum Chordata; class Actinopteri; order Tetraodontiformes; family Tetraodontidae; genus Takifugu; species Takifugu rubripes. Next base: position 11,650,845 of record NC_042298.1, on the reverse strand, counting down.
AAGAGGGACTGTAATGTCTCAATGGAATCATGACATCACCTACTGTAAATAAGGCTTAATTAACAATAAATCAAACTGTGGCCTAAAACAAACATGCAAACTTACAAATGGTGTGGTGGAACCAGCAAAATAATTATGTTTCTACAGCAAGACATGCTGCATGTTTCAAAGAGGACACATATGGTTGGCACACGCTTGAAGAGGAGAGTACAAACAGCTGAATTTTCAAATGTCTGCTCTCTTTAAACATCCACCAGTCGAATTGCTTTGTGGAAAACAGCTTTTTCCTTCGAAGGGCGCTCATTCCAACACATCTTCAGAGCATAAAAGACGACGCGCTGTCACATGTTCACAAAAAGCTTTTAAGTATGTGATTAATTTAAAAAGTTCTCAAAGACTTAGAAAGACGAGATGGGTAACATGTAAAAAGTGTGAATCATTTTTGTCCGAGAAAACTGAATTTAAGCAAATTAATGTAAATTAATGAGTTACTTCGCTTTTTCGCTTTGAATAGTTTTTCACAGGGAGTATAGAATACAGATCTCTTCATAACTGTGTCCTAGATGGGGGATGTTTATCGGCAGCTGCTGAATTCTTCTGGGTTTTAAGGTAATGGAACGACACCATTACCAGGGCAGCAGACAGGAACTTGCTGGAGGGCACCTGCATGTTTGAGCTGCACTGAAATTACAACATCTGCTCTTTCACCAAAACTTGAGTAATTACATCAGACATGGGGCAGGATGCAGGCAGCAAGTGATCTACATGTAACCCTGCGCTCCCAGGACAGTTTGTTTCCTTTGTCAGAACCTCTGATCCAAACATCTGGTTCCTTATTCTGACGGAGACTGGTAGTCTTAACTGTTTTCCACACACCAGCGTGTGTGACAAAGATTTGGTTCCATTAGCTGTTCTTGACTTTACGGCCAGTCAAATCAACTCCCTCACTCTCTTGTTACGCTTTAATTAACTTGATTAGGTTAAACCTATAAAGAGTCGGACAGCTTTCTGTGAGCGATAACTATGAAACAGGAGTCTGTTCCATGGATCGGCCTCTAGAGACGACCAGCTCTATACGAGACAGCCGACTCTCTGCCACACACATCCGAAGGGATCAGATGTAGCTGCAGCCCAGACCAGAAAACCACAGTGAAGTGTATAGTTATTATTATACACACATTAGGGGATCCCCCCACACCCCCACTAGATGTTGAAACGTATAGAAACTGTATAGGTGGATGTTTCAGCTGTCTAGATTGTGGTATTTGGAGGTCATTTTCAAGATGAAATCTCTGTATTTCTGTTTGCAAATGTGATTAAATGTAACAAGGATGACTGGACCTTCTTCAGCAACAACTGAGTTATCCTTAAGATAAGTATTATTTAAAAAGAAACTCAGAGGATAAAGTGAAGCTGACCTTCTGGACATAAAATGTCAAATATCTGTGCTACAACACTTCTCTGGCCATCCTTCAAAACCATAACTCATATTCAACAGTGTGCCCATATCTCACATTTGGCCAGATACTGAAATGATGATGGTAATTTAACCGACCACCTTGAAACTGAAGAGACGATATATAGATCTGTATTGTGCTGCTGGGTTGAACATGTGCATGCAGCTTCAAAGACCTGAGGCTCTTTTCAGGATCCATCTTTGAATCATTGTCATCCACCTCAAGGTCCCTGTGTTGCTGCCACTTCAGATAATGGATAAAACACCCACTACATCCCATCAGAGTACCGCAGCATTACAGTTTAATACGCACAACATTACAGTGGATGGTTGCTTGCTTCAACACCACCTTGCCTGAAAGAGTCCACATTGTTGTATACGCATTAAACAACAATACACTCAAGGCTGCTCCTTTGGACTGTTCTGTAAACCAGGACCACAACAGCAGCCAGGCTTCTGCTCTTCCCCATCCTCTTTATGTAAAAAATCTAAATCCTACATGAACTACTTTTGTGAAAGTCTGCAGAATAAGTCAAATAGGTGATAAAATGTCCATAAAAAGTGGGGAAACTGAGAAATTTCCGACATCAGTGTTGCCTTTGGGATGTCTCTCCATTGTCTTCCAGCTTCTAGGCTCCCTGATGATGGGACTGAGAAATGGCTCCTCTAGCAGCTCATGTTCAGGACACAGAACTGCTACTTGTTATGTTTTTTTCTCCACTTTTCTCAAATCTAGACACTCCTTAAAGGGTTTCAAACACACAACATGGGGTCATTCTGTCTAAATGAAAAGGTCACATTAAAATTGGTGGTGCTTCCTTTAAGATCCTTGAGCCTGACAAGTGAGAGAGCAAATGGAATGTGATTAGGTAATTATAGAGCTACTTTTTTAATATAGCTCATGACAACTTGGTAATGTGACATTTAAATGTGGAAATATAAAAATAGAAAAACTTTGGCTTTAATAGATTTCCTGCCAGTCTGTTCCTAGCATTACCAGGTTCAGTCATATTCGACTTATTAGACTACGTGTGTGGTATTTTTAGCAAAGGTAATACACAATGGGTCCTTGAGCGGACCATTCTTTATTGCCACTGTATTAAATATAAGGTGCATTTGTAACCAGGGCCAAAAAAGAAAGAATAGCCAGATTAATTTGACTGATGTTGCTGAGTTTTTACCGGTATTAAACCAGCTGACCATGGCACAAGAACTAATCAGGCATTTTATTTATTTTTTACTGGAATAAGCTCATGTGCTTGCCCAGGAACAGAGAAGCAACCTGTCTGGGGATGTGTGCTGGTTGCTGGGATAGCCTCCAGTACCAACTCCTGCCTAACTGGGAGGCAGCGGTGTGGTCCTGCCAACTTTTTCACAGAGGATGCACCAGTTGCTGTCGGCCCCAATCCGATGAATTTATTGTCAAACTCAACAACAACTTCCCAGACAGCCAGCCCACTGTAGGTCAGCCCTGAAGAAACAAAAAAATAGCTGCATATTGTTTTTGCATTAATACCGACGAGAAATCGGCAGTTATTTGTTTGGTTTGAAAGTTTTTTTCAATATCACATAACTTTTTCCTCCCATCTTTTGTAACTGTTGAGTAATCTCATAATAGTGCGATTCCCCCCGCCCCCCAATACTTTTGGTGAATGTTGAAGCTGTTTAAAGCCTCTCTGCTTGTAAGTAAACAGTCCCAACAAGGCGTAAAAGCAGCACAGCGAAGTGGGCGTGAAGTTTTGATTACAGTCGCTCATTATTATGACAAAAACAAGAAATTGTTGGCCTCAGATGAAAGATGGAATCGCAGCACCCATCAAGTGCTCTCTATTTCATGGTCGTGTCACATTCGATTTGTTACACCCCACTTGTTAGTCCATCACTGAACATTTAGATATATATTTTTTTACATATCATCTCTATGTAAATGCAGCAAAATGTTTAAGCAAACCACTTCTTCAATTATTCTGTGGCTTCCTGCAAGCTATGATCCAGACAGTGTGTTTGACTCAAACTCTGAATTTCATAGGGAACAATAATTAGGAAATTGTAATGGTTTATTGCCAGTAGAAGTAAAATTAAAATGACTGGCAAAGAAAATTTGAATCATGTCTTGCAACGGATTGCTTTTGTTCTACAAACTGTGACGGAAATGTCTAATGGCTGTTTTGTCTGAATAATGAATGGCTGCTGAGTGTTTGAAATGTATGAGAGGCTTGCAAACAAGCTTCAGGACAACATTTTCACGATGATTTAAAGAGAAACCAAAGCACACAACAACAATAACACTAATCTTGTGAATAAAGGCGCTTCAAGTCGACGGTTTTTTGAAAGTAGCATAAATTCAGCCTCAGTTTCAGAACTGAGGGTGGGTAAAACAAACTGGCTGCAGTCTCTTGACAACTGGCTTGGCTCGGTTCTAGCGTTCCAACTATAGCTACAAAAAGGTCCAGAGCAAAACCACTGCTTTCAGATGGATTATCCTGGTTTCGTATCTGGGACATGTATTTTATTTATTTATTCAAGGTTGTTTTGGGGTTTTGTCAAAGGTCATGCCTGTACAGGTTGCTGCCAGTCAATGTTGTTGTTTTGGGATAGAAACAAATGTCATTGAGCCTCTGCCCTTGTTTTGTAACCTTGATTGTTAATATGCAAAATCTAGCAGTGGCACCTCACGAACCCAGTATTGTATTGTAATAGTGCCGGAGGTTTATTGATAAAGTTAGTATAAATATGACTTGCACCTTGTTTAGGATATGATTCAGAGGGTTAATTATGTTTTATTCTCACCTGTTCTATTCGGGTTTCCAATTAGCAATTTAGGATTCTACAGATCAGTGTTGAAACCTCAAATGCCATCTGGTCACGTCTCATGCTTAACGCTGGGGAATGACAATGAATAAATAATAATTTCTCTATCAGGAAAAAAAAAACCCAAATGGAAAACAAACATTGGATTTATTGCCTTAAGGAAACAATCCACCACAATTGATGTTTTTGCGAATGGTTGAGGTAATCAAGTGAAAAGCCCAGTGTTGAGATTCCTGTGTGAGCTCCCCTCGGTGCGGCTGTCTCTGCTTTTTGACAACATAACAGATAGGTCTCAAACTAGGAGCGCGCTGGTCTCCATACACAGTTCTGCTGAGTCTCGTTAGTAAAACTGGCCATCAATCATCGTATTGGAATGCAGGGCTCCTCCACCGTCCTGCAATGGCTCCCGAGTGACAGTCACAGCTGGTCGGTATTCTGGCGTTGGAACCAACAGAGTTAACGTTTTATCTTGTTGCTACTGTTTCGCAAATATTTTTGCTGCCTTGCGTCTGCTCTGGTCTTGCTGCTCATCATAGGAACAAACGTTTTTAAAGACACATTATCACAATGGGTCTGAAATAAAACCAGATGAGAGTCAACTTCATAAAGTAAATAAAGGGATTCTTAAACAATGGAAGCATATCGACCAGTCGCTAATTTAGCTACTCCATTTTTAGGAGCTGTTTTTTCAGACCATTTGTCACCCACCTACACTTCCTGCTTGATTGTGTCTTTCTGTCCTTTGAGTCTGAAAAGTTGGTAGACTCGATCAGGATCAGATGATTAGGATTATTCCATTTCTTTACTCTGCTTCTTTCCACCGTGCTCAGTGCCCATATCTGTATGTGAGACGCCATCGTGTCCTTTTTTTTGCAGCATTTGGATGACTGTGAATGTGAGAGTATAGATCTGTTGTTCAGAATTAATCTGATTCCTCTCGACATCGTCAGTAAACATTAGGGAGCCCGTTTCGTTGGTAGCCACACACCCTTTTAAGAGGCTGCCTCAACCCTTTTTAACATGATCTCCTTCGCCTCAGGTCTCGGTGCCCAGCCATGTCTCAGCTTGTCTAAGCTTGTTTGTGTGTGTGGATGTGTGTGTAAGTGTGTTGTATGCATGTGTGTGTGTGTGTGTCCTTTTCCTGATTCTCTTGTTCTCTTTGCTGTTTTTATCCTTTGTGAGGCACTTTGTGCTACCTAGCGTATGAAAAGTGCCATATAAATAAAGATTGATATTGATATTGATATTGATGATGTGGCTTGATTCTTTTTTTAAAGGCTTCTTTCCTCCTCAGTTTTCTTTGTGTTTTTTCATTGTTTCTTTATTAACTTATTTAAATGTCCCTCCTTTAGTCTTGTCTGTCTTTTTTATTATTCCAGAATATTCAGATTTTGTTATTTTTTACCAATCCATATGTTTTCTTTGACATATGACATATTCTTTGACAAATGCTCAGTGTTTAATTAGGTTCTTTTGGCTTTATATTCTCTCTTTGGTGAGGCTGTATGGCCCCTACATAAATTACATCTTGGACAGTCAGGAGCCACTCATGAGGATGTGAAATGGTTCATATGAATACAAAGTCAGCTCCTGTATATTTATAAATTATTACACTCTATACATGAATATTATATGTGACCTGTAGTAAATCAGGATCAGCTTGCACTTTCCATCCTGTACTGGCTGGAAGGTGAGCTCAGTCCTTCAGGCAGCCAGAGAAAAATCATGATGTGTGGAGTTCTTGGCCCTCTGTGAGCAGAGGACATTAGGATGATGAGTTAATTACAACAATTAATAGTTGATGAACACGGAATGTCAAAATTTCCATGTAAAGCAGATTGAGTTGAGGGACTTTAAGACTGAACTTGGAATCAGTGATCACTTTTTTTCCTAACATCATATCTTATTTATTGCTGCAGAAGAGCGTCACAATGCTGCTCTGCTCCACCACATCATAATTTGCAGAAAACTGGCCTCTTTACTAGCCGTAGGACGTCTCAGGCACCAAACTGGCTAAGTCTGCCAATGCATCTTTCCTCCTTTTAGGTCTGTCGTCCGCAGCGAACCGCCATTTTTCACGCTTGATGTGTGCGAGCCTTTTGAAATCCGGATAAATCACTGTTGGATAGAACTGACATCTAATTTAGCGTGAACAAGAAAAACAGAGCTATGGTGATATATACATATTTGAGTTGAACAAGCCCCGACAAGCCGTGTAATACAAATTTTAATATTAATACTCCCAGTAACACCGTAAAAGTGTCGTCATTAGTCAGGGATATTTCCCTGTTGAATGTCCGAGATCCCTCCTTACATTACATTAAGTTATTTTGGGTGCAGAGATGTTCTTTTATTTACAACACCAACTATAAAACAGCTAGTTTTGCAGCCATAGGCAGATTGTTTCAACATTTTATTTTATAATATATGTGATTTTAGTACTGTGACACAGGTTAAGTGCTAACAAGATAATATGTTTGTGTGTGCAGGCATTGGGCTTTCAGGTTTGCATTTTGTCTACTTGTGATGCTTTGTCGGGTGGCTGTGAAAGCTTTTCCGAACCACCTGAGAGTGAGCCGTTTATGCCTTTTCCAACAAAGAGACCGCTGAGATTTTCAGGAAACCACTCATCCCAGTTCCACTACATTTAATGTCCCCATCAATAAATATATAATTAGATAAATCATTATTTGCCTTTAAATTTTCCCAGTACTAAATTCTCCCAGGATCCAGGCCAACTGTCCTGGACTAATTTGACAGTTGTCTGTCTTGGAGTTTACATTTAACCCTTCAGAGTCTTATTATAAAACTTTCAGTATTCAGTTTTGTTAGTTTATTGGCTCTATTTTGAGTGTTTGTGTTCCTTTTATGATTTTTGCCTTTCCTTCCTGCCATTCTCCTCACCTGTGTGATTGTCCTGATCTCTTTCACCTGTGTGTGCTTCTCTTGCACCTGGACCTCATTGGTTCATCTCCTCCCTCGTGTATTTAAGCTGTTTTCTGCTTTGTGTGTTTGCATGTGCGAGTGACAATGCAATAAGTTGCTCATCATTAAAAAAAATAAAAATAAAAGTGATCTGTAGCAGTGTGAGCAGTTAAAGGCTCTGATGACTGCGCAGTAGAAGAATATGACCTCTGACACTGCAGCGTGTTTACAGAAGTTGAAATGTTAGTTAGTTAAAATTGAGATCTAAAACCTGCTTATCTCGTCCGTTGTGAAGTGTCTCTAAAGCATCGCGCCTCATTTTGAATGTCGACTGGAGTGGCGTCGCATTGCAGTTAGGACTGAGGTTGCCTTTCAAAAATGTGATCTGCAGCCAATTTTGAAACAAATATGAAAATGGTCATAATCTCATTGGAACAGGCTTCTTTTGTTGTTGAAAAATCTGATCTGGGTCACATAGGGGGCGGGGGGGTATGACCTGGCCTTAAATCTTTAAGTCTCTCTTGAACCAGATTACAGTACCTTTCTAATGTAACATATCACCACTCACACCAAATGTATGTCATTCATACACTGTAGCGGCTTATTTCCCCAATAAAATGCTAAGCCATGTTTGTTTGTGCATGAGCAAAATTCCCAACACTAAAACTGCCTAAATCTAAAGTTGCAGCTCATCCAGCTTGATTGGTTTCACCAATTCCCAAGCTAATTCAAATCCAGGCCGTGCATGCTATCATCACTGACAGTTTCTTCAAAAGCTCAAGTGTGGCTCTGCAGGCTCTCTGCAGACACAACAGCAGGAATTCTGTGTGCAGCCCAGATCAAAGTGACAGGGGTGTTGACTCAGAGCACCAACTCGTCGGCTGCATAACAACCATCGTCTTTCCAGAGGTGGGATATAATCTTTTGTTTACGATTCCATTCTTTCTCAAACCTGCCCTCGCATTATGGCATCATTTGCTGTGTGCTTAAATTCCTGAAGGTTCAAAAGCAAAAAAAAAAAAAATCCCAGAAGTATTACTGAAGGCTTATAGTGCTATAGAGAAATGTGAGTATTGTCCTTATGATGCTTGTACATTGAAATAAGTTAGATTTTGAGTGCCCACTTCCTAAAAGTGGAAGCTGTCCTTTCCTGATGAAGCTCTCCTGGGGGAATTGTTGATTCAGTGGAATGCTGGTGTCAGCAGGGGTGACAGTTATCATGGGACACAAAGATTCTATTTTGGAGCTGGTGTTATCTCACCAACTTTAGATGTCAATTAGACGAACATAGGAACCTGGTGCTGCAACAAACCTCATTTGCACATTGTCACTCATGTCTGTGTTAATGAAACTCTGTAGAATGATTGGTTTTAACACTGGATTATACACATAGAATGTTTGTACTGTTTTTAAATACTCTCTCTGAACGTTTTAGTGTATTCGTGTGAAAAAAGAATTTGACACCTAATATTTAATATTATTTAATAAGCAGGTGATTAGACTGAATATACTTGGGTTTGGTTTTGAGCGTGTGTGTGGGGGGTTGTGAGTGAATAAAAGTATCCTGAGCAAATGTGCCTTTTCTTAGTCCTTACAAGTTGTATCTCTGTATGTGAAGCAAACCTGCACATTTTGCATTTGCGCAATCAAGGTATTCTAATTCTTGAACTGTTTGAACATAAAATATGTTTTAAAAGAAGCTAAACTGCATTTCTTTTCTTCACACAGGTTATTTGCAGATAATTCACATTAGAATGCTCAGCTCCTGTGATTTTACAAAAAATGTTACAAATGAGACTATTTGTGACCTTTGACCTAAAATACATTCAGTCAAGAATCCAGTCCTCACTAATTGAGCAACAAAAAAATAAGACATACAAAAGTTACCCCTAAGTCTTTACTATAATAAATAAAAAGAGAAGAGTTCAGTCTTATAATCTAGAATGTAATTTCTGAAAATATTAAATGCAGCACGGAAAAGGCCCCAATGTCACAATTTAAAGTATATGGTGAGTTTGACAGTTTGAAGTTACTCTGAAGGTTCCTCTAGTGGCCATTAGCTGTAATGCACCCTGGACAAGTCATCAATCACCACATGCTAAATGCAACATTTACTCACAAATGTAATTTTTATCATAATTAATTCAAGTAATTTAGAGCCTTCAATCAGCCCAATCCATTGTGGAATGGTGGAATCCTCACAGAAAATAAACTTGAGCATCTGGATGGTTGTAATTAGCTCTGCAGAAGGTTCTCTTTCATTCCGGGCTTTGGAGCTTTCTTTCATTTATCAAAATATTCTACCCACCTTAAGAACACAACCACAACGGTGTAACTTGCTACGTTTACTAATACATAATCATTTCCCCTCAAAGCCTCATTGCTTTGGAGGTCAAGGGGACCGAGGCCAACATCCCAGCCAACTTCATTAAGTTTCATTTTCATTTTATCACTGCTGAAGTGGACCATTAAGCCAGTGTGCAGGGGTAACTGATCAGCCAATCTGCCTGTGATTTATGTGGCAGCGAAAGTGAGGACTTAACTGAGACTCACAACACATTGATTACCGACATGGTTAATTGGCTAAACCCACTGGTACACTGAGACGGGCTTATTGGAAATGTCAAATCAAGCGGCTCATTTGCATTCGTGATGTATGGTGTCTATTTCAGCTTCAGCCCAGCCAGCCGCCAACCGACACACACGCAAGGAAGGTCTGGGATCTCTGCAGCTGGCCATCTGGCCCTCCCTGATGTTGGTGTTATTCGGAACTTTTGCTGCTGGGTTGCAGCAATACGTGCTGAGATAAGAACTGATGTTAGATCAGTTCACCGGTGGGGCCACGGTGAAGAAATATCTTTTTGAAATAGCAAAAAATTGTTGAATCATGGTTGAGAATATAGATGAATATTATTAAAACGGATTGTTTTACCTCTATATTTGATCTGATGATGGTAGAAATTTTTGAAAAAGGTACATGCTTAGATTACTCTTTAGAGATTTCAGATCCACACAAAAACAACGCTGTTGTTGCTTTTGTATTACATTGCATTATGGGCTTTTCACCGGCAGAGCAATGCTTTGTTCTCTAGATTCCTGAGCTTGCATCACTCAAAAAACAACAATCGAGCCTACAAGTGGTGCTTTGTAACCCCGGATGGAACATTAACTTTCTGCTTCTTTCTCCATCAATCACGACTACTTTCCTCTCTGATTCTCTCTCACAGCTCTATTAGAGGTGATCCTGGCCAGCAGGGACGACTGCTTAGTAGCCGGAGACTCGTGCTCGAGTGACGAGACCTGCAGTCCACGCCTGCGCACGCTGCGTCAGTGTGTGGCGGGAAATGGCAGCATGAAGCTGGGTCCCGGTGCCAGGAGCCAGTGTGCCAACGCGATGTCCGCCCTGTTATCAAGTCCTTTGCATGGATGTCAGTGTAAACGGGGCATGAAGAAGGAAAAGAACTGCCTGAGCATCTACTGGAGCCTCCATCAGTCTATCATACATGGTGGAGTTTTAAGGATAAAAGCTTTCTAGACTTCCAAAGCACCATTATTTCATTTGAGATGGCTGTGATATGATCTAAACGAATGTTTCTTCTTGTTATTCTTTTAGGACTTAAGCTAGTGGAGAGTTATCCCTATGAAACGGTGCAGAGGGATTACGACTACGTCCGCTTGGCCTCTATTACAGCTGGCAAGTTTGCCGACCCTCATTAACTTTCCTTTTTATTTCCCAGCCTTTCATCCTTTGAAGATGTGTTCTTCCCAATGAAAACTTCTATGAGTTTTTCCAGGAAACTGAACAACCTTCCATTCAGACAGTTACATAAACCTTCATATTTGACTTCAAGAATGACGTCTTTGACTTTAAATAACTGGATAGCAGCCATAGATCATTGCTTGAACCACAGCTGCTGGTGGAGAGCCAAGCCCTTGTTTGTCGTCCCTTTTTCTTATTTAACAGTACCGGTATATTCTTTTGGTCCCGATCATTATCTATGGACTTTTAAAAAAAATCTGGAGACAATTATATCTACTCTGCATGAAGCAGCCATAGCAGATTAAAAAAGAAAAATCTGTCAATTGTTGAAATTGCATTTTAAAAATGCTATTTAGTTATAGCGTCATAACTGGGAAAACCAATTTAGGTAAAAACAGCTCAATTTGCACCAACAACTTATGCTTTAGAAGTTATTATATTTAAATTTACTCTGTAATGAGTTCACACTCCAGATTTCACCTCGTTTTGCTGCGGTTTTACTCTGAGCATCTCTTGGATGTCTGAGCTGCCTATCTTATCTCTAAAGCTGAGCCGAGCCACCCTCTAAAGGAAACTCATTGCAGCTGATATGCGTGAACTTATTCTTCCTACAGCTCATGATCTCAGGTGAGGGAAAGGTCACTGACCGTTAAAATTGAGAGCTTTCCTTTTTGGGTCAGCTCTTCAGCACAGCGGAGCGTGAAGACGTGCCAATCAAGTACAGATACTCCTCTGAAATCTCGATGAGCCTCTGCTGCACATTCAGGTGCAGAAATTGAGGTGATTCACACAAAGGATGGATGGAAACAAATTGAGTCGAGCCTTTGTTAAATGTGCTCTCATTAGTGTCTTGAATTAAAGCATGCAGTTAATTAACCTGCAGCAGCAGGGCCTCGAGGCTCCTGTAGATGATATAGGCCCACTATCAAAATATAAAAAATTTGGTATTTTTGATCAACGTATGACTACAAGGGTGCATCCACCCTGTTTTTCCGCACACACTTTTTAACCTATTCGCGGTTGTCTCGCTTGTCTCACTTGCAGACTCTGACATTGGCATGACAACTGTGAACCGCTGCCTGGCGGCAGCCAAGGCCTGCAATGTGGACGATCTGTGCCAGAAGCTCCGCACAGAATACGTCTCGGCTTGCATTAAACCGACGGCCAAGTCAGGCCTCTGCAACCGGGGGAAATGCAACAAGGCTCTGCGCAGATTCTTCGACCGCGTCCCTGCTGACTACACGCACGAGCTGCTCTTCTGTCCTTGCACGGACACGGCGTGCGCAGAGCGTCGGCGACAGACCATTGTACCCAGTTGCTCCTATGAAAGCGCAGAAAAACCCAGCTGCATCACACAGATGAGGATCTGCAACGCTGACTACGTGTGCAGGTTCGACCGCAGGAATGGAATTCATTCCCATTTATTTTAATGTCAGCGTTATGTCTGGAGTTGATATTAAAGCTATTTATCATGCTGCAAAGGTCTGATGTATAATCTAAACCATAATTATAATCACCAGATTGGTTTTGCTTAACTCCCCTCTTTTCTCATTGTGCACCCAGTCCAGTGTCCTTCGCCAGTTATTCAAGGATTGCCTGGGTACTGGTTTTAGTTTTGCTAACCATACATAGTTTGGCTACAGCTGCTCAGCATTATGGCTTTTTTTGAAACCAAATAAACAGCCACTCAATCAACAAAACAGCCCATTGTTTCACCCTAAAGCTTTCTACCGCCAATGGTTAGAACACCCCAGAGAGCCTGTTGGAATAACCCATTAAATATTTAGCACAGATTAAGAGCCAGATGGATCAGAGTTATCGTTCATTGCTATCTCTGGTCATGACCATTATTTTTCACAGCCTCATTACACACAGAGGGCTTTACTAATGATCCCAGAACCGGGGGATAAAAAATATTACTCTTTCTATCACTTTCGCATCACAGGACCGTGTCTTCGCTGTGGCATGTTTCTTCACGTCAGAAGAGCAATTTTGTTTGTTCTGTTGCCATTTAATTAAGAACCAGCAAACTTTTTGAACATTAACCCACTGATCAATGACGCTCGCAAATAATATTTTTGTAGGTCTCGTCTGGCACAATTTCAGTATGCCTGCGAACCCTCTGATGGTTCTGCTAGTGGCTGCAAGCAAGGGCCTCACCGAGACTGTCTCCTCGCTTACACGGGTTTGATAGGTAGGTGCAAACACTCAAGCAGGATGAAAAAGTATTTTCTTTATTTTCTTGTATTGGAGAAAGCTACCTAACACAGAGGCTGCCCCGCAGCAGTCACACATTTTCAATTATGACTCTACTACAGAAATCTCAGGGCTTTCACATTTAATGCATAATAATTGGGTATTCTTAGGGGTTTTTTTTACTTTCAGTACCCCACTGTTAAACCTCACAAACACAATCTACCCAAGAACACTGAAATTCAATCAGCTCTGGCCGGTAGAGAGGAAATGCAGTGTCCATTACCGTCCATTCAAATAACAATGCATTAAGAATGCAGTGTAACAGCTCAAGAGGAGAATGAATATTTAATGGTGCCTGAGACCTGTATGCTCTCTGTCTCCAGGCAGTACAGTTACTCCCAACTACGTGGACAATTCAACATCCAGTGTGGCTCCATGGTGCTCCTGCTCAGTCAGCGGGAGTCAGCGAGAGGAATGTGACCACTTCCTGGGATACTTCACCAACAACAGCTGTCTCCGTGAGTGTCGAACCGTCCACACAGTCGGTGATCACCTCATAACTGCGGCGACATTCGTGTGATTTTATTCTGAAAATTTCCAATCGTGGCATGACACGAATGGCTAATAAGCGTTGCTTAAAAACCTCCATATTGGTCATATGTGCATCTCTAATACAGTTATGGTCTGGGCATGAGAGTGAGAACAAGGAAATTTCATCATTATGCATAAATATCAACATATTGAGTTCATTCATCGGGGGTTTTATACCCTGACTACAATAGCTGCTAGAGGTCCATTCATTTCCTTTCCCACTGATACACAGATGAACCAATCGATCGCCCCCTCATGATGTCCAATAATTGTAGGGATACGGCCAGGAAGTGCTTAGCTGAATAAAGAAGGCCGGAACCCTGCACATCTCGACACTATACTTTACCAGATGTATTTGACCTGTTGTCAAATGTATACCAAAGGAAAGCCTATGTAAGATTTTTTTCTTTTATGGATAAAAGCAGACCCAGATTTAGGACGAGTAGAGGATGATGTTGAGCGGATGGCGGAAGATAAAACAAATCAAGAGACTTTTTATATATATAACTACTAATTAGAAGGTATGCAGGACCTAAACGTAATAACATTACTTGACACATGCTTAAGTGGTAAAGTACTCGTGTGCCTCAGGTGCAGTGATGGATTAATTTCATTATAAAATGGAGCGGGCAACGTCTAATCAGGATAATTTCCACTGATAGCCTGCAATAACAGCCCCGACATAGAGGAGACGGCTGACTGTCAGCAGAAGTGCTTTATGTTGGGGTTTCTTTTGTGTGTGTGTTTCATTATAATAATGACATGCTTTTCATCATTCTTAGGATTTTTTTCGAACACAATTACTTTGATTTTACATCTTCATCACTCTCAAATCCACAATATCACAGCATCCCTAAATTATCAAATTGGTTATTAGATTGGAGCCTCTGCTAGCACCTGAAATCCTGTCTGAAACCTTTGAATTATGGGTAATAATGGACCCAGGCCTATAGGACCTCTGGACTAGGAAACCTCAATGATGCATAATAACAAAATATTCAACTTCACAGTAATAAATGAATAATTCTGTAGCTGCTGGAGAGCAGAAGATGGAACAGCACATAAAGCATCACATTTAACTTGTACAATTGGTTCTTTCCCTGAATCATCAACCTAATTTTTATGACTTTAACTCCGGAGTTTAAATCATTAATGGCCCTGGTACCACCAGGGCCAGTATTTATCTGACAGTGAACCTGTGTACACAGCGGCTAGCTTTTCAGTGTGTGTGTGTGTGTGTGTGTGTGTGTGTGTGTGTGTGTGTGTGTGTGTGTGTGTGTGTGTGTGTGTGTGTGTGTGTGTGCGTGTGTGTGTGTGTGTGTGTGTGTGTGAGGTGAATCTTTGGCCAGTCTGTCCTCGGGGCCCACAGCCTAGTCGAGATACAGAGACTGGTCTCAGAGTTGTTTGGCCAGTGTAAATGGTTGATGAGTTAAAGAGGTCGATGAGGCGAGGCAGGTGCAGTTTGAATTGAAACTTGATGGGAATATTGAGTCTCTCTCTCTCTGTCTGTCTCCGTCTGTCTCTGTCTCTGTCTCTCTCTGTCTCTCTCTCTGTCTGTCTCTGTCCCTCTGTCTGTCTCTCTGTCTCCATTCAAACTAAACTCTTGATCAGTCTCATAAAAAACACAAAACACAATTTAATATCAAAAGGTGTGAAATCATGAAGTTGCTTCTTGATACTTTTCTGTTAGTGTCTATATTGAATTTAAAAAAAGATATTTTACCTTGAAGACTTGTCTTAATTGGGTTATTACTGGGCTAAGGGCTGCGTGACTTCCTGTCCTCAGTTGTCGGATGCTTTACTAGTTGTCCTGCTTGTTTCAGAAAATGCCCTCAATACATTTGGAAGTGAATCGGAGCAGCCACGCACTCCCAGTCCACCCAGTTCTCTGACCCCCACCCTCGGCAGCAGAGAAAACACAAGTCCCACCTCGCTGCCAGAAACCGTAGAAACGATGAGCAACATCCTGGATACAATCATCCCAACGCAGGTGAGCTGCTGTAGTCTCCGTTTAGCAGTTTCCCACTAATGTCTGACAGCAACTCTAATGTGCTATCTTTATCTTGTGTTCTGTCTTCTACTGAAAATCTACTGCTCAGATCGGCATGATGGTGTTTATCTGTGCTTAAAAATTAGGCACCAACCTGTAGACTTATCAGGATGGGGGGGGTGGCATGATGAATGGCCGTGATAGACGGACCACATTGGTGAGGTCTATGTTGGGTCTTATCGGGACCAGCAATGTGTGGGGAGAGTGGTGCAGATAGAACCTAGCAGAGGGCAGTGACTGTCAGACAAAGCCACAGTAAATGTGTCCATGAAGGTTCTCATTCATCGAGAGGCCAGTCATCCATCTGGGTCTAGCAGGGAGTCAACTGGTCCAGGAAATTTCATGGTCACGCCCAGTCTGGGTCATGAACTCTGGACAAAGCCTTGACTGACCTTTCTTTGACCTCTGCACAAAAACCTTCTCTTTAGCATCTGCTCGTTGTACAAAGACTCGTTTAAACAGACGCTTCGGTGGGATTTTGAACTGGGTGGTCTGTTTGGAATGGGGGAATCAGGCAAGATATTTTATTGCCTCGCAGGAAACAAGGAAACATTTCTGGCATGTAAACATGGTTGTGAACGAACTGCCCATCACCATTGAGCTGGGAAAGGCAGCATGAGCTGATCTGTGTCTTCTCTTAGGCTCTGGCAAATGAACTGCCTGTGGGTGAAGCCACCCTGCCCTCCAACGGCCTCCCCATCTCTGCTTCACCTCCCAGTGTCACGCTTCAAACTGCCTGTGGCCTTCTGCTCTTGCTCCTTCATCTGCTCACCAATGGACACTAAAGCCCACAGGGTGTGTGTGTGTGTGTGTGTGTGTGTGTGTGTGTGAGGAGGACCCTACTTTTATCCCACAGACGGCAGGATCATTGCAGCACATAGGACCATGTGGCGTCACTCCTGCTCCTACATGTACAGAAATTCAGTTGTTGTTTTTTTTATTCATGTGTTTTTACATGTTATGTGTCCACCTGCCAGTGGCTCCTGCAGAACAAAGCAGTCTGTACACGTACGCATTGTTGTTGCAATCGAGAAAACAAAGTCTGCTTTTGTGAGGCAAGTGTCCAACTGTTTTCATTTCCACACGTTATTATGAACATATAATGCATATATGTATGATGTAAAGACATGCATACGATGTATCTTATCAATGGAAGCGCTTAGTTGTACAAGAAAGTTTGGAAGAAACCATGAACTTTGTGTCTGATCTCTACTCACAGTGCGACAGGTCAGGGGCTTAAATACCACTTTCCGTGACTGAGGGAGGACCGTGATTTCTGACCAGTACTGGAATATTGGAGATGCCAACAATAAAGCTTTATTTTGCTCAGACATCTGAGAAAACTCTCATTATTGTATGTCCATCGTTGAGATCTTCCCAGGCTGTGGGCCAGCGCGGCGACGTTGGAGATCATGTGACACAGCAGGGGCAGACGAGCTCGGCTTGGTTCTGCTGTAGATTCTCTCTCGTTGTGTATGTGAACAGCGTCACGGCAACGGTGGTGGAGCTGCCAGCACCAGCTGGCTCATAGCATATTTAGATGGGAAAACTGATGCTTTACCTCTTCTGTTGTAGGAATTCTGAGGAAGTGCTGCGGAAAAAGTTGTGGATACATTTTGATTTATTGATCCTTTTCTTTTTCTTTGTGACTAAAGCAAGTGTGAGTCAGTTTCCAGTGATTTTTGTTAATTATGGCTTTAAGATCACTTGCTTAATTGTTGCTGCTGTACTCGCACGACCTCAGAAATGTTACCACAGGAAAAGCTATATTATAGTAATTAAATATGAGATGGAACGTTCCGATGGGAAGAATAATGTTCAATAATGAATAAGATGAACGATTTAGTGTTAATGGAAGGGGAAAATAATATGGGCCAGATGAAAGCTGAAAGCAAAGGTAGCCTCGCCGCTTAGTATAGTTCATCTTGCAGAACTCTCGAAGGTCCAGAACCGGCGACATCAAAGTGAGAGAACATGGACTGCAAGAACAGAAAAAAGTTTCATCTTGTAAAATCTTCTCGTGTTAATTATAAGCACAGCCATTAAAGAAAATGTACAAAGCTCTTAAAGGGACTTGGGGGGAAAATAAAAATAAAATATGTTTCTCAGACCGTCCACTGCATTTCGGTTTGGGTTTCTGTGTGAGACTGCAGGAGTTGGTTTGGGTATATTGGACCTGGGACTTCATATACATTATAAGGATTTCTCTGCATTACTTACACATCAACACGGCTGTGTTGTGCCTGAGAGCTATTTTAGTTTACTCTGCTTCTGTGACTTCAGGGGAGACTGCTGTCTGACTATAAACACAAACATCAAACTGGAAGTCTTCACTC
Source organism: Takifugu rubripes (assembly GCF_901000725.2). NCBI lineage: Eukaryota > Metazoa > Chordata > Actinopteri > Tetraodontiformes > Tetraodontidae > Takifugu > Takifugu rubripes. The sequence goes on along the minus strand of NC_042298.1, from coordinate 11,632,720 downwards.
GGTCCTTTGGACGAGTGTCCAATTTGGGAAAAAAGTATTTTCAAATCTGCAGCACCTAAGCCGTACTTACTTGTTTTTCGACTGACAGGTACAATGTTCCACCACCACCTCTTGCACTGATTTGGGGATAAGTGCCGCACTCAAAGTGGAGCCATCCCATTTCAGCCCGCTGGCTGACTGACTGCGTATTTATTTCCAACACTGTGTTCTGTGTCTCTGCAGGCAGCACTATTTCCGTTCTTTGCTTAACCTCTTGGCTGTTCTGCATGAGAGCAGACGTTCGTCTCAATTCCTCCTGAGTTTTCACTTGTCATAATTCTCTGATGACAACTGCAAGTTACTCTACACATCTGCTGAGAAAGGCAGAAAGGCAAATGTCAGAAACACCTGAAGCATTTTAGGCTAGCACGAGGCTACAATAACAGGGTCGATAAAGCTAGCAACATTATGCTATGTGTTGCTCTATTCATGTGACTAAAGTTAACATTTATAAATGGATATATTCTGCATTTTTAGGAAAGAGAGCAAGTTCTTGTCTACTGGCTTTGTCTCAGTTTAGCCTGCACTGCATAAGTAAATGCAAAAAAATGCAAATAGAGGCACTTTAAACATTTCAGAATCTCAGCTTGCTGGGGGGAAAAAAAGATTCTGATTAAAATGAATAAAATGTTAGCCTGACATTTGATCATAACACAAGCTAAAACTTTCCAGACAAGAGACAGATTTTAAAATATTCCATTTCTACACCAACGCGTCCGTGCAACTCGAACCTTTCACCGTCTGAAAATGTAGCCTACATACTATTATTACTATTTCTGTGAGGACATTTCCCTTTGGCATTTCAAGTTAAAGTAACAGTTGCCTAGAGATTTGGATATATTCCATTCTTGACATTTATTGCTGAAATGACACAATAAAAATGTGTCAGATAATTTCAGGCCTCCAGAATACATCCAGAAAAGGGCTGACTGGAAGCATTTGCATCTTTACAGAAATCATCTAAAACCCTTTTGGACTAATAGGATTTTAATTGTAGACCGAAGCCTAATAACTTTTTTTCAGTGTTTAGGTGCATTAATATAGGTAAAATAATGAAACAAGAGGCAAATAACATATTCCTTTGATTAACACTGTTCTCTAACGTAAACAGGCACTAAATGGGGCCTGTGAATGCACCACAGCTCAACAGAATGTTGATGGAACCCAGTTGCTATTTTCCACTCCTTTATACCTGCCATACATCAACAGTCTCTCCTTTTGTAGTAGCAAGATGGAGCTGGGATTGATTCCTCGCTCTGATTGCAGTACACCGGGATTGTAACGTGCAGCCTGCCAACCTGAGCCGTGCCTCCACCGTAACGGCCCAGTGAATGTGACATGTTTATCCTCTCATGATGAAGCCTTATGAAAATCAGACATCCGCTCTTATAACGCTGCCTGAGCGACAGGATGACATCGTAGTTTAAACTAATCGCCCAAGCAGAACAAATAAATCCAACCCCGAGAGCTGATTAGAATGTCACGTGGAACATGATTGTATTTAATGTAACCATTGAGGGGCTGTTTTATCTACTTTGGGCAGAGATACGATAATATGAATGCCATCAAAATACAGCAGATTCCAACACACCCTTATGTAATTAGGCAGAATTGTCTGGCTCTCACGCCTCTGTCTGGAAGCTGGATTTTAATCAAAGTAGCTCCTAATCTGTCTGAAGGGCATCACCGCGAGTGTCATTGTTACACTCCAATGGGACATTCCCATTCATATTAAAAGAAGCCCCCAACCCATCCACGATATGCCACACAATTTAGATAAAGATTTAATTTTGTCTTTTCGCCTCCAGCTGTGATTCTTCTGCTTTTCTGTTGTTTTGTTATTGAATTGGCGCTGAATTATATGACTGTAGGACAAAAGTGTGAGGGTATGAATCTCTGTGTCTCTGAGGAGATAATAGTGTTGCACATTTTGTGCATATTAAAGCCTCCAGATGTGCTAGTGTGTCCACGGTGCGTGTGTCTATGCATGTGAGTGTGAAGCAGACATATACAGTAGGGTGGAGAGCGTGTGCACACAACTGCTTCTATCTGAGAATCACCAAATGCTCAAACACACGTGAATATGTGGACCTCTTCAAATTAATTATAGATTCCTGCTGAGCTAAACTCTCACAGGGAGTCGATTTAATGATCCCACACTAAAACACATGCATGCATGACCCTCACATGTGAGGACTGCACTGTACAACGTGTCAGAACCTCCCTGGGGGCTACAGTCGGGCAGCTGGACTCTGACACGCGGGCCCATTTTCACAGCTCCTCCACTGGGGCCGACAGTGTGGCCCTCTGGGAGCATGCTTGACACTTGAAATCTCCCTGTGGGGGCCAGTTCAGGAGCACAGTCACCGCCAAGGTTTATTCATGGAAAACTCACATTTTTCAGGTTCAACCACTGGAGCAATGACACCTCCCCTCAAGCCAAAGGTCCTTTCACAATAAAGCTCTGCTTTACACAAATAGTGACCAAAAATAACAGAACAACTTTTAAGAACTCCTTCGTTTTTATGGTTTTTAATACCGTTTCATGGTATTTTGTGTCCGGCTGTATATTATAGTGATATATAAAGTCCATGGTTGTTATGAAATGTTCAAATGTGCAAGAATACAAATACAATTGGTGGAAACATTTACAAAATACTCATATTTGTGGAAAATGAATATCCTACACTGGAATGCAGTTAGTGGCACCCATAAATGGATGTAATCTGACATATTTGTGTCAGCAAGCATGAATCAGTCCATTAATATATCCTGCAACAACATTATTTTTTATTATAAGAGCCCTGAATCAATTATTCTCCAAACATATATTTTTTCGACCACATTTTCACATATGGGTCTGCATATCCAGCCTCAGTTGCCCGATAGGCGGGTTCCACCCTGCACAAGTCACCAGCTGATTGAAGATATCAGCTAATATGTAAATCATTTCTTTGAGCTGTTGTTCTGTTGACCTGCGTATCCCCATACCAGGAAAATCACCTGGATTCTCCTGACCCGACCTCAGTGCATCCCCATCATTTGCTCTCTCATAGCCTTCTATATTATGCACATCTCCCCAACTTCGTGAATGAAATAACAGATGCACTCCTGTAGCGTGAACCTAGCATCTCTGCACTTTTTAGTGACATTTTAAAAACGCCATCTGCGATCGTGCTTTGTCTTAAAGCATCATGAAGTTTGTCTCCATAATCTCTCTGACAAGTGAATTTCCGACATGGAAACATATTAAATTATTAAAAAATGTTTCATTGTTCAGTCATTATTCTTTATATAAGGATGCTCGGTCAGATGTTGCCTCAGGCCTCACATAGCATATTTAATAAATCTTCAATTTTTAATGTATCGGCTGCTAATTAAGTGTCAACACATCTCCTAGTATGCAAATCTATGTGAAGGAAGGACAATATATATGCTATGATCAGGGTTAAGAAATAAAGAATTCATCACCAGCGGATAAAACTCGAATTCTTGAGATGCTCCTAATTTTATTTAAATCTCAATCTCATTGAAAAGAAACAAAATAAATATATTCTGGTCATCCACGTTTCGAGACGAGCGGCTCCTCTAAAAGATTATAGGTTTATGCTGCCCCCTAAAGCTGTTAGAAAGAAGTAAAATAACTCAAAATGTAAAACCGATATTCTCAATTTGCACCGTCTCAGGAGGAGGTCACAGATCAGGCAGCTTGCTTGGATCACCTACTGCCATGGCGACGCGATATTGAATTTTACAACCAGAATTGGGCAGTAAAAAGAGAATAATTATGCATTAATACCTGAAAAACACTCTAATAAATCACAAATAATGCAATGTGTTATAATACACAACACAGATGAGCCTCTGAAGGAGAACCACAGCCTTTTATGATTAAATCAGTTCATTAATTAATATAAAAAGACGGTAATTTGGGCAGACTGTTTGCACTACTATCTGATAAATACTAAATTTGCTTTGAAAGGATATTATTTTTGCAAATGTGTGTGTATAACATATCTTCCTGAATGCTGCTAGAGTCCACTTCGCTGTATTTTCCCACAGATTAATATGAATGGTTCCGTTATCAATGAACTGTATATTTTAGGCCATGACTACTGGTAAACCACTGGTAGCATCGGGAGCCAGTTGCACAGTTTTAATCAAGGTTTTCCGTCACCTTTTTAGTGCTGCCTGACTGCTTCATGGCCCCTCAACCAGAAAATCTCATCATTCTGTGGCATTTAGGTATTTTATAACCCAGGTTCCTGTGGTCTGCTATCCAGTTAAGACTAGATTGATGAGAGCGGTAGCATCTCAGGACGGCTAAAAAAAAAAAAGCAGGGTCACTCATTACCTAATTGTTGCTCATTAACTCTGAAACTCTGGTGACCTCCTCATAAGTGTCCCTTATCAGCACAAATGCCAAACTTGCAAAGACAAAACATGAGCCAGCGTTTTTGGCTTAACCAAAATTATTTATAATGCTGATAAAAGTGAAGGAAGTGTCTGGAAGACTGCAGCGTTGCAGTGGCTGGCACTGGCACCTCCCGGGAAGAACTTCCCTGGCTGCTTCGTCTGCATGTCCTCCTGGCTGAGTGGGTTCAATCCAGGTACTCCAGCTTCCTTCCACAGTCTCCAGACATGCGCCTGAGAATGGAAGGCTCTAAACTCATACTTCTCTCAATAGACTGGCCTTGCGATGAGCTGGTGACCTGTAACCCCCCCCCCCCCCCCCCCCCCCCCCCCCCCTTCCCCCCAGGCCCCCGCAGCCCTCGCCAGGGTATAAAACTATCAATGATGGATGGATAGAAAGACAGATATAACAGATATAATAACCAGTGTATCCATCTCTTCTTCCTCTATTTCTGCCCGACAATAAAGGAGGTTAAAAGGTAGATGAGGGCAGAGCGGGATGGTTAGAGAACCCAGCAAGCTAAATGAGACAAAGTTTAGCCAGTTTTCAGATTTCCAGCACCTGTTTTATCACCATAAACCTTAAATATCACCGTTCTGGATCCAAGTACAGAAAGATGAATGTCCACATTCATTAACTCCACCATCAGATTTCACATTCAATAATAATTTACATTGGAGAGCTGCTGGTTACTTTATTATAGCATAAATGCCCAAAAGGTCCAAAGATCAGTTTATGCTAAACTTGTTAGTTTTAGCTGCACCCAACCACCCAACGATGGTGACGATATCTTCTTTACATGAAAATACACGAGAAGCTGCAAGTGTTGACTAAAAAATGAGGCTTTGGTGCAGTTTTAAGTGATATTAAGAGGGAACGGGGGGAGGCACAGTTAAACGTGAGGAAGTTCCTGTATTTATCACTACAAGGATGTAGAAGTGGATGTATTTTCATTTTCATTGCACGTGAGTTTTGCCTGAGGAAGAGGACACAATGAGTGATGGATTACACGTGGAGGTTGATGATTCCTGGAAAAGTTTGTTTCTCCAAAGTGTCGCAATTTAAGTTGCCATTCATGAGTGCGTCTTGTTTAAAACACTTTTTTAAAAATGTTCTTCGCGCTCATAAGGACTTAATTTCTTGTTAACAATGAGTGCTGCAACATCAGGATGCTGCTGCCCATGACAGCTGCCTCCTCGCTAATGGAACTTTGCCTTCGAGATGGTGTCAGCAGACACACGCTGTCTCATTAGAGCGCATCATCATAGCAAACAGCAGCTATCTGACAGGTCTGAGCTTCATCTCTGGGTCATTTGGTTGATTGTGGTTAAATATTTGAAACTGATATTAAGCACTAAATGGAGCTAACTCCTACGCAGCATCCATGTGGCAGCCAGCGTGTTCAGTTGCACAGATTACGTACAATAAAAGTATCCCTGTAAATGCGTAGGGGGAAAGACACTATCCATGATCGAACAATCTTTATCTTTGTTTTAAAATGTCCAGAACAGACCCATCAGAGTTGTCACGTCTGGAAGCTGATTGGGGTCACTAAACCATAAATATCGGATTTCACTGGAAACCTCCTCTTTTCCTTCTCAATATTACCAGCGTGGCTCATTAATCTGCCCCCGTGTGTTTGACTGCTCCGAAAGCTGCGGGGCATCAAATACTGACAGTCATTTGTGTTGACTGAGTCCATTTGAGGCTGTTTGAGCCTCAACTTGTTAGATTTTATAAAGTTCCTAAACACGAGCAGCACAAATACCAAAGAGCAGTCCTGGAAAAGCCCTTTAAAAACCCATCAAGTGATTGAAGGGAGGCTTCATTTGCATTTATGGTTTTTTAAAAAGACCGTGGAAACAACCAAATGAGAGCTTGATATTAAACCAACCCCCCCCCCCCCCCCATCCCACACACACACACACACACACACACACACACACACACACACACACACACACACACACACACACACACACACACACAGTACCTTCAACACATGAAGCAGCCTCCACTGTGATGGCAGAAGGCTCATTAAGGTGTTACTCATTGGTGGTTTAGTTCTTCCCAGCTCCGTGCTGACCTGCCTGCAGTACCACTCATGCTCTTACACAGGAAGGTCATCCGCTCTCAGCTCCGGACAGAGGTTCTGTGGTCAGAACAATACAGGGTCTCCATTCTTGCGCAAGGACGCCAGATCGATGAAAGCCAAAAAGGAAGGCAGGGAGTTGCCGGAAGTAACGGTCAATCAGTTCACTGAGGGTAAGGGTTGGAAAACTCATTTTGAATGCTCCTTAGGTCAGGATTTGCTTTGAGGAACCACTGATTGAACAATGTTTGTCCTGTTTTCATAGAACTTTATCCTAGTCATAGATGCTGCTAAATAATAAAGTGTGTTGAACTAACGTGGACAATAAAAATGTTCACCGTATTGTGAGTGATTTCAACCGAGGAAAGCTGAAACTTTCTCTTTCTTGCATAAATATGTGCTGCATAATTCTGTTTTTTCCCTCCTCATGCTCATAATCAGGGAGGATCCACTTTTTCTCTGTTACACATTTATAGCCAGTAAAATGTTCCTACGATAGCTGTAATATATCACCAATAATGACTTGAACTCACATTTATTGAAGTATGTTCTAACAATGTTTCCTGTTGCTATGGAAATATTTCTCGTGTGTATTTTACCTTCGGGCACTTGTAAAGTTTGATTCCTTCTTTCCCACTTTATGAAGTTTTTCTACTTTTTCACCATTGCTTTGATACTGCAGCTTTTACTGTTGTTTTGACTGTGGTCACTGATTATATTGACATCAGTGACGTCAGTCACATGACACATTCATGTTTTCATGCTAGTCCATAATGAGTCGATGCTGTCTACATGTTCCTGTTTTCAGATTTACACACATGATGTGACTTGTTTTGCAACATTGGATTGTTATTTATATTATCCCCCATGTGCACAATGTTTTTCATGAGCAGGTTTTGCAAGTATAATATATATCTTCACTTAAAGTTATATTTGATCTTTAAACTTTTTTCCCTGAAGTCACACGACTGCCACCTAGCGGCGTTTTCCTGTACTTGCCGTTTATGGCTGAAGAGTGATTTACTTAAATGACCGTAAAATTTGTTATCCGAGCCTTTTTCGGCAATAATGAGGATCAAAGTCTTCCTCATCCGTGTAGTGATTTACTGAGCACTTAAGGTGTCAGTTTAAAAGCGTCTGTGGGGTTATATCAGGCTCTCAGCTTTCCATGAGAGGATGACTAATTGTGAGTACTGAGGATAAAATCCTCTATTTACATAAAGATAATTTGTTTTGCATGCAAAATAATCCCCCAGCAGATTCTGAATGTATTTTGTATCACTTCTTGACAAATGAAATGTGTATCTCAGCAATGAAATAGCTAGTTAATTGACAGCCAAGAAGTTTCTGAGTAACTCGGGGCTGAGATTTATGACAGATAACGTTATGATGCCTAAAAACTGACTCATTATGGAGATTTGTGATAACTCTTTTCATATGTGCCTTCATTTATTTGCTTTTTCTGGATACACAGAACACACAGGCCACTTTCAACATATGCGAACCCATCATGAGTGTTATTATTCACAATGTTGGAGAACAACATAAGGAATTACACTTGGCAAACGCTGGGACATTTTCTCCATGCAGAGGAATGAAAACCCTTGTCGTCCTTTAGTTGTCCAGAAGAGGTCCCCAAACGCCATCTGCATCTATCTGCGCCATTAGCCTTCAGAACCATTCATGCTCTTCCTGACATTAGTTGCTGTTTGATGGTGTTTGGTGGTGCAGGACTGCATGGCACCATGAGCAGGTAGGAGAGACAGGAAATGATGACCTGCGTTTCCTGTGGGGTAACTCAAGGCTCCTCCTTGGATCCCTTCTCTTTCCTCTCCATATCTGCTTCCTGTCAGCTAAAGTATTTACGAAGCTAAGCCATTGTCCCCGGAAAGCTTCAGCAGCGAGCGTGAAAGGTCTGGCAGCCTACGAACCACATGCTCAAGTGTCCCCTCTTTGAACAATGGGTTTTGAAAGACAGTGGGGTGGTCACGACTCCAGCAACAACTATATCAATATGTCAGAAGGAGTTTTCAAAACAGAGCCTCTGGAATGTGGTGAGGCTGGGATGTTGCGTAACTCCCGATTCTGCTCTTTACAAGAGATGTGCCATGCGCCTGCCTTCTTAAGGCCACCACTCTCAAGGACTGCTTCCTGGAGACCTCCATCACCCAGGCATGAAAAGAGGGAGCAGCAGGGGATGCACTTCCTGCAGCAGCTGGAGAAATTCAAAACACAGCCAAAACGCGCTTCACATCAAACGAGATACCAACCGGCTCAGAAGCTGTTCTGTCTATATGGACTCATTATCTCTCACCTAAACTGTGGTTCTCATTGAAAAATCCCTGTTCTTCATAGAACCAGGCCACTAATTAATATACAGCTGAAAAAAAGGCCACAAAAACGAAGTTTGACTCACTCCTCCTGCTTCTTTACTCATACCGGAACAATGAGTAACAGTATCACCAGAAAACTCCTATTTACTCATTTAGCTTGATCTCATTTTCTAGCCTATAGGCACAAGGACCCTGAAGGAACAAATAGCCCTCTCACCCTGAAGCCTTTCTCGCAGCCTCCCATTTCCTTCCTTGAAGCCACCTTCTGCTGCTGGAGGGGGTGGAAGGAGGTGCTTTCACCTCAGTCTACAGTGCATGAACGAGGTGGAGACGAGTGCAGGGTGTTTGGGATCAGGATGATGATGGGTTGACCTTTGGATAGCGTCTCAGCCAAAAGACCTGCAGAATATGGAAGGCAAAAAGGTCCTTCATTTTGTGCCATCTGGTAAGTTTCACAGGGTCACAGCCGGGCGTGAGAAGATCTTACACGGTGCAACCTGAGCCGAGTGTGTCAAACACGTGGAGAAACTCTCTACAGTGTGCGTGTGTGTGTCTGTGTGTGTGTGTATCCGGAGCATTTAAACAGCTTTAATACAGGATTTATTTGAACTGTACTTGTTGACCGACTACTTAAGATGCTATTTACATATTTTATGTCTCTGTATTAAAACTTTGGAATAAAGGCGAGAGAATTCATAGCCAGGAGCTCCAATAGCAAAGAATATGGGTCAATATTTACAATAAAGCCATAAATGTGCCCGGAAAGTTTTATAGCAGATGTGCAACGAAGGGAATTCAATATTATATTGATGTAAGGGCCGAAACATGACATTTAGTGCTCTTCAAGGGTTAAAAAGTGAATTTCCACAAGTGGATTAAGAAGATTATCTCCTAGAAAAATGTTAAGTCTTTCAAATCAGGCGAAACTTTTTTGTTCTTTTATTTAACAAACTCTCCGTGAGGCTGAGGACGATATAATCAAACTGACACGATTCTTGTCAAGCTGACTGTAGTTTCATTTTTCCTATGCGTATATATAATATATATAATATATAATATATATAATAATAGCCTGTGTGTTGTTTTTTTTAATCGTTGCTCTAGCGGTTAAATTCAACGTACTGGAAAAACAAACATGACGTTGGCGCTTCCTTCAGCTTTCGAGGTGTTGAAGTGGAATGAGCAGCAGTTCCTGTTACTTATACCACTGTACACGTATTTGTGTGAGTGCGGGGTGTGTGTGTGTGTGTGTGTGTGTGTGTGTGTGTGTGTGTGAGTGCGCGCACTATTAATGTCTCAGCTGCTAGCAACCAGCAAATTCAGCAGCGATAAGATTGATGAAGCTTTGACAGCAGCTGGAGCTCAGAAGTTTTTATATATATTTTTAGACCAACAGAGTTTTTCATTTAGCCCCATAACTAAGTATTTTCATGGTTTGGCCTTGTCTGCTGTGCATTTCCAGTAGCCAGTGTGCTCTTTTCCAGAGACTCAACAAGAATTCTTGTGTTTCCTACTGCTCAAGGACACCCTCAGATAGCAGGATGACAGGGATTCGTGATAAAACAAGCAACCAAACAATGAGATAAAGCAGCGAGAACAAAATGGAGGCATCATTTGACTTCAGATAAGAAAGGAGATGGAATCATTTTTATGCGAATGTTAACTCCTGAATACTTGTGAATTGCTGATCGTGGATTTGGGTTGTGTGCTTGTGGCATCTTTAAGTAATGAGAAACTAATTCGGTGGAAATAACTCGTTGGAAGGTGCAGAGCTAAAGGTACTCACAATTATACATGTTCTCTTTATACAGTGACATGCCTTCTTTAAATAAAGTGTTTACCAGGAATCAAGGACAGATGTTTACATTGTGAAAGTGAGTTTTTGACATAAATATGATGCAGATTTGTCTTTGGTGGCGTGTTTGACGAGGTGGTAGAATATTTATTGGCGGTTCAGACACGGGGTCAGGACCTGGGCTATTTTTGGGAGCAGTGTCAATGTCAAAGCCGATGTGGCCCTTAAAAACTCAAACTCGTGTGTCGGCTCTCGGACGCACACGCACCGGCGAACAATATTACCAGTCACGTGTGTCCCCAGAAACCAAGTAAACATCGAGGTTGAAAACCATGTACTGTATGTCCTTGTTCCACCCAAGAAACTGATGGGAGTGTTATTAACTGCTACCATGTTGCTTTTAAGATCTATTCATGAGATTTGACTATAAATTTGACCTTTACCTCATTCGACTGAGCTGCAAAGGTCTCAGGCAGATTAAATTGTGATCAGCACGACAGCCTCCGAGACACCCGGTTCTTTGTATAAACTATGAGGCACCCTGTGGTCGGCGCTGACTCCTGTGGAGAGAAGCAAACCTGGGAATGTTCCATCTAATCTGCTTTGAGATGTTCCTGCTCTGGGAGCCCAGGAGCCTGTCTCTGCCTCGGGCGCGAAAACAGCAAATACACAGTCGCAGCCGCATTAAACAGAAACACGAATGTCTACAAAAACATCAGGAACAGCTGGCGTCTGATTTGCGCTGTAACCGAAAGCTTTATTTATGCAGCAGCAAGGTCAGGAGTGGGAGAACAGACCAAACAGATAGTTGGTTCTTAAAAACAGAACAGGTAGACGTGACAACTTGAATGAAGACCGCCGTAAAGATAAGGAAAAATATCCCCATATTTACTGGCAAATGACTGTTTTTACAGCTTGTTTCACTGCTCCTGTATGATTAACAGCTAAAACTGTATCCCTCTGTTGTTTTTATGATGTATACCACTCTTAAAGAATTGCAATCTAACACACACAGTAAAGAGACGATTAAGACCCCCCCCCCCTCAAAAACAAAAGAAGTGAGAAATTGTCATTATAGTTTGTCTTTTCTCCTCCAGATGCTCCGCCTGCCGGGAGGTCTACGAATGGATATGCTTTCCAGGAGATGGGTGCGTGGATGCAGCAATATGTACTGTATTGACTGTAACTGTTTTCCTTTGCATGGATCATTTCATCTATTTGATCTGTCGAATGAGCAGCTTGGCGGGCCCAGACATCATCGCTCTGCCTTATTTAGCAGGGTAGCATCTTTCTTTGGCGCAAGTTAGTGTTTGTGTGTCCAATTGTGCTGATGCCACAGACTGCTCCAGCTCCCATCTAGCTGGGCACAGCAGCTGTCATCGAAAGCCTGGTCAGAAGTTAATTCATGTCAGGTTCCAGGGAAATTATTCTCCCCTTTTTTAAAAATCTCTTGCTGCATGCTTGTCGACAGCTGGCAGAGTGCGTGGTGGGAGGCGAAAATCAATTGTCCTCAGCTGAAGACAAAGTTAATGTAGCTACAAGAGCATCTTATCCTTGGTGTAGAGAGCAGATTTATCTCACAGATCTCTAAAATGTCCTTTATTGATGTGTTACACGTATACAAACATTACCAACTGTATCTCTGAGGGAAAATTTGATTGACCATCACTCTGATGGATTCGATCCACAGCTGATGTGCAGCAGATACAGGCTTGATTGAAGCTTTGTCATTCATTTGCAGAGCTTAAAGACGGGAAAAAGGAGGATTATGGGGAGGATTCAGATGCCATCCACATCTACGACACCGAGGCGTACATCAGTGTTTCCGGTAAACACGTTCACTGCGAGTTTCTTTAGATAATAAAGCAGAAATCAGCAGTCGCTGCAACAGTGCGCTATCTAATTAACCTTTTTTGATTGTGCAAACCTTAAGATACTCATGTCAGGTGTGTCAGGATGCTGAATTATGATTAAGATAACAAAATTTAGGTCTGCAAATATATCTCAAAAACAGTATGTAAGTTACAGACCTAAACATGTTACAGGACGACAGCGCCAGCTGACGGGAAATGTGAGTCGGGGTCTTGAATGGCTCATGCTACATTTTTAACTGTGGGACCAGAATAAGCAGAATAGGAGCAATAATGCAGCAGAGTGTAATCTCAGAAGCAGCTCTCAGCCATCTTTTGGCTCTCAGCTCATTAATTATAGTTGGCAGAGAAAGCACGAATGCTTCAAAAAGTTCTAAAATGTTAGGTTGTGTCTTTTATGTGCAGATCCTGACCGTCCTGGGTTTGGCCTTTTAAATACAACACGGAAAGTAAGAAAAATTCCACTTCCCTCTGTGTCTGGAGGGACCTATTATATTTCTATAAAGATATACAACTGAATAATACGGAAATTAGTGGAAATGAGGATAAGTCAGAGACTTTATTCTTCCCTAGTTTAACTTTATGATGTGTGTGTGTGTGTGTGTGTGTGTGTGTGTGTGTGTGTGTGTGTGTGTGTGTGTGTGTGTGTGCGTGTGTGTAGTATGTGAAACCGATGAATTTCCAGGAGGAGGTGCGCGCCCACAGAGACCTGGACAACTTTCTAGCACAGGCTAGCATACTGCTGGATGAGAGGGCCACCACACTGGACGAGGTCCTGAGAAGGATGCTGGCTCACCTGCTGGAGGAGGGCCGCGAGAGCTGCGATCCGGATGAGGTCATGAGCTCGGTGTTCACAGACGCAGGAGGAAAGGACTTTGACGGTGAACAGCGTGCATGAGCGGTTTTGTTTTGGACACACCTTGATATGGAGGCATCAGAGATTTTTCTCCCCCCAACAGTTCACCTGCTGTCAGAAACCATTCAGGGCGTGACGTCCACTTCCACTGGAATTCATTACCAGCAGTCCTGGCTTTGCATTCTGTGAGTCCCACTAAAACCACCTGCCGTTGGGACTGTTTTTTATAAAAACAAATATCCATGCCAACAACTGCGGCGCAACTGCTTTCTCTCTAATCCAGCACCAACCTGAGGAGTCTGCAGAGGCGCCACGTGTGCATCGCCCGCCTGGACCGGCCACAGAACTGGGGCGTCAACTGCTGCGAGGCCCGCTACGTCATCTTTATTCTTGCCCCCCCCCGAACGGTGAGGTCGCCTGCGTGCACCGGTGTCGAAGATAAATGAAGTAAAAATAATCTAGTACTCATTTGATCATGTGTTGAAAGGAAAAGGTTTAGCAATTCAGATATGAAAATGATAGTGTCCGTCACATCTAAACAGACTGATGACCTGATTCACATATTACTGCATCCATCTTGCTTCTTCAGAAAAGCACCAAGACGGCGATTGAACTTGGCAGGACGTTTGCTACGATGTTCTCCGACATCTCCTTCAGACAGAGGCTCCTGGAGACCAAGACGCAGGAGGAGTTCAAGCAAGAGCTGCTCTCCTACAGACAGAAGCTCTCCACAGTCCAAGAGAAGCCCGTTGAAGAGGAAGAGGAGGACTCAGATCCGCGCCGTGGGAAAGCACTTCAGGTGCGCCGGCCGACATCAGTTCGGTTCTATAGAGGCAGCCCTTATGGCAATAATAAAAAACCTGGATGAGGCCACCCTGGAGTTTTCCCGCTGCGTCCAGGAATAAATATACTATGCAATAAAGCAGTTGAGGCCGGTTATTTGATTATCCTCTTTCCACGCTCCCTCAGCAAGGACTGAGGGATGAGAAGCAGCTGGTCACCAGACTGAAACAGCTGTTAAGTGAACCAGGGTTCTGGCAGCAGAATGTATGCAGATCCATGTATTGATAAACTACTTCATTACGCCCAGACTTTATGAACAGATATGTGTGTGTTCTCCAGGAGGTCGCTCTTGATTGAACACCCCAGAGAGAGCGCATTTTATGCAGGCTGTAAATGGCAACTGTTAACAGCAGATAGTGTTTCCCAAACAGCATTCAAATGCTGGTTTATGGCTGCTAGATAAATTACCTTCGACCGCTGTCTTTTTGGAACAACCGCTGCTTCATCACAGCAGGAGACGTGTCTCTCCACTTGTCTCCCCACATGTGTTTCCACTTGTCTCTCCGAGACTTTAATGTTATTGAAATCTTACAAAGCTGAAAACTCTCAATAGCATCTCTACGAGATGGTATGAAGTAAGTCAGTAGAGAGTCAGAGCACATTCTTCAAGTTTTCAATGGTGTTTGCTCATATTCACTGCAAAGAAACATCCTGGCTCTTGTTATTAGACAAAAGGCTGATACGGTAAGTTGGTCTTTATTGCTTTATCCCAGCACAGGCCTCTTCAGCCCTGATGCGTCACAGTTGGTTCCTCCCTTCTTTTGCTGGCTGGTTCAAGATTGCTTACCCTGTTATAAACATGTAACTCTAGATTCTCAGTTGCTCTGAAGCTGGTCTTCATCGTGATCTTTGTGTTCACAGTGCAAAGACTTTCTCAAAGCTGGTAAAGGTGTGTACAGGGACCTTCGACGCCGACTCCCTCTCTACCCCTCAGACTTCACAGATGGTAATTATTGGAGATTCCCGCAATCCTCTCTTGTCTGATTTGTTCATTAAATAGATCAGATGTCGGGATACATATTCCTCAAGGCAATAATCGTTTCAATGACACGTTTAGGCTTAACCGGGAAAGATCGTTGCCTGCTGAAGTACACCACCACAGCTATTTTCCTCTACATCGCTATTCTGCTGCCTGCCATTGCCTTTGGCTCGCTGAATGACGAAAGCACAAGAGGAGAGATAGGTGAGCCTGGGCCTGGGGCGTTTTCTTATACCGGAGCCCCCATTTTATCTTCAGCAGTTGATCTTCTGTCTTTTACTTTCTGCGGCAGATGTTCAGAAGACCATTGTTGGCCAGAGCATTGGAGGGGTGATCTATGCCTTATTTGCCGGGTCACCACTTGTCATTCCACTCACCACGGCACCGCTGGCCATCTTCATCAGCGGTGCGTACTGGGTTCTGTGGAGGATGAGGAATAGATCACTAAATAAAACCAGAACATGCACGCGGGAAATGCTTGAGCTGAAGTTCACAACAGTGTTGACTGAGCTGAATTCTGTGGGTGCTGAATATTTTAGGTTTAGGCTGAATATTTTAGGAATATTTTTTGTTTCCACCATCTCTGCTGCAACACCAGCAGAAACAGCAGCTCCTTCTACTTTTCAGTTGACCCGAGCCCAAAGGCCACCGTGGGAGAGCTGATCTTTTTGATGATCAGTCTCAGCAGCATCATATGTGATGCTGATCTTTTTTAATGGATCACAGGATAAACCTGTGGAGATCCAGTGAAATCTCCTTAAAGCCCTTTTGCAACAACCAGGTGAACCAGGCAAAGAACTGTGGGAGGCTTCTAGTGAAAGGTTAATCTAAAATGTGTGAGAATGTGTCTGCGTGTGATTTTTATTTCTCTTTCTTTAGTCATCAGGGGCATCTGCGATGACTACGATCTTGATTTCGATTCTTTTTACGCCTGCATTGGTTTGTGGAACAGTCTGTTCCTCATCCTCGGAGGCTTGTTCAACGTCAGCCTGCTGATGAAACTCTTCAAAAGGTGAAACCGCAGCAGCAACCACGAGTGGCTTTTTCAAATTCACTCTGATGCATCAGGCACACATCAGTTGACTCCTGCCAGAGAGGAGAGACCTTTGTTTGAATGTTAAAGCTGTACGACATAGAAAGCGATGATGTCACGGTTGTGCCCATGCGCTCAGCTGATTAGTCCTGCTCTTTTCCAGATCAACTGAGGAAGTCATCGCATTGTTCATCTCAATAGCGTTCGTGGGAGATGCCGTAAAGGGCACGGTGAAAAGTAAGCCGAAACCCATTCTCTGCCTCTCTGTGGCTGCGGGGAAATGACGCATCCATGCTTTTGTTTGTCAAATATTAAAGCTAATCGGAAAAAAAAAAGTGTTGACCATCTTGTGCATTGTGGCCAAGCAGATCGTTCTGTAATCTAAAAAAAAAAAACTTTGTACAAGTCAAGTGTGTGAACATATGGTGGCAAATGTAGGAGTGACATTTAAGCTCAAATGCTACAGCGCTTGTTTATTTGCCCGTGTCTCCAGATTCTTCCCATTTTTCCCTTCACAGTCTTTCAGCACTTCTACCATGGACCCACGCTGACAACCACAAACAGCACGCTGGTGTTTCAGCAGCTAGAGGGGATCCTGAATCAGACCAACAACCAGACGGGAAACGGTTTGGGTGAACACGGCCAAGCTGATGGACACACGTTAGTCTTCCTGCCCCAGTCTCTGGTGGAATGCACAAGAGAAATGCCCATCCTCTGTCTGCTGCTCATGCTGGGGACCCTGTGGCTGGGCTACACCCTCTACCTCATCAGAAGGAGGTAAATAGTGCTCATTAGCTGCTTTATTAGGGCAAAATGTTCAACCCTAGTCTTTTTGAACTGTCCATTGTCAAGTGACCACTGGTACATCATTCACTATATCAAATACACGCTTCAATTTATGAGGATGATACAACTTTTATGACAGAACAAAACTATGGCACAAACATCATAAATAAGTCACCACAGATTTGCGTCACCCTGTGATGTCTTCTGAAGTGCACTATTCCTTCCACAGCCCATATCTGAACGATAAGATCCGGGAGGTGGTTTCTGACTGCGCTCTGCCGATCTCAGTGGTGATCTGCTCCTTCATCGGCTCCTACTTGTTCCTCGATATAAAGCGTGAGAACAGCTCTCCCCTTTTTAGGTCTTTCTCACAGCTGACAGCAGAACACTTTCGGACTTAAACTCGCGACCTTGGTTTAGAAAACTGGTTTATAAATCCTCCGAGGGATGAGAAAATGAAAATACAGCTGCTTTTATTTGTTCTCATCCTTTTGCAGTTTTAATAAACCTCTTTCTGTTGTGTAGTGGGTTTATGGTGTGTAACATTCTCATCCTCTGCATAGTTCCTGTGTTTAGTGTCCACGATGGTCCAATCTTCAACTACCCTCCTTTTGATAAACTGTCTGGAATGAGCGCCCTGAGTGCCGTCGGACTGGGTTTCCTTCTTGCCCTTCTCATATTTATTGACCAGAACATCGTCATCTCTCTCACACATGTCCCGGAGCACAAGTGAGACTCTTTTGTTTCCATTTCCCGCTGTGAAGGAACACTAAAATGGTCAGAATAGGAATCAACACGGGAATCTGTGTGTGCATCAGGTTACTGAAAGGCACGGCGTTTCACTGGGATCTGATGCTGACAGGCTTTATAAATATCCTCATGTCCTGTCTGGGGTTGCCATGGATGCACGCTGCCTTCCCGCATTCATCCCTACACGCCCGTCAGCTGGCCAAAGTGGAACAGCACGTAGAGAACGGACACCTTTACACCACGTGAGTCGCATGTTTGGGTCCAGTTAGAATAATTGGAGGCTTCATTTCAAACATGGTTAAAAAAAATGGGAGAAATCAAGTTCTTGAGCAAGGCCATTAACCACTAAATGATCCCAGGCTGCCACTGAGGAATGGGTTCAATTTCACTAACGTATGTGTCAAAAATATTTTATCAGCCCATGGAAGTTGTTCATTCGTGACGTCCAGTAAAATTTTGACATTTAGTGCAAACACTGAGTAAAACCAGAATAATTTGAGACTATGGAAGACATGTGACAAGTCAAAGACTAGCTTGGATCGGACCCAAACCTTCACCAGTTTTTCTTTGTTGGTTCTTCAAATCCTCTGCTATAAAATCAGGAGGACACTTGTATTGTCTGTGGGAAAATCCTGCAAGGTGATTTGGCAGATGGTGAACAAGATTGCTAATTTTGAAATGACCACTACCTTCTGAATACAAGACAAGATTCTTCACACTCATTTCCAGCCATTTAAGGCTGACGACACGTAAAATCACCTTTTCTTTGTATCACCATCTGTCATAAGATTATCATGCAGGAGTTAATCCCAGTAATAGATTACATTACAGAGGGTCACCACATAAAAATGTCTCTGCAGTGATTCAAACTAAATAAAGAATGCATTAATTACACTCTCATCTATAATAAAAGTTGTTCACATCTATAATTAATCCCCAAAGGACTCACAGACCCAGATAAGTCTTGTTATGCTGGCCTGTTTGCAGGACACAGTGGTTTTTATAGTTGCTGTATAGACCCCCCCAACTTACCCACCCACAAGGGTTAAAGTCTGTGTGTCTGCCTTTGTGTCTGACAGCATCGTCAGCGTGAAGGAGACCCGTCTGACCGCACTGGCAGCCAATATCCTGATCGGCCTGTCAGCATTCATGCTGCCGATTCCTCTGCAGTGGATCCCTAAACCCGTTCTCTACGGCCTCTTCCTCTACATCGCAGCCACTTCGCTTGATGGGAACCAGATGGTTGATCGCATGTGCCTGCTGCTCAAAGAACAGGTGAGCCATGCCTGACGGCTTTGCACCTGAACACATCTCCAGATAACAAAAAACGCAACAAATAGTTATAATAATAATAATAACAAATAATTGAGCTTAATTTGCCTGAATATTTCATTATTTTAACACTATAAGTTAATTCTAGGACTTGTTAAGAAGCAATTTTGCACTTTTCCCCCCTACTCTATGGTCAAATAATAATCTAATGTGATGTTAAATCAAAGACAGAACTCACAAGACTACAAAGGCATTCAGCGTATATGTCCAGTGGCTTTAAGTCTCCAGAGGCCTGTGTAGAGACAGCCTCTCAGTTGTGGTCATCAGTCGATCCACCTCATCCTTAGACCGCTGAATCCGTTTGTAACCTTTAGATGAGTCGAGACAGCTGAGTATCAGTCTGAGGTATTGAGGTCTGCACACTAACCCGATTTCAGTCAGCTAGCAGAAACTGTCCAACCACAAGTCGAAGGAGCCCGCTGGAGAGACAACAGCATGCACCCGGCGTTAACACACACGCAGAGCCTCAAAATGTTCACTGCTCTCGCCACTGACAGCTGTGTAACAAATCGTCAAGGTATTTCAGATCAGTGCAGGCACAAATGCCCTCCAAAAAATGTGAGCAGCCCCCACACACTATATGGTTTGTTCTTGACGTTTGCCTGATTTTCTCACCGCTCATCACAGGTTCAGTGAACAAACTTCCAAAGTAAAAATAATAACCAAAGATAGGTTTTTATCAGACAGATGGGTGACACAGGATTTGGCCCCCAAGAAGGTCAGATGCCAACAGTCCACATGGGAGTTTGATGTGACTTTATTTTTATGTAGGTAGGAGGAAAATAAAATAAAAAATATATCTAATTGAGAGGCATGGCTGCAGTTGGCGCATGGGAAATAAACTGTCATTAGGTGTTTTTTTTACGATCACTATACGCTATGAATGACAAGCATTTACAAGTCTAATTGGTGGAAAAGGAAGCATTTTAATCATCTACCTCCTCTCCATCCAGACCTCCTATCCTCCCACCCACTACGTCCGCCGCGTGCCTCAGAGGAAAGTGCACTTCTTCACAGGAGTGCAGATGATCCAGCTGATCATCCTCTGTGCGTTTGGGATGTACCCCCTGCCCTACATGAAGATGGTCTTCCCCCTCCTGATGATACTGCTGGTTCCTATTAGGTGAGTTGAGCTAAATCAAACCCCCAGCACCACTGGTTGCTTCAAAAATGCACGTGTACCATTAAAGACCAGCTCAGCTTGGATGGGTTGACTAAACAATACCTGGTGTCACTGTGCTTTCACTCAGGACCAGCCTGCTTCCTAAAATGATCGACGCCAAATACCTGGACATCATGGATGCCCAACATATGTAACTACAGAGCAGGACACAGTTATTTTCACCAGCTGGAAGGGAAACAGACTCTGGACTGTAAGATTGTGATACTTCAGCAGATACTACATGCATGTGGGCTGCTCATTGGACATTGATAACTCTCATTTGCTTCTTTTGTTTTTACTTTTTTAGCTTGTGCAGCTCTATTGTGCAGAATTTGCTTGTAGCTGACAGGCGCAGGCGACACCTAATGCCAGAGACATTTTATGGAGCATTTCACTTCATTTGATCATCATCATTTACACGGCCTAATATTGAGCCACGTGGGCCCTCACGCAGTGTTCTTGAGGGAGGTGGTGATTTCAGTCACATCACATTGAAATCAGGCTGGTAGATATACAAGAGGGACAGTTCTGTTTATAATAAAAAGTAAACGTCTTATTAAATTAAACCAAGCTGTTAAATAATAAAAATAAATCTTCTTTTCTTTACACAGCACCTCCTCTACATTATTGCTCCCACTGCAAAATAGTTAATATGCAGCACTCATCCCCGATACTGTAGATAACTGCACCTGCTTAAATGTCATCACGCACAGCGTCAGCACAATGCCACCCTTTGTTCAGCTGAGCGGGAGGTCAGCTGTAAAGCAAGTGCTCCGACAGATGGCGGTAGAGTCTCAGCTTCAGGCTGGTTTCAGAGCAGCACGTTGATCCACCGGTAACAATTGAGCTGCGTTCAAGTCACCCACTGAAGAAAGAATCCATGCTGTATTATATTTAGCGGCGTGTTTCTATTACATTCCACAAAGTCACTTTTGTAAATGAACATGGATTTTACTGTTATCTCTGGCCTGATGCCTTTCGGTTTGGAAAAGCAAACCCTGGCAGACCCACTGACCCAAATGACAAACAAAATGAAGCTCAATCTCTTAACTAATGAGCCAGAATGAAGCAGTAAACCCAATTGTTGGCGGTGCCTATGTGAAGATGTCACAGCGACTGCAGCAGCAGGAGGAAATCTATGGCTTTGACACTGACAAACCAACCTCTATAGGAAAAACACTATGAAAATGAGAATAATAATACAGAAAAACTAGCAATGAAGGTTTTGTGTCTGGAGACATGCATCCACGCCATGATAGGCAATCAAACCTGTGGCACAGTGGGCTTCAGCCCATCTTATCTCAATGAGTACCTCACAACATTGCTCACAATAAGCCTTATGAGATCAGAGCACACCACAATGGTGAACCTTATCTTCAGGACATTTAGCTTCTCCCTCCAACACAGATGCATCCACTGTATTCTGTTAGCTGTAAAACAAACCTGCTGATCGCAAACAAAGGTGTGCAGATCATTCATAATAACCAAAATGAAGGGCCGCCGGGGATATGTGTCATTTTCTTGATATATGATAAGAAGAATGCCGCGGTTATAATCATATTCAAATTAACAGGTTACAAAACACCTCGCCTGCTGAATAAAACATGCCTATCCTCTTTTTTGGATTTGGAGCTTCCCATTGATGGCAAATTCTGCTGCTCATTGTCCTTTAAAGAAGTGCCAATTGCATTGGAAATACATGCAACAAAGTAGTGGGGGAAAAAACACGCAGGATTAAAGTTTTTTTTTTTTTAAGCTTAACAACAACAAGAGAATTTATTTTAGAAGCAAAATCACTTGCTTACAAGTGCTGCTGTGCTATTTTACTCCAGGTCTGCAGGTGTGTATAATATATTTAAAGCTGGCCTTCTTGGAAGGAAGAGTGCATGTGAATAATTTGTACGTGAGTCTGGGTGGGAGGAGCGCGGTGTCTTCATTAGCTGTCCCTGTCCTCCATGTCTCTAAAGCGTGCTCTGTGTGCCTGAAATTACCTCGTCAACCTGTCCTCTCACAAGACACCGTGCTGCCAGAGAACTTTCTCTTGTGGCCGCCTCCTGTCTGAAGGCGAGGTGGAGAACGACCCCCACAGCTGTAATCTGCACTCAGACCAGGGTGCAGGAAAGTGCGAGCTGTCATTCAAAACTAATTCTGCACCCGAGCTGCAATGCTCTCACACCTCCAGGATTCACACCCCTCCTCTTGGTTCGCATCAAACAGATTTTTAACACTTAATCTCAAATGAATAGGGCAAGCATCATGCCAACACGAGCTACGTGAGAGGATTTCTACCGGCTTGCACCAGTGTGGGAGGCTGCGGGAGAATCAGGAGCGCTAAGGTGACACTGGGACAGAAATCCACTGAAAGAGACGCTGTAGACAACCCAGCGAGTCTTCCATTAATAACCCGGTTGTTCAAGCGTGGTGCTGATGTCAGGATGCATTAAGGTCCGTCATCGAGATAGGATTGGTGTATCATTACAGGCGATAAAGCTATGTGAATGTGGAGCCAGGAGATAAGCAGAGAGGATTGGGCTTGTCTATGGGGAGTCCAGGCAGAAGCACTGACAAAACTCTGTGGGAGCACATACATTGATCCCACAACACATTCAGCGGATTTACACGTGCAGTCATCTAAATTTACTGTGTGCGTCCAAAACAAGTATTGTGTTCAGTTTTGTTATGTATGGATTGTAAATATGGAGCTTGAAGGAAGAGCGGTTCAGCTTCCAATCTAACCAATTAAGTAGTTTTTCTTTTAATAAATTCCGTGTTTGTGCGTCTAACCAGCACATTTGATTGGAACATTTTACGTAAGTTTAAAATACTGATCAAAGGTCTTTAAAGAAATTAACAAACAGAGTCAAAATGAACGTCGGGAGATGTCAGGTGTAGTGAGTCTGTATTACTGCGCCGGGTGTGAGAATTTATCCCCATGACAACACAGCTGCCAGCATATAGTCAAGGAACAACAGCAGACGTGTGCTGATGGCTGCAGATGCAATGACAAACAAGACACTGTGATCCAACTATTGGTCTGTATGATTAAACTTTTGGGCGTTTGCACTCTTGTGCAGAGAAAATATTTTATAAATGAATGATGTTAATGATAATTGTGATAATGATTGTTTCACATGTATAGGAAAGCCAACACAATCTGGGCCTGTATAGCTTCTGTGACATTTGGAAAGTGAAGACATAAATTAACTAATTTATGTGCCTGAAAGCACATAAATAAAAGAAAATGTCATTGACAGCCTTAACCTACCATGGTAGAGGAATCAAAACATGAATATATTCATTATCACGTTTGTTCATTGTGGATGTGTGATAATTAGACGGCTCAGAAGAGAGGCAGAGCAAATGTTAAAGTTGTTGCTATTAACTAAGTTGAGAGGAGTTCAGTGAAGGTCAGTGGTTATTACTCCCACATCAGAAGACAAAATAGAAACTTGTTCAAACATAAGAAAAAAATCCCAAATGGTGGCAAAAGTGCTTGGCATAATAAAGTAAGACCAGAGTGCAAAGGTCACAGGCACAGGAACCACGTGGCAGAATGAATTTATGATCGATCCATTTGGAAGAAACAATTGGATTTTAAAGAGCATAAATCAGGCGGTAACCTTGTCCAGGTTCCCATGGAAGTGAGGGCAATGTGTTTAAAATGTGGCTTCAAAAAGTGGAACTGAACTTCAATACAGGCATTGAAGTTCAGTTCTGAAGAGAAAGACTTCAGAATTGAAGAGGAATACATGAGACTAAGCAGGAGAGATGGAGATGCACATGTTTATTGCTGTTATCTTACAAGCATTACATCGAGTGTTAAAACTAGCGGTGTTTATAACTGCGGTGTTTATAACTGCTCAGCTAAACATTGAGGTTTCGTGAATATGACTTGTCTTCTGTTACCTTAGCAACAGGCAAAGTAAAGTCAGTTTAATTGGAAATACCAGTGTAATATTCAAACTTATATTTAGAAAAATGAAAGCATGAAAAGTGAGTGGAGTTTATGAAAGAGAGAGACCCAGAGAGAGAGAGAAACAATGGGTCATGTTGGTGGGAAATGTATCAAGACTGGTCCAAGGTCAGACTCTAGACCTGAGGGTTGATCAGTTCACCTGTTGAACGCGTGCTAAAAATCCTATAAACCTTTACTCAAACTCAGCAATACACCATCAAACACACAAACCTCTGAGGGCAGCATCATGACCACCGTTGCTGTTGCAGGTAATAGACAGAAAGGCTCCTGTTATTTGCCCATCTGCACAGCGTTTACAGTGGTGAAGACCTTTAATTGCCCAGCCTGAGCTTCGTGAGCAGGAGCTTCACGGTTGTTGGCTGGCCAGGAGACTAAAATGGCACAGCAGGAGCCTGGCATACAGCAGGCACATATGTTGGCCCTGCAGGGAAATTTCATCTATGTCAACATGTCTTCTGCTTGTGCGTGCATGTGTGTGTGATTGTGAGTAAGAGAGAGAGCGTGAGAGAGAGCGAGAGAGAGACTTCCTGTTACCTTGGAGTCCAAACGCTGCAGGAAGGAACAGATGTACTGTGCGCCGGGTGGAGGCTAAGGAAGGTTGAAATCTTCCCAGCGGATAGCTGCATAGGTCACACAGACATGTTAATTAAACTGTCAAAATGCAAAACCATGATCTGTCACTTAGCTCCACCTCACCAGGACATTAAATAACAACGGAATATTGAGGAAATCCACTCCTATTATCCTCCCTCCCCTTCTCTGACTGCAAACCAAGCACACATTCATCGAGTGGCTGCTCTCAGGCCCCTAACGCTGTGAAGAGCTTCTTGTGTGTTGTTGCTTGAGATTATAGAGTGAGTGTTTGGTTCTACTTGGGCGCCGTTATCACTCATCAAAACCATGTAGTACTCTATCGACTAACTGATCCATTGCTGACTTCCCAATTCATTCTCCCCCCCTCATGTTTAGAATGATGTCATGGTTCTGAAACAAGAGAAACAGTTTGACCTTTTAGTGTATCAAATGGGCAGATTCATACTTCTCAGTAATCATTCACATAAAGTGATGTTCAGTCTCCAGTATTGTTGCTGGGATTACTGTTCCCCTACACATTCTCTCTGTCGGCTTTTGTTGTATTTTTAATTGTCTTGTCATTGCACGTCCTCATTTGTCTCCATTGTGATTAATCTCATGTGTTTCACCTGTGCACCTCATTGTCTCCTCCTCCTCCTCTGGCTATTTAACTCCCCTGTCTGGCTTCCCTTGCTGTGCTCTTCTTTGTGCTCGGGATTGTGGCTTGATTTATCTTTTTGGTTTCTGTTTCTGCCCTTTTCAATTGTTGAACTAGCAGAAGCTCGTCTGCATTTGGACTCCGACTCCTGTGTTTGCAGCAGAAATGTCACACCCCAAATACCATTAAGCTTACGTTTGAATCTGAATTACTGGGTTTGCTGGTTGCCAGATTTAGCCTGGCAGTGGAATCTTCGACCACGGTTTATCTTCAAGTTTGAGCTAACTTGACATTCTTGAAAACAAAGCTGTCAACAACTGAGACACGCTTGGCTTCTTCCAACAGACGTGTTTTGGTCCTGACAAATCCACAATGTCCACATATTGAGGGCTAGTCTGTCTTTGGGTTAGGGGCTGTCAGAGAAGCTAATGTTCTAAAAAAAAAAACCTGTTTTCACATGTACTATCTTACCTTTTAATGAAATTCACGCTTTATTTATTAATCATGTCTATGATGGTATCGCTGCAGGAACGTTTTGCAGAATGCTTTTAGTTGGTGTTAAATTCAGCATTAACTGTCTGAAGGGTTTGCTATGTTCTGTCATTCTCACCTTCCTGATTGCCCTAAAGCTGCCACCTGTCTTCTCCCCACTCCCACCTCTGCCTCCTTTGTCTCCCCCTCCCTCCATATAAAAAATCCTGTTACCTCCTCCCTTCGACTGGTACTTTTCAGTTTTTTTCTCCCAATTTTGGACTTCAGTATTGTTATTATTCAGGTTCTCTTTGGGTTTTGTCTCGGTACTGGTTAATTTTTCCTCCTGACCCCCCCCCCCCCCCCCCCCCCCCCCCCCCCCCCCCCAACAGCAGTCCTATTGAAAAAGAGCCTGTCATAATAAAAACACATGAGGGAAAAATGAGTTGTTTATGAAGAAATAACTACTTGAAATAGTCCCCTCTAATTGCAATAAATGATTGTCACTTGAATGGTTTTGTAAGAAGAGCAGTAGACTTTCCATTCTCACCCAAAGCCACACTCGAAAGGCGGCCGAATGTAAACAAGAAAAACGCTTCCCCTCCTGGATAATTTTCTCAATTTTCCGAGCCGTTCAGGAAAACACACAGCTGGGTTCTTCCATATTCACGACACGGAGAGACACAAGTCAAGGAGATTCGACTTTGTCTCCTGATGAAACATTTTCAGTCAAGAGCGGCGCGTCTGTTATTTCCCGCAGCATTCTTTTATATTTCGCTTTAAACAAAGATGTCAAGAAGAGTGATTCTGGTGCAATAAAATGCCTCTAAAAACAGTGGAGCGGGCAGGACCGCTGGACAAACCCCAGCGACTGGCTAACTGTGTGGGAACCGATAATGACACAGACGCTGGGCATACAGATGCAAATATTTCAGTAATTAAAAAGAGGAAAAAAACCCTCATGCACACGTTTTTGTATTTTTCTCTCCAAGATGCACGTGTGCTTTTGTCTTTTATAATTTGAGCCCTCACATGGCCTTCACATGTGAAATGTTGGGGGAGGGGCGCAGAAAATAGGACAAGGATGTGCTTTCTTCTACAAATGCGAGTTGTTGTTATACACAGGAAATAGCAAACATAGAAACATGGAAAAAGGTCGGTCAGTCTGGCTGTGTGATTTATGTCGTGAGCATTGGAGTATTGTTATATGGTAGATTTCCTTCATTCCTGACCATAGTTTATTCATTAAAAAGGGGGTGCAGCGATAACCAGATGAGAAGCAGGACTGTATCCACCTATAGTCCATCGGCAGACACACACACATGCACTCCCAGATGGGCCTGCAGGATCAGGAAGAATCGCTGCTTTTTCCTGGTCAGGGTCACTGGGGTCTCTGCACCCTATCACAGTGGCCACTGAGGGGCTGGTCAGGATTACACCCAGGTCAGGGTGTCAGTCCACTACAGACATGCATCATTCACGCACGCACTCAGTCAGAGTATAATCTGTATGGAAGTGGATAGAAACTCACACAGGCACATGATAACGCCCCTCTCACCCCAGGCAGAGTCAAAGCCAGATCCTTTTTTACCCGAATTATACAGTTGCTTCAATAAATATCCACAATTTCTGACGCATCATCGGTATATTCAGACATGGGGCTAAGGTTTCAGCAGCAGTTACTTGGACATCATTCGTATTTCCTCTTTTAACCACTGTTTGCCCAACTGTGATCAATAGCCGTCCGTATTGGTTTGCAGTATTTTTTATTTATTTATTGGCAAACTGGGTGGAAAAGACAAACATCTCTTGACACTTAAGGAAAAATGGCGCATGAGCCATCTCACTACCCTGGCAGCTCATAGCCTTTATTTCTACCCCTCCATATTTCTGATTCTCCCTTTATTTCTGTATTTATTTCCCCACCCCCTCTTTATTATTGGTTTGCACTTTCTAGCCTGGAAACTTCTCCTCATCTGCAGTGAAATTGTCCCACACAACCATCTGTCATACTTATTGTCCTATCAGTTCCTCATTACACACTTGTTTACATCTTATACATGGTGCCGTCCATGTTTGGTTTAAAGGTGGTGGTTTTTCACAACATGGGGACTAATTAGCTAAAATGGAACATTCTAGATAACGACACGCCACTCAGGATAAACAGGATGGAAATGTTTGTCTGGAAATGGTGCATCACATTCCTACACAAGATTAAAAAAAATAAAAACAGAACGCCGTTTGTAGGAAATGGTAAAGATCAGAAACCACATTTAGAAGAGCGCTCACACTGCAGACCTGCTTCTCTGGTGCTCGGGAGAGGGAGTGCTACACTGGAGGGTTCACACCAATGTGCATTGAAATGCAAATGTGGGGAAAATACAATAACAAGCCGGCAAGTGCTCGCTCGCACCATAAGCAGGGCAAAAACAGGAAACAAACACTAAGTCATTAACATAAAAAGGAGACAGTGAGGAAAAAGATGGAGTAACATAATTAATTCAGCAATAAAAAAAAACATCTCTGACAATGTTGCAAAACAAAATCGGGTCTGTAAAAACCAGAAACACACACAAGCCAGGAATTTTGGACAAATTTGGGTAAAATATGCCAAAGGCACGATGCATGAGAGCAATAAGAATGTATCGAGGTCCTGCATTTACACACTGGGGAGATTTATCCAGTCACGTGTTCAGTCCCTGTGAAGGTGGAGCTGGAAGCATTTGTCATGTCAGAAGTAGACAAAAGGGAGGAGAGGAACGGTAGAGGAGCCAGTTAAAGATGAACAAGGAAGACAAATATTTACAGGGGAGACTGCAGACTTGGGTGTTTCTGCATTTAGTGCTCTGTCATGTTGTTTTAACGTCTCTGAAGGAAGAAAAAAACCGAGAGGAAACGTCAGCGAGGGACAGGAAGTAATGCAATCGGACACACCAGAAGTCGCTCCCAGTCCCTCATCAGCAAGTTTCAGAGGGACGCCTGCATGAATACCGACAACCAAATCAAACGGGGACTTAAAATTCCAGAAACAACAGCCAGCATATGGTAACTGATCCTTTGTTCTGCACAGAGTGAACAATGCTGCATCCATATCTAAGAACACACCAGGAATGGGGTCTAAATGAATCCATGACACTCTAATATGCAGTGTGGAAAAAGGTGGCTTCCTCTTATGACTTAAGGCAGTGAGAACATGACAGGGCTGACCTGTATGGAGGAGACGATGTGGAACAACTGCACCATTTAACGGGTTACGCGATATTAGAAAATAATACAGCACTGGCAGCAACAACCCTGCATCAGAAAATGGTTTTATAGTTTGATATCCAATGTAAATGGTGCCCTCCTGTCACGCTGAGAGGAGCTGATACCCTCTCCGATGTGCTACTGTGTGCCTCGGTTATGTTATGTAAATACAATACACATGCAGCATCAAGTGAAGGCTTGAATACAATCATCTTCCTCACACTGATGTAATATCACATGAACACAGCGTTCCAGCTGTGTGACTCGCTTCCTTTGTTCATGGAGCGTCCTCTCTTTACTACTTGTTTCCTCTCCTTGCATCTGAGTGCAGGAGAAGATCACTGAAAGCGCCGCACATACGTGTATGAAGCAGGAAAACGAGCCCCATCTGTGGGAGGCAAAGATGTCATTTGATGTTGCACTTTTATTTTCGTACTATAGTTTTTTTTGTGGTTCAAGCTGTGGGCCATTGCACAAGCACAGGTTGCAACATGCATGCAATCTTTTAAAACCAGTAGCTGAGAAGGGCCTCTTCTGTACATGTACAGGTCATCCAATAGTTTCATAAAGCCATGTGGAGTTCATGGTACAAGATCAAACACCTAGAACTGTTAACTGTGGCAGGGAGAAATGTTCAGGCAGGGCTGGAGAGAAGGATCAATCAGGCTTCAGCCTGCAGGGTAACTGCACCTGATGGGGATGTAAAGTTAATCACTGATGCCGTGGTAATACAAAAACGCCTTATTTTGCTGTGAATTCCTCAACACTTCCAGTGATGCTGCAGATGCATGGGAGATGGAGGAGTTGAGACATTGCACAGCGCCTTTCCTGCGCTCAGACACCTGGGGCCTGTGGTGTTTGTATAGATGTTGATTTGACTGTGATAGATGTGGTGGCGGCTGTGAGAGTGCAATATGATAAAGCAGTGGGAGGCGGACCAGCGCGTGCTGTGGTATGAAGCCGAAACTCTCTCGTTCCCAAGGAAAATAAAAGCGGCGGAGCTTTATGACGACGTGGCTCAGCAAGCTCCAAATGAAGCACAACGTGTGGTGTTCTTCATCTCCGAACAGGTTGCTAAGTCTGCTGCTAGCAGAATACTTTTTTTTAAAGCATTGGTGTCTCCTCTAGCTAAACACTGGGTTCCTTTTTGATGGTTTATTACTCTGCAACAGGAAAAACATATGGATTTTAAATGGTATCAAATGATATCGCCACATCTGAGAGAGCAACAAGGGCTGACAGCACCAGGATTTGAGCCAAGTCTTTGACTGTAGGAAAATTCCCCCTTCAGCATGCAAATACTCGCTTGAAAGATACTAGGGCTTCAGAATATGTATTAAACAAGTTTGTCCACTCTGTGTGATGCTGGGGATGCAGTAAGTCTGCAAGAATTGGCTATTTTACTGGGGTTTTTTTTAAGGCAACATTGCCAGAGATTAAAATGTTTATCATTTTCAGGACGTTTCACATGAAGCAATTCTACTTTTTTAAAATCTTCAAAAGGGAGGTAAAGTCCAGGCATCTAGCACATTTTTCAATTTTTAAAAGCACTCCCCCAGAATATTTTTCTTTTCTTCCACAATCACCATTAACTTACTGTATGAATTTAACGCCACCATGAAAGCAGCACCTGATTTAAGTGTGAATTCTCACTGTTCACTTTATTTAGTGCCGTTTCTAAGAATTCTTTCACTTTGATTTCTGCTGTGCTGTGATAAAACTATACCACCAGAGTGCACACATAGTGTTTGGATGTTGTGATTGGTTAAAGTTGGAGAAGACGATGGGCAAATGTCCCAAATGTATCTCAACCATGTAAACCTGTATGAGAGGACCTGTTAATCAACCCGCTAAACAAATTAATAAAGAATTTTGCGCTGTTTGCTACACTATTAGCTCCCACAAGTCCCCGTAGATTCTAGATGTCCACCATTATTTAACCAGTCACCTCTAAGCTTCCCACCGCCAGCTTTCGAGCGACAGAGCAACAGCTACAACATTTATGATTTAAGTTTCTGTCACACTGTGAATTCAATTAGTTCACATACAAGGATGCATCATAAACTACTCGCAGGCCTCTTTGATGTGCACGCTCATTCACTTGTACACGTGTCAGATAAATCAGCATTCCTCTGGGAAATTAACTCAAAGGAATTAGGCTCTGTTAATCCTCTTTCCCATTTAGAGCAACCAGGTTATTGGCTTTTGACATTTAAGACATGTCTTTACTGGAAAATGCATCCCGTAACCCTCTTCCTTAAGTGCAAGAACGCATCACACTTTCTTCTTCTTTCTGTCCGTATCAGACCTTTTATTAAGTTACTGCTAATGCCGGCCAAGCATTTCCTTACAGCCGGTGTTTCACATTTAAAGCACTGAACATGAGATGGCTTTTAATGTGAAGTAGCGGGTATGGCTGACTACAGCAATCATACAGTATTTTCTGTGGACTCAGGATTCACTGTCTCATGTCCACACTAAGTGACGATGGACATCACTTTTTTAAATGAACCCGCACTTATTCACACGATCCGGCTTTAACAGAGATTGACCTCTCGAGCAAAAACCTGATCTCTACAACAACAAAGCACGTCCAGGTTTTCTCCCAGTCTGCCCAACTTCCACCCTCTGTAGCCACCCGTCACCTTCTCGCACCATCAGCAGTGATTGCCAGTCAGGGTGTCTCCTGCTCATCAGGACAGATGAGATTTCACCCGTCGCAGCTTGCACAGCAGTTTTGGCTCAAGGATGCTTTAACATGTAAATTAGAGGGTGCTCCTCCACCCGGGTACAGCTAACGAGAGCTGGAGCCTTTTTAGGATTTTAATAATGTGTATTTTGTAATGTCTGATACTGGATGAAGCTGTGCATTGTGTCTATTTGTACAGTATGTGAGGTTTTTTTTTTTTTTCTTTTAAGCTTACAACAGAAAAATACAACCACCTGGAAGAGCTGAATACAAACATGAAATACTGCTTTGAAGCAACGATGAGAAATATGTTTGATATCTTTGAAAGGGGACACTTTCTTGCTTAAGGACAAGCTTTGAACAAATTGCACAAACATTTGAGCACCTCTCAGATTGTGGCAGCACTATTGCCTCTCAGCAAGAAGGTCGTAGGTTCGGTCCCCCTTTATCTGTTGTGTCAGTGGGCCTCCAGATCTGCGTGGGCTCCGATTTTCCCCACCATTCCAAGGTGTCCCCCATCTTTCAGGTCACTCCTTGATGACCAGTCTGCAGCTCTGGGTGGTTAATTGTCCTTGTTAGGGGAGGTTGGTACTCAACTCAGCTCGTTAGCTGTCGGACTAAAAGAAAAAATCAATGTAAAGCTTTTACTCAAAGCAGCTGCAGAAGCAATGCAGTTTCCTGTCAGTGCTGCATTGACTGTCAGAAGCTTCTAAGACAAAGCTGCACATGCTTCCCACCCCTGAGAAGATGAACCACGTGTGTGTGTGTGTGTGTGTGTGTGTGTGTGTGTGTGTGTGTGTGATGAAGACATTTTGCAGCCAGAAGAGCCTAGTTAATTGAAATATATGTGTCCACCATTAAGAATTAAAAACGCTGGGTGCATCCATGTTGTAAAAGTGGTTTGGACGTGCAGAGAAGCTCCTCTGCATTGAAAACAATATTTCCGCTGATGGAACGAGGCTTAAGGAAGACTAATAGCAGGCTGGGGCTATTTGACGACACAGCAGGTGATCAGAAAAGTGGATTGCCGCCTGAGGAAGTGTTTCCTTATTTCAGTGGGATTGTTAAGTGTTCCTGAGGGTAATATTCTATTAAAGGTGTCCTAAAGCTGCACTTCACACTGATGGTATACAGGACATAAAGCCTGGAAGCTTTCTATCATCTTAAGGGTGTCCTAGGTTGACATATTCACAACCACATGCCTCCAGCTAATTGGAAATATGGAAGATTAGTGTGAGTTTTCCTGGGAGAACATGCTGCACAGCATTTACCATTAATGGCGAGCTACCATCCATTCTCACACGTTCGCGGCGGTTGTTATCGATGAGTTTTGAACTGCTTTTCCGTTTGAATTTGTCATGTTTTGTCATTTCCTGCTGATACAAACTTGTAGTTTGTGTCACCAATTTTTCATCGGTGTTGATCTGTTTGAGATCAAAGTGTGGAACAGCCCTTTAACGAATGCTAAATCTTGGTAACAAAGCTTTTTTTTTTTTGTAGAATTAGTGCATTAGAATTGCTGCTAATGGTAAATGTAGGTAGTCAGAATGCAAAGCACATATTAAATATCCAGACAGACTTCTTAATGAAGCTGTTACCTGGTCATTGTGATTTATATTTGGGTTATACTTTAACAATGCTAAAGGAAAGAAAAGATCATACTGGAGCATCTGATGTTGGTCTCTGATGAAATAAATAATTTAGACAACATTAGAGGAAGAGAAAATTTGGTTGATTAACCTGATTTACCTCACGTCAGGTAGAGTCTGATGTGATCTACAATAACTAAATCATGGCATTGCGCTGTTCTCCTGGGAAACTCAACATATACATCTAAACAATAATGCAGACCACTTTTACCTTTACATTTATCCCCCATTTTCTGCGCCTATTTTCTGCTATTTTGGTGTAAGTGACATGGCTGTAAGCACAAGGGAAATAAATGAGGCGTTTTGATCCACAGTGTCAGCGTTCGTGCACAACTAAAATCATTCCCCCCCCCCCTTTTTCTCCCACCTCCCATAAAAGTGGACCGTTTCTCAGTATGAGTAAAGCAGGGTCCTTTCAACAGCTTACGAAAGACATAACCTTGTTTCAAGAGTAATTTGGACTCAAGGGACAATCGTGCAGTGAGCGCTTGTTTTGGTGGCGAGGCCATTTTACATAGAAGTAACACAGCAGAAGCAAACCTCGGCTTGGACAAGGACACCTCACTCAGATTCAATTCTAAAGGGCTTCTTCAGAGCCTAAACAGTTTAATTAGGTGGATATGAAATTCACATCTGTATTGGTTTTTTATAGCCTGAAATAAATACTTGACACGTGTTTGATTGAATCATCTGGTGCCCAACTGCCACTGGAGGTATTTGATTACCTTCCCTTGGCCTCTCAGCAGGCTCTGGATTGTTGAGCGGCTGACAGTATGTGTTGTCCGCCTCATTAGCGACTGGATGGTTCTTGAACCGTTTGAGCAGTTTCACCTCGTTCCTGTTGGCGTCCAGCTGGCAGCGAAGAGAGTCATTAAGTCCGCTGCTGTGGAAACACCTCGAGATTCTCAAGGTGCCCAAACACACAAGGACACATCATTTTTCCAACTTACTGCTGAGGTCTGCTGCCCTGTGCTACCTAAAGTTACATGAAAAGTCACATGAAAAATATAACTACTGCAACTGCCACACAGTGTGTGTGTGTGTGTGTGTGTGTTTGTACAAGATACATAATGAGGACCATGTATTTCACTTACAAAGAAAGGACATTTTTGGGCAGTGAGGACATTTGGGCAGTGAGGACAAGACAGGCTAATGTTAGAATTAGGTTTAAGTTACAATTAGGGTACAGAGCTGAAGAAATCATGTTAATGGTCCTCACAAAATGTGTGTGTGTGTATGTGTGTGTGACGTACTGTGATATAAAGCAGATTATTCTCTTAGCTTCATACAGATACGTTAAAATATACCAAAGAATTCTATTAAAAAAAAAATTCTATTTGAGCTCCGTAACAGGAAAAGTGCAAAAAAAAAAAAAAAACCTTCCCAGAGGCTTTTAGACAAAAAAGAAAAACCTTTGCATTTCTGAACCAAGTTCAATCTGTGGGGCCATTAAAAAGTTATGTTCTCACGCAGGCAGAGAACTCCCATCCCCTTTGAAAAAGTCCAAAATGCCTTTTTAAAATCTCTGAATAGGCTTTTGATATCAGCAGGATTCTTCTTTGGTTGTTCTTTTGTTCACTTTTCTATTGGAAATGGATTCACACTGAAGCAAAATCAAACTAATATTATTTTGTGTGCAGAACTGTGATACCATCTGCAGCTTTAACAGCCTGGACACCTTATGCCACATTTGACAGGTCGCTTTTGTTTGACCAGCCTGAGTCAACCATGGTGAAGACTGTGCTGACTGTACATCCTGTTAATAATCATGCCGGCTTGAGGCATTTTTTAAATCCTCTATTTATGATGTATTGGGGAGATTCCCCCGCTGAGTGAATCAAAGTTTCATTGCACAACTGCATAAAAAGTTTAAATGCATGCATAAATGAGGTGCCTTACACATAAAGAGCCCAATTTATTTCCTTTCTGGAACATATTCAGAGTAATTGACCACAAATTAACATAGATATTAGAATATATAGAAGAAAAACAGGAAGCAGAAATAAACACAAAATATTAAAAGAACTCAATAAGCATTAAAAGACTGAATATGATTACAGTGAGTGCTGAGGACGATTCTGAAGAACCTGTCTGTTGTCACATGGACCCTTGGTGCTGCTTTTCTGGGCGCTGGAGTAAAAACCAAAACAAAGCCAAAGTATCCTCAGCTTTCCTCCCAGATCTTTGTCATATTTTCATCAGCCATTCATCTGCATCAGGAAGGTTGACAGCTCTGCTCTCCTGGTGGCCGCCTGGAGATTCTGTAGCTCCCACTTATTTCCACTTTTATTCGCTTTGCAAACTTTAAGGTGGTGGGTCTTTTTGGGTGTCATTCTCTTCTACTTTTGTCGTTATTAGCATGTTTATTCAGATGGATGCTGGATGCAGCTTCTTTGACCAGAACCAGGCAGAAACAATCGGCAGATTTGGGCTCGTGCCGTTGCTGTTTTTGAATTTTTCCAGCATGCTGAGTGAATTAAAGTGTAGATTAACGCGTCCAAGCTGTCTCTGGAACAGCCTGACTGATTCATCATCCAGTCAAGAAAGAATCTTCAGATCAGAGACTCTCCTGTTTCCCTGAGAGGGTTTCTGGGAGCGGAGATGGGAAGGGGGGCATGTCGTGTCCCTGTGTCATTCAGTCTGTTAACTAATTAATTTATGACGAGCGAGCGGCACTCTGGACTGCCTAAGTGTGGTGGCGATGTGGCCCGAGCCCCCGGAGAGGAAGCGATGCGGGGGCTCAGAAAGAGGCTCTGCAAATGTGGCCGTCGGGTATCGATTCATTTTCTCAAGCAAAAGCTAAAACTGGTCACCTGTGGATAGGTCTGAATGTCTCGCCACAGTTTGGGATTCAAGTGCAAGCGTCTCTTCACCGTTCAGTCTTCTCCTGTTCTAAAATCAAAAGTTGTGCATCAAGAAAACCTTAAAAATTAAAAGAAAAAACACTACTATGAGCTGAGCTAGATCTCAATATTAGATTTGTTGTTTATATGTGGAACTAAAATGATTCAAAATTTCATCACCTGTTTAAAATATTTTATAACGTATCTTTTCTTAAGATGCCAGATGTGTCCTGTCATGAGTAAATAACTGAACAAAAGACCATAAAGAGGAGGTTCTGCCAGAACCTTGGTTTTCTGGCAGAACGCAGCCAAGCAGAGAAAGTGAGGGTAATAAAGATTATTACAGCTCATTAGCTTCCTGTACAAGAAGCTGCTGGGCCAGATAATGTCCACGTCTGCAGTATTAATGTGCATTTGAATAATTATAATTACATTTATAGAAGGGCTGTCAAAACTGGTATGAATGGGTGTGAATTCACTGATGCTGAAGCACAACAACTTATTTGCTTGTTAATAGTTCACATTACGTGTTGGTTTTCACGCTTTTGAGGTCCCTCAAGTCATTTTTCCTTTATGTTTCAGCTCAGGGGTGCAACTTTTCTTTGCTTTTAAAAGAGAAGGTGAATATAATTTATAGTTTTGTGAAGTTTTAAAGTTCTTTCTCTGGTCTTGTTTGTGACCATCGTGCTGCAGCCTTATATAACCACCTCACAGTTTTACTATTTCATTACCAAGAGTGTTTTACTGAGGAGACTGACTCAGACTATTCAGCAACAAGTAAAATAAATCACTCCTTTCAAAGCAAACAGGACTTAATTCAATGAAATGTGAAAAAGTTTTTTTTGGTATCTGGACACATTCACCATCGTGTTCTCAGGGCTTGTCCTTTTGCTCTCTATATTTTCACCTCACAGCCATCTGTTTGGTATCTTTCAAGGTTACCAGGAACCAGTAATGAAGACAGGTATTGTTTAAACACACACACACACAGTATATCTGGATTGTATAACCGGCATCCTACACATGTGCACACACATCAAAATGCCATCTGTTCCATTATCAGACTGGAAGACATACAGCTATCGTGCTCTGGTTAATCCAGTGTGAAAGTGTATCACAGATAAAAAGACGTTAGGATTAAAACAGGCCGTGGACGACGTTCGAATCTAAAGATCAAAAAGAACAACAATCTTCATGCATTTTATGAATCCCGTGTCTTGTTAATCAGGAGGACCTTCCAAATACCAGCTGAGGATGTTCCCGTGGATATGCTGGAGCTCTTCCAATGAAAAAATTAGCAATTAAAAGAAATGATTTCCAGCCCAGAATGCTCAGGGTAAATTAGCATGATGGAAGGAACGGCGTGAAATGCCCGACTGCTCCAGAAGTCAAACACCTCTAAGCTAACAGGTTCCACCAGTCGGCCCAGGAAAGAATGTGACATTTCTTTTGGAAGAGTCCATTTTATCCTGCACCAACCTGCAATGTCCTACAATTCCAGCTGTTTCAACACACTGGCTAACTGTAGCCTGGTTAACTCATCACAGCAACGTTCCCCAAAAAAGTTGTTCTAGGCGCCTTATCTGCGGCACCGTCCACTCCAAATCTTGAGCTTAAGCTAGCAGCTCTCAAAAGTCTCAGATTTTGAACACAACTACTTCATAATCCCTTAGTTTTGATCAAAGCTGCTTGTACGAACAATGTATGAAGTAATCAGCTGGTGTAGCGACTGAGAATAACTCAGCAGCACATTTTATGTGAAACACAAAAGGCTTTTGACAAGCAGCAGAAAGGAACACTGAGAAGAACATCAACTTGGCCTGTGATTCAGAGGCGCCTGTGAATACACGGCGCAGTTAACAACGATGTGTGGATGCAACGGCGATGCCTAACAGCAAATCAATAATTGTGGGTTAAAGTGTAAAGTGTGATTAATACAGCTGCACTCTAATGTGGACAGCTCCCAACAGCAGCGTTGAATGCTCGTTAAGGTCATAGATCTATTTCTGGAGCGCAATTAGCATTTCCACAATCTTGGATGGGGGGGGGGGGGGGGGTCATAACTAGCACTGTTCTCATTTAATACTGTACATGAATATTCACAAAAGACCAGCAACTCATTGACATTCAGTGTAGACAAATGTTTCAGTCCCACTCTGCGAAAAACTTGATTTGCAATGATGTTTTCCCTTTTTGCACGAACGGATGTACCCGATTACGGCAGGCGTTTGTGCGAGTGCAGGCACCACGGCTGCCAGATACTCGGCTGTTTCCTGGCTCGGGGATTAAGACAGAGCAGATCAAAACAGCCACTCCTGCCTCCTTTATCAAATGCTAAGTTATATCATAAACGTTACGACACTTTCCCGAAAAAGTCAACACGTATAAGCAATTCTCCTGAGGAGTGGTGAAACACCTGGGGCCTCTATCGTTTGAGTCATTCCAGCGCAGCGGAGGAAAAGATTCGGCTTCATCCCAGCAAGACACGGTGTTTGTCTTCTAGTCTTCTGGTTTCTGACACGATGACTGTGGTGGGCTGTAGCTCCAAATGATAGCTACACATAAATCCAGCAATTGTTGCATTATTCATGTGACCAAAGGCTAGCTCGCCTTGTGGGTTTTGGAAAGGTTTGAATGTTTGTAACATATGTTGACTGGACACCAACTGCAGTGGTATTTTAATGCCACATCAATGATTTCCCCTATTTTTGTCCATTCAAAGCTCTTTCTTTCTTGCTCGCTTACTTGCTTGCCTGTGTTCTTGCATTCCAATCATTGCACATTTAAGTGCAGGATTTAATCTAAAGTATTTGTGTTTATCCTGCCAGGTTCAAGGAGGAACATATCCAATAAAGGCACTGAAAATGGAACTGAAATGATTTTTTTTTAAGCAAATGTATTGATATTGTGTTGCTAACTGAAAAAGACAAACCATAGCTTGATACCTTGCCTGCACAGTGAGGCATTGTTATGGAAATGTTTTAAACTAATGGACGGATATTTTGGCGGATGGATCTATCACACGTTCTGTTTCTTAATTGTTGAGTGTGTAATTAGAACACACGTAAAATGACCCAGGTTCATTTACATTGACTGAGACGTGCTGCGATTACTTTCTTGCCTACATTGTGTCCCAGAATCTCAAAGAACTTTGGTTTTTCGGGCTTCAAATCTTCGCTTAAGAAGTATGGAATGCTGACAGCTTCTCCCTCTTGGCAGCAAAGGACTCAAATGATCTCCCTGTTTTTTTGTTGAAAAGAAGTGAAGGGCGGCAGGACATGTCAGAATCCGGCACTGATTCAGAGCCATGGCACAACCCTGCTGGATCTAATGCTGCTGGAGATTTTCATTTTCTCTGCAAAATTAGATGCAACAGTTGGCAGAAAAAGTTGTAAAACAGGGAGTCAGCAGTTTAGAAGTGCGTGTCAGCTCTGTGAATGTAACCACTCCAAAAAAAAAAAATCCAAATTATTCCTCCAATATTTTAGGGAACAGGCACCTTACAGCACCTAAACGGAAATTCTAAAATATATTATTCATACTACAAACAGCTTTAGGTGGTAGATGATTGATTCACACCTCCAGCATTCTTCCCAACCCTGATTAGGGAAAGGTAACGAATGTGAAGTGTTAATTCAGGACAACTTTAATCACCGGCACACAGCTTGCTAGCAGTACTCCTGGCCCCAGCGGATAATTTTGCAAATAAACTAAGCTAAACATTTATTTGAGAGCAGATTTATAGGGTGTCTATGTTAATGAGCTCCATTTCCAGTTTGATTTATTAGCACCACATGTACTGCAAAAAAAAAGCACAGTACCAATAATCAGCTCGGATAAACATTGATTCGTCGGTCAATGTAGCAAAACTTAGAACTTGTCTTGTCAGCATAACTTGCAGTAATTGCCTGATATCAAGGCTCCGACCGATGATTAAGTCCGATTGAATCCGATAGTTGGTGTTTCGTTAACCATCGGATTCATTAAAATAGACAATGATCACATCACCCAGAGCTGTATAAACTCGGGAATTTTCGTCGAAGTGCTTTCTAAAATGTAACATCGAGTGGAAGTCAGGAGCTCTGAGTACGTGTGTTGAATAAACGGGGCTGCAGGCTCACTCCTGACGCCGGCATGGGCAAAATGACGCCAGCTGAAAGACAAACTCATGAATAGAAATGGGAGTTTGCATGGATGTGG